>NC_137894.1:141549524-142060593 GCF_963455335.1 Martes martes
GTGTCCGTCTGCGTGTGTCCGTCCTAGCTGTCCATTCCCAGCCAGGTGTCAGCCTGTTTCCCCTGTAAAAGGCCAGATAGTGAATGTCTTGGGCTTTGTGGACTAGGAGGGTCTCTGAGCTACTCGGCCCTGCCTCGGTACGCAGCCTCCACAGCCCACGTGTGAGCAGGTGGGTAGGGCCGTGTTCTCTAGCGCTGTGTTTGCAGAAACAGGCAGTGGCGGGATTTGGCCCACTGGCTGGGGTTTGCTCACTCCTTATCATGGAAGGGTCCCATTCGCTCCCCTCTGTAAGGCTTTGTAAAACCCACTCTAAGCCTGCGGGTGTCCTGAGGACCGCTGCTCTGCCGCACCCGCAGGCCACCCCCACTGCCTCTGGGATGTGGCCTGGCCCTGGCTTCCCTTGCTGGTCTCATGTTCTGTTGCCCTGCTCTAGCCCGAGGGGCCAGAGGATCTGGTCACACAGAGCTGTGCCCTCTTGCCCTCCTCCTGCTGCCGTCTCTTACTCTGGTGTCCGTGGAAGATCAGCAGAAATCAGAGGGGGCGGGGCGCACAGTACTCCCGTCGTAGAACCTGTTCGTGCAGCGTGCACGTCTGGGTGGCCAAGGTCACCTCTGGGTTGTAGAGACGTTTGAGGAGAGAACTGAGGAGTCCGAGGGGCTCCCTGGGATCTCCCAGGAGGCTGAGCTGAGATCTCAGCTCAAGCGTGACTCCCGAGGGCCGAGTCCGTGCCGCCACGTCACCTGGCAGAGCAGTTAGCTTTCTGAGGTGAAGTCACAGAGAATGTCCTGAAGAGCGACAAGATCGAACTGTTTTTTTTTTTTTTTTAAAGATTTTGTTTATTTATTTGACAGACAGAGATCACAAGTAGGCAGAGAGGCAGGCAGAGAGAGAGGAAGGGAAGCAGGCTCCCTGCTGAGCAGAGAGCCCGATGTGGGGCTCGATCCCAGGACCCTGGGATCATGACCTGAGCCGAAGGCAGAGGCTTTAACCCACTGAGCCACCCAGGCGCCCCAATCGAACTGTTTTCTAAAAGGCTAACGCTCGGCTGGCAAAGCGCGGGGGCAGAACGATGGCCATCACGCCTCGCCACTACCTGGACTTCATCAACCACTACGCCAACCTGTTCCACGAGAAGCGGAGCGAGCTGGAGGAGCAGCAGATGCACTTGAACGTCGGGCTCAGGAAAATCAAAGAGACGGTTGACCAGGTACATCCTAGGGGTTCGCCTCCCTTACGGGCAGGGGGCTGGCATAGGCCCCTTTCCCTGGTCGTTTCCGCATCGTTCCGTTTTCCTCACGTGGCGTCTGTCCCTCAGGTGGAGGAGCTGCGGCGCGACTTGAGGATAAAGAGCCAAGAGCTGGAGGTCAAGAACGCGGCCGCCAACGACAAGCTGAAGAAGATGGTGAAGGACCAGCAGGAGGCAGAGAAGAAGAAGGTGAGTGTTTGCCTCAGGAGCCCCAGCCGGCTGGGCCCGCGCCGGCCGCCTCCGGGAGCATAGCAGGTCTGGTCTGAGTGGGCTTCGGGGTCTGACGGGTTGGGGTTGGGGATGTCTGGACGGGGCAAGGAGTGTTCAGGAGTCACTCAGCAAAGTAGCCAGGACCCATAGCAAGCCTTCCTTGCTGTCTAGGTGATGAGCCAGGAAATCCAGGAGCAGCTGCATAAGCAGCAGGAAGTGATTGCAGACAAACAAATGAGCGTCAAGGAGGACCTGGACAAGGTGGAGCCTGCTGTCATCGAGGCCCAGAATGGTACGTCCGTGTGGTCGGGTCTGGCTCCGTCCTCGGTGCTGCGGAGCGTGGGGGCTGAGCCTGGCCAGTATCTCACGGCTTCCCGAAACGCTGGAGACTGCCTTCCTCTCGGGAAGCAAAGGTTTTTTGTTTGGGTGGTTGGTTGGTGTGTTTTGTTTTTTTTTTTAAGATTTTATTTATTTATTTGACAGAGATCACAAGTAGGCAGAGAGGCAGGCAGAGAGAGAGGGGGAAGCAGACTCTCTGCTGAGCAGAGAACCCGATGCGTGATTTGATCCCAGGACCCTGAGATCATGACCTGAACGGAAGGCAGGGGCTTAACTCACTGAGCCACCCAGGCGCCCCAGAAAGCGAAGTTCTTGTAACCCTGCTTCCACCAGAGTGGAGCCCTTCTCATGAGAGATGGTTGACAAAATAAGGTTTATGTGAATACATGGGGTTTTTTTTTCAAAATCTGGTGATAATTACGTGAATATGCTTTTACGAATCCCTGGCTTGAACGTCAGCAGAAATGCCGTGAAGCGCACAGTGCAGTGTCACCGTCTCGTGGTTGTCCGAGCACGCTCCGGCCGGGCCAGCAACTGCCGACCTAGGTGCCCTAGTGGCCTCTCTCCATCCTGCCTCCAAGCTGGGCCCAGCTGCAGACACTGTGCCCACCCCTGCGGCCACCCCTGCCCCGTGCTCCCTCCTGGCCCCACAGTGTTTGCTCCAAAGGCAAGGGCTTCCTCTTACACCTCAGGAGGAATTGACAGCATCCAAACTACAGATTTTCCTTGAGAGTTGGATTAAATGAGAACTTAATATGGTTCTCACTGCCCAGTAACCACTGAGAAAGTGTTTTCATCAAAGTTTAGGCTGGACAACTGTTTGAGCTTGTGAAAGGCACCGACCATCCTTTTAGAACTGTATTCACCCAGCCAGGCCAGCAGTTTCTAAATTCTGGCAGATTGAAAACATCTTTGCTTAAGTTGTGGAAGACACACACGTGATGAAAATGTCTTTCTGGAGGTAGAGCTAGTGGGGCTGGGAGACCTCTCTGAAGGCAGCGTCCTGCTATATACAGACCGATCGCTGTGGGTTTGCTAATACAGTGAGAACCTCATATTTCAAAGGTCGGTCCCTCCTACCATTCTAGTTTAAGTTTAAAGACAGAAAGTCCTGCTTGCTCAGACCTTCTGAGCGGGGGGCTCCTCCTCATCGGGAGCCACGGCTTTGCTGCACGGCGGCCCCTCACCGCCCTCCCTCTGTCGCCCTCCTGCCCCGCCTCTCCTGCTGCCACTGTGCTCAGCCGTGAAGTCGATCAAGAAGCAGCACCTGGTGGAGGTGCGGTCCATGGCCAACCCCCCCGCAGCCGTGAAGCTGGCGCTCGAGTCCATCTGCCTGCTGCTGGGGGAGAGCACCACGGACTGGAAGCAGATCCGCTCCATCATCATGAGGGAGAACTTCATCCCCACCATCGTCAACTTCTCTGCAGAGGAGATCAGGTGAGCGCTGCCTGGGAGCGGAAGACAGTGCCCAGACGCTGGGAGGTTTCCCTGCTGTGACGCTTGTCACTGTGGCCGGGAGTGTATTCCAGAAGGCAGCGTCCGTTATGTTAGCACTCATGCCTTCCAGGCCGGTTCCCTCAGATAGTTGTCCGGTTTCTCCCTCCCATTCCTGGCACTAGCTCTCCGGTTTCTTGACCCGTGAGCCGAACGCCCGTCAGCACAAGTAGTTGTGACCGCCTTGCCCCAGAGCCCGTGGCGGACACTGCCTCCCGTCGGGAGGGCGGGACGGGCTCAGAGGCCTTCCCCACGGCGGGGCCACTGTCACCCGGAACATGGACGGTCTGCTCACGGGGGCAGCCGATGGGAACCGGCCTTTACGTTGCAGTTTCCTAAAAATTCTACATTCAGCCGACACCTGCCTGGAACTCCGTTTCCTCTCTTACAGCGACGCCATCAGGGAGAAGATGAAGAAAAACTACATGTCCAACCCCAGCTACAACTACGAGATCGTGAACCGGGCGTCCCTGGCCTGCGGGCCTATGGTGAAGTGGGCGATCGCGCAGGTAGGCGGTGCGGCCCGGGGCTCCTGGTGGGGAAAAGCCGCCGCCCCAGGCCGGTGGCCCCCGAAAAAGAACCACCGTCTGTCTCCTCAGCTTAACTACGCCGACATGCTGAAGCGGGTGGAGCCCCTGCGCAACGAGCTGCAGAAGCTGGAGGACGACGCCAAGGACAACCAGCAGAAGGCCAACGAGGTGGAGCAGATGATCCGGGACCTGGAGGCCAGCATCGCCCGCTACAAGGAGGAGTACGCCGTCCTCATCTCGGAGGCCCAGGCCATCAAAGCAGACCTGGCCGCCGTGGAAGCGAAAGTGAGATCCTCCGCAGGCTGAGCCGTCTTCCCGCCCACTGCCCTCCGCTCTGGCCTCGGGCCGTAACAGCCGTGCGCGTGCCCCGCACTCCTCGGCCAGCTCTCGTGTCTGAGAGGTCCTGCCGGCTTCCCCGAGAGTCACTGAGTGGCGTTAATCATGCCAGGGGGTGATCTGAAGCTGGGGAGCCCCCTCCCCACGCCAGCCCCCAGCCTGCGTGTTCGCCCACCTCAGTTTCAGTGGGGTCACCCGTGGTTGGGTGTCTGTCCGGGTCTCAGGTCCGCTGCTGTGTGCTTCCCGTGCCCGTCCTCCTCCTGAGGTCCCAGGATACTCTCCGCCCCTGCCAGCAGTGCCGCCTTCCTCTGGCCGGCCCTCTGCCCCCGGCGCTCTTCCGGCCCAGTCCCCGCTCCCGCCCACGCCTCAAGGCTGACCCCTGCTTCTCCGCACCCCCTCGCGCCCCCTCGTCTTCGGAGACCCGTGGGGGAGCTGGAGCTCTCCCGAGGCTGAGCAGCTGGAGTGTGTTTCTGCCTCCGGCCCGCCCAGAGCCCTGCGGGGGGGCAGGTTTTCCCTTCTCAGCATAAATGATCTTCCCGGTAGGTGAACCGGAGCACCGCCCTTCTGAAGAGTTTGTCTGCCGAACGCGAACGGTGGGAAAAAACAAGTGAGACTTTCAAAAACCAGATGTCCACCATCGCCGGGGACTGCCTCTTGTCAGCCGCGTTTATCGCCTACGCGGGTTACTTTGACCAGCAGATGCGCCAGAACCTGTTCACCACCTGGTCCCACCACTTGCAGCAGGCCAACATCCAGGTAACGGGCGGGGGGCCGCGCCGGCGATAAGCGCGGGAGCCACCCCGCTGTCCGTTCAGCCGGTCCGGTGCTGGCTCGTAAACCGGGCACCCGTAGTTCTGAGGAGGAGGAGTGACCGCCGTCCCCTTTCAGTTCCGCACGGACATCGCGCGCACGGAGTACCTCTCCAACGCCGACGAGCGCCTTCGCTGGCAAGCCAGCTCCCTACCTGCGGACGACCTGTGCACAGAGAACGCCATCATGCTGAAGCGGTTCAACAGGTACGAGCTGGCGCAGAGCAGCTCGAGAGTCCTTGTGTGCGGCGCGCCCGGTGCTGTTTTCTGAAAACGTCTCTGAGGAGCTAAGTGGGAACTTGGCAGTAGGCAGGCGTGGTGCCCATCTCTGCGGGTGGGGTACGCGCGGGCCTCGTCCTTGCTTCCCGCCTGTCTGAATCGTCCTGCTGTGAGCCTCTCTCATGTGAGTGTTCGGGGTGGATTGGCAGGGCTGTGTGTTGGGGCAAACAGTAGAACAGACCCTCTGAGCATATCATAACGACTGCAGATACTTAGTTAAAAAGAGAGGGGAAACCGGTGTACCTGGTTCGTGGCTTAAGAAGCCCAAGTAAGAAGTGCAGTTCCCTCGACCGCAGGCAGGGCGGCTCGACACTGGCTCCAGGAGGTCCTCAGCACCCCCTCCCCACACATACAGGGCCCCTGGCCCTCTCTATGGCAGCTCCCTACCCAGACACCCCGGGTGTTTCTGGCTTCATCTCAGTATCCTGAAATCCTGGAGCCCTTGAAGTGTGTCACTGTCCCATGGACACAAAGGATGAAGACTCACAGATATCATTTGATTCTGCGAGCAGCCCCTCGGGCCCCTCCTGCGGCTCCGTGTCTTGCCCCGTGGTACTGGTGAGAGTGTCGATCCGTCCGTGTGGTCTGTGCTGGGCTGGATTCCTCTGAGTGAGCATACGGGCACTCCTCTGCGCTGTTCCGGCACTAGCCTGGCCCACGTGACAAATGACAAACCTAAGGACGGTGTGTGACTGACAGTAGACTGACAGCGCCTCAGGGGTCCCTCGTCGGGAGCCAGTTAGCAGCTCACTGTGCGTCTCCATGGTGGGCGGCTGGGGTCGTTGCAGACCCGGCCACGCATGTGCTGTGTCTGCAGAGGGCTGCTCCAGCAGGCAGCGAGTGAGGAGGACAGGTGCCACGTGAGAGGGCAGGTGTGCTTCCCACGGACACACGTACCCACATGCACACGTGTGTCTGTAAACGCCTGGAGCTTCTCCGAGTAGAAAACCAGAAACCCGTGACCAAAAATAGAGGAAGGGGGTGGTTCTTCCCACTGTATGCCCTTTCTTTTTTTCTTTTTTTTTTTTTTTAAGATTTTATTTATTTATTTGACAGAGATCACAAGTAGGCAGAGAGGCAGGCAGAGAGAGAAGGGAGGAAGCAGGCTCCCTGCTGATCAGAGAGCCCGATGCAGGGCTCGATCCCAGGACCCTGGGATCATGACCGGAGCCGAAGGCAGAGGCCTTAACCCACTGAGCCACCCGGGCGCCCCCCGTATGCCCTTTCATAGCGTCTGAATTTTGTGCAAACACATGTACATGCAGTACGTTTTTTAAAAAGTGTTTTAATTGGCCACGTGACGCTGGACCCATCACTCTCAGTGCCCCGTCTTCCTCATTCATAAAAGAGACGTGCTAATGGTACCTTTTCCCAGGTTCCTCGTGAGGACTAAGCTGTGTCTGCCATTCATCAGGGTCCCTGGGGGGTTAAACCCGCCCTGCCCTGCCCCAGGGAATCCGTGACTTTGTCAGCTCCCTACAGAAACGCTTCAGAAAGACGGCTTTGGCGTCAAGCCTTTGTGACGCTTGTCTTCGTGGGACTCTGGAGACCATGCTGGAGCGGTGGGGACAGCCTTCCCGTCGTCTTTGTCGAGGCTCCCTGAACCTGCCCTAATGTCACCTCCCCCCTCAGGTACCCGCTGATCATCGACCCCTCCGGCCAGGCCACCGAGTTCATCATGAATGAGTACAAGGACCGCAAGATCACGCGCACCAGCTTCCTGGACGACGCCTTCCGGAAGAACCTGGAGAGTGCGCTGAGATTTGGGAACCCCCTTCTGGTACAGGTGTGTGCAGCAAACACTTGACGGGGTACAAAACTGGAGTCTGTGCCCGCGACAGTGACGGCACTTGTTTGATGTCAAAGGATAAAGGTTTGCGATTGTTCTGTGAAAAGTTGGTCCAACAAAACAGTGTTTAGTCTCGATCATCACAATCCACTGGAACTTTCTGCGCTGATGGTAATGTTCTCTGATCTGTGCTGCCTGCTGCGGTGGACGTGTGTGTGGCCGGGGTGACTGAGGAAACTGAATGTTTTAATGATGTGGCTCAGTGGCTCCTGAGGTGTGTTTGTCTGGAACAGGAGCTCAGAGTCAATGCCCCATTATTTGGGTGAAAATAGATACTGTGGAGCCCTGATCGTTCGTTTGCGTGCGCGTCCGTAGGATGTGGAGAGCTACGATCCGGTGTTGAATCCAGTACTGAACCGGGAAGTGCGGCGAACAGGGGGCAGAGTGCTGATCACCCTCGGCGACCAAGACATAGACTTGTCACCGTCATTTGTCATCTTCTTGTCCACCCGAGATCCAACTGTAAGGAACAAGGCACCTCAGATACGCAGCAGTGACAGCACTTGGTGTCACGGCTCGGGTGACAAAGCAGGCGGTTCTGTTACTCGTTTTGGCAGGTGGAATTCCCACCAGACTTGTGTTCCCGGGTCACATTCGTCAACTTCACGGTCACCCGTAGCAGTCTACAGAGCCAGTGTCTGAATGAAGTCCTGAAAGCAGAAAGGCCAGACGTGGACGAAAAGCGCTCCGATCTTCTTAAACTTCAAGGTGTGTTTCTGGGGCTGGAGCTTCGGGAGTCTTGAGCAGATTGGGGGTGAACTTGGAAGGGACTAGAACACATCAAGTTTATTTAGACACTCGGGAGAGCTTTCCTTCTGAAGGAGCAGGGGTGCCGGCAAACTCGGGGTGTTCCGACCATTTCAGGGGAATTCCAGCTCCGGCTGCGCCAGCTGGAGAAGTCCCTGCTGCAGGCCCTGAACGAGGTGAAGGGGCGCATCCTGGATGACGACACCATCATAACGACCCTGGAGAACCTCAAGAGGGAGGCCGCCGAGGTGACGAGGAAAGTGGAGGAGACGGACATCGTCATGCAGGAGGTGGAGACCGTGTCCCAGCAGTACCTGCCTCTGTCCACCGCCTGCAGTAGCATCTACTTCACCATGGAGTCCCTGAAGCAGGTGACCGTGGGGGCCGCCCACCGTGGGACAGCACGCCACGCGCCACACGCTCCCGCCTAATGGCCATCACCTCCCCCTTCCAGATCCACTTCCTGTACCAGTACTCCCTCCAGTTCTTCCTGGACATTTATCACAACGTTCTGTACGAGAACCCCAACCTCAAGGGCATCACCGACCACACGCAGCGCCTCTCCATCATAACGAAGGATCTGTTCCAGGTAGAGCGCCCGGCGCTTGGCTGTGTCAGGGCGGGGTAGTGGGAGGTCATGGCTCAGGGACCGCAGTGTGGGCTGCTCTCGTCCCCAGGTGGCATTCAACCGGGTGGCCAGGGGCATGCTGCACCAGGACCACATCACGTTCGCCATGCTGCTGGCCAGAATCAAGCTGAAGGGCGCCGTCGGGTAAGGTCGGCCGCCCCACATTGGGGGTCGCCTGCAAGCATGGGATGAGGCCTTAAAGGGAATAAATTCCTTCCTGTGACCGCTCCTTCAGGGGCGGCAAAAGTGAATCGGAGATCCCTGCTAACCTGTTGCCTCCTCCAGGGAGCCCACCTACGACGCCGAGTTCCAGCACTTCTTGAGAGGGAAGGAGATCGTCCTGAGTGCTGGCTCGACGCCCAAGATCCAGGGCCTGAGCGTGGAGCAGGCCGAGGCGGTCGTGAGGCTGAGCTGTCTCCCTGCGTTCAAAGACCTCATTGCAAAGGTTCAAGCCGACGAGGTAAGTGTTCGGACGCTTCCTGGCCTCTTCCAGGAAATTGGCCGTGAGGGATTGCGTGTGTCGCGTTCACGTGGGCCGTCTGATACATTCGTCTCGACTTCTCTGCCCACAAAACGAGCTCTGCTCCGCGGCAACACTCTCTCTCTCTCTCTCTCTCTCTCTCTCTCTCTCTCTCTCGTCTCCACAGCAATTTGGCATCTGGCTGGACAGTAGCTCCCCGGAGCAGACGGTCCCGTACCTCTGGAGTGAGGAAGCCCCGTCCAGTAAGCCCGTGTCAGGCTCCCTGTGTTTTCATTCTGGACCCAAATATAAAATTGGGCTTTGCTGCTCGGGTGAAGGGACGCTTCCAAAAAAAAAGTCAGCAATTCCTGAAATAAGTTATCTCACCGTTAAAACATGAGGTCCTAAGTCCTGCTGCACTCACGCTTGAAGACGGCGAGAGATCTAAATAGGCCGAACCTGTGCTGGCCGGCTACAGCGGGTGGGGGGGGGTGGTGGGTGGACGAGCTCCAGCACTGCCCTCCAGCAGGGGTGGGGCTGGCGGTCGCTGGCAGCGTCCCTAGACAGTGTCGGCGCTTAAAGGTTCTCAGCAACACATGGGTGTCCGTGGAGTCCTTTAAACCAGTAACTGCCACAGTAGGCACAGAGGGGCCCACGAAGCAGACACTGTCACACGTATGTCCTGAGGGTTCACTGAAGACAGGAGGTGGTGGCCGTGCTCCTTGGAGCAGCGAGGACCAGGAGCGGCAGCACAGTGTCTCGGGTCACTTGAGCTGAGTCTCGTATACCGAGTGTCATCAGGCCAGGGCTTGTCATGGGACTGGTCCCAGCGGGGGCGGCTCAGAGTCTCTGCTGCGCCCGCCCCCAGCCCTGTGCTTGCCTCTTGCAGCACCCATCGGGCAGGCCATCCACCGCCTGCTCTTGATTCAGGCTTTCCGCCCCGACCGCCTGCTGGCCATGGCCCACATGTTTGTGTCCACAAACCTGGGGGAGTCTTTCATGTCCATCATGGAGCAGCCGCTCGACCTGACCCACATCGTGGACACTGAGGTACGGCTCTGGCTCCCTGCAGGCCCGGGTGCGCCTCACCTCCTCCGGCAGCCGGTCACTAGCTCCTCGTCAGGCCACACGCCTGCTCCAGGCTAACCCCCAACCTGGGCCGTCCCACGGCGCCCACACCTCAGGGCCGGGGAGCCTTCACAAGGCCTGCCCGTGGGGCTCTCTCCTCGACAGCTCCACCATCTGCTGGGAAGCCCCCTGCCTTAGTTCTGATCTCTTCACCTCTAGGTCAAGCCCAATACTCCCGTCCTGATGTGCTCCGTGCCTGGGTATGACGCCAGTGGGCACGTCGAAGACCTTGCAGCTGAACAGAACACACAGATCACTTCGATTGCGATCGGTAAGGGCGCCTGATGAATGTTCCGGGCTGAAGCCCCTTGGAATTCGTGGTGGGCCCTGAGGCCCAGGCCTGCCTTGCTGACACTGAGTTTTCTGGCACCAGGCTCCGCGGAAGGCTTCAATCAAGCAGACAAAGCGATCAATACGGCCGTGAAGTCAGGCAGGTAGGCTGGCTTTGTTTCAGAAAGCCTTAGTCCCCGAGAATTGCGCCCAGAAGCCTGAAGTGTGGCTGCGGCTGTCCCGGCAGGTGGGTGATGCTGAAGAACGTGCACCTGGCCCCCGGCTGGCTGATGCAGCTGGAGAAGAAGCTGCACTCCCTGCAGCCGCACGCCTGCTTCCGGCTCTTCCTCACCATGGAGATCAACCCCAAGGTGCGTGCCGGCGGGCGTGCCAAGTGCGCGCAGCCACTTTCTGTCCCAGCGCCGTGTGCGTGCGTGCGTTGTCGAGCCGAAGCGCACAGTGAACTGGACCGTGACGGGCACCGTGTCCCCCTCAGGTGCCCGTGAATCTGCTGCGAGCGGGCCGCATCTTCGTGTTTGAGCCGCCCCCGGGGGTGAAGGCCAACATGCTGCGGACGTTCAGCAGCATCCCCGTCTCGCGGATCTGCAAGGTACACGTGGATTTCTCCCGGCACGCTGGGTCTGCAATAGTCCGGGACACCCGTCCCATCACCAGACTCGGGAGCAGGTGCCCATGCTTCCCAGAAGCGCCAAAACGGCTAACTGCACTGGAAATGTCCTGAGCCAGAAGTCCCTTCCTGAGAATAGGCTGAAAGATACATGTGCTCGGTGTTGGGTCGTGAGGCGGTAACGGGCAGGCTCCCCGGTGAGCAGACACCCCCGCAGAGCCCCAGGCCGAGCACAGATTGTGTCCGGGGTAGGTGTCTGGCAGGCCTGTGCTCCCAAGCCTGGTCCCTTGAGGCTCATGGGCAGGAAGAGGGGGCTCCTTAAGTGCAGTTTTATTTTGTGCCATAATCCAGTTTTGCTGAGTTTCAGAAAACCTGGTAGCGTTTTTTGTGGTTGAATAATTGATCTACACGGTGTTATTGGAATGTGCCCTTATTAATAGGAAAGTTAGCATAACTGCCGGCAGTATTGGTATTAATGTGCCTCATTGGAAGTCCTAATGCTCAACGTTCAAGGTGGAAACCTTTTTTTTTTTTTTAAGATTTTATTTATTAGATGATACGCACACGAGCAAGGGGTGGGGGGACAGAGGGAGAGGGAGAAGCAGGCTCCCCGCTGAGCGGGGAGCCCGACATGGGGCTCGATCCCAGGACCCTGAGATCATGACCCGAGTCAAAGGCAGGTACTTAACTGACTGAGCCACCCAGGCGCCCCTGGAAGGCTCTTTTTAAAACTTTGACAAAGGAGCCACACTATTGTCTTAGCTAGAAAGGGTGCTGCTTTGTGGGGACTCCATCATTGCTAACCTTCCTCATCCAGTCTCCCAATGAGCGCGCGCGCCTGTACTTCCTGCTGGCCTGGTTCCATGCGATCATCCAAGAACGCTTGCGCTATGCACCCCTGGGGTGGTCGAAGAAGTACGAATTTGGGGAGTCTGACCTACGTTCGGCCTGCGACACGGTGGACACGTGGCTGGACGACACAGCAAAGGCAAGCGCAGACTGCCGGGCCACAGACGGGAGGGGGCGCTCAGAATTGCTCGTGGGTGTGGCAGACGGTGGGGAGTCCCATCTGTCGTAGGGGTGAGGAAGAAACCTGCCCCCCAGGACAGCCAAGCTGTGCTGGTGCCCCTCCGACCTGCCCCCGCAAACCCCAGCCTTTCTCACCCAGGGGAGGCAGAACATCTCGCCAGATAAGATCCCCTGGTCTGCACTGAAGACCCTGATGGCCCAGTCCATCTACGGGGGACGAGTGGACAACGAGTTCGATCAGCGTCTGCTCAACACTTTCCTGGAGCGTCTTTTCACAACAAAAAGCTTTGATAGTGAATTTAAGCTGGCCTGCAAGGTCGACGGGCACAAAGACATTCAGATGCCAGATGGCATCAGGTACGAGCCTGCCTCCCGTGACCTTGACCTTTGCCACACCAGGCACTTGACCGCATCTGGCAGAAGGGCATTTCCGAATGTGCTGGTTTTCCAGGCGAGAGGAGTTTGTCCAGTGGGTGGAGCTGCTCCCCGACACTCAGACGCCCTCCTGGCTGGGCCTTCCCAACAACGCCGAGAGAGTCCTGCTCACCACCCAGGGTGGGTACCCCGCGCGCCCGGCCCCCCACTGGCCCTTCTGCTGCTGCCTGCTCCTGCCTCCACCCTAAGGAGAGGGGGAAAAAGTCGGTTCCGGGTGGCGTCTCTTCCCGGTCTAGGCTCAGGCCCTTGAGATCTGGAAATTACGTGTTGGTTTCAGCAGACCTCATTTCTTTTTCTTTAAGGAATTGAAAGGTGCCTGGTATTACATGAGGGTTTTTTGTTCTGGGTTTTTTTGTGTTTTTTTTTTTTTTTAAGATTTATTTATTTATTTGACAGAGAAATCACAAGTAGGCAGAGAGCGTGGGGGGGTAGTGGTGGGAGGGAGCAGGCTCCCTGTCGAGCAGAGAGCCTGATGCCGGACTTGATCCCAGGACCCTGAGCTCATGACCTGAGCCAAAGGCAGACACTTAACCCACTGAGCCACCCAGGCGTCCATTACATGAGGTTTTAAAATCAGTTTTTATTAGAGTAGTTCTTAAAATTTTTCCTTTCCTGTCCCTTTTTTTTTTCAAGACTATTCAAGAAATATCTAACGCAGTGGTTTTCAGAGTGTGGTCCCCAGCCCGGCTCAGCAGCCTCCTCACAACGTCTATAAACACAGATTCTCAGGGCCAGCTTCAGGCGTCCTGAGTCTGAAGCCTGGGTCCGCCCCCCCACCCCCCCCCCCCCCGCCCCCGTCTGCTCCAGCACGCGCTCCCCGTGGCAGCTGTGTCCGCGAGCTTGTACCCACTGATCTAACCCAGACTTGTCTTTATGGGAACCAGGCCCAGAAAAGACTTTGAGATTCGCCCAAACTCACCCAGCTGCTTGATAGTTCCCTTCAGGCCATCCCTTCAGCTCTGCACGAGAACCCCTAGTTACCGCACTTCCTGAGGACCACCTTGACCCCGTGCCAATCCACTCCCCACTCTGTGAGGCGGCCATGGTCCCCTAGGTCACCAAGACAAGAAGCTGGGCTGCCAGCCATTGTCAGTTTGAGGCCTAGGTGCAGGGCAGGCTCTGGCGGGTCCGGGGCTGGGCGGGAAGCACACCCTTGTCCAAAAGCCTATACTGAGGTCATACAGTGTTTTAACACTGGTGGCACCTGCTTTGGCCCCATGACACGGGGATGGTGTGTAGGATTTCTCCCTCCCCCTGTCCTAACACCAGCTGGATGCCTGGATAGGGCCGCTCAGTATTAACGAGCCCCAGACATCACACCGCGTCCCCCCTTAGAGCATCCCCGAAGGCCTGGGCTGATGGCTGCCCCCCTCGGGAGGCCCTGGCATTTGAGCCCAGACGAGCCTGTCCTCTCTGCTCCAGCCTCCGGTGTGGTTCAGGGACTGGACCTCCAGCTGTCCCAGGCCAGGTGAGGGACAGGATGACACGAGGCGGGGGTCAGTGTTTGAGGCAGAGCAGTGGGCATGGGCAGCCCAGGACCACAGCCCGGCGGCCTCCCCTGCCCCAGAGCCCAGCCCTGCAGGAGCGCCCAGGCGTGTGAATTCGGAGGGTCGAGCAGCCCAGTCTTGTCTTGCACTCAGGCTGCTGGCTCCGTCCAGCCGACTCCATCTGGTCGTCGTCTTCCTCTGTGTGCGCCACTTTACTCCCTGGCCCGGTGTCCCCACGTGGAACCGTGCAGTGATGCATGATGTGGCCCGTATGCTCACGTCCCTTCTCCTCTGCTCTCTGCCCTCCCCCCGCCCCCGCCTCTGCTGGGTGCAGGCGTGGACATGATCAGCAAGATGCTGAAGATGCAGATGCTGGAGGACGAGGACGACCTGGCCTACGCCGAGACCGAGAAGAAGGCGAGGACCGACTCCACGTCCGACGGGCGCCCGGCCTGGATGCGGACCCTGCACACCACCGCCTCCAACTGGCTGCATCTCATCCCGCAGACGCTGAGCCACCTCAAGCGGACGGTGGAGAACATCAAGGTGGCCGGGCGTGGGCGGGGCCGCCTCGGGGGTCCACGCTCCGGGCGGGCTCGGGCTCCTCTCGGAGCCTGTGGGCGGCTGCGCCCACACTCAGGCGTGAGGGCGGGTCTCTCGCCGGGGCTCCGTGTGCACGAGCGTGGTGAGGGAGTCCCGGAGGAGGCGGCGGAGGAACCGTCCCTCTCCTCTTTGGGGCGCACGACCAGGTTCCCACCCACTTGGTGCGAAATCTCGTCCGGGAGCGAGCCGCGGGCCTCGGGCTGGGCTGGCGCGGTGAGGTCCTCCGGGAGGACGGGCTCTTCCCAGACTCTCCCCTTCACCCAGGCCTTCTCGTCTCTTCGACAATCTTAGGACCCCCTGTTCAGGTTCTTTGAGAGGGAAGTGAAGATGGGCGCCAAGCTGCTGCAGGACGTGCGCCAGGACCTCGCGGATGTCGTCCAGGTGTGCGAAGGGAAGAAGAAACAGACCAACTACCTGCGCACCCTCATCAACGAGCTGGTGAAAGGTGCGGCCCTCCCTGCACGGGGGCAGTAGGCGGCGGGGCCTGGGCCGGCCTGGCGCATCTCCTCCTGTGCCCATGTCCCTGGGGGCCGGGCTCACAAGGGCCTGAGGTTTTTTCTTATTTGCTGGCTCCCTGAACGTTTATTAAATCTTTACAGTTTTTAGGGGGATGGCCAGCACATTGAAAGGTGGGGAGCTTGAGTCTAAAGGTACAGGGAGCCCCCAGGGGTCTCCCATCCACCCCAAGAGCCGGAATTGGGGGGTGAAGCCCAGCGGCTTGTGTGAGGGGAGTTAGCCGCCAAGGCAGTCTTTGGGGGGTGATTGTGGCCCCCCCAGACACCCCCCCTCAGCCTGGACAAGCAGATGCAGGGGTGCGGGCAAGGGAGGGAGGCAGGCAGAGCAGAGAAGCTGCTGACTGCTAGCCGAGTGACCCCTGTGTGCCCGGGGGACAGTCAGAATGACACTGTCAGGGGTCACCTTGTGTACAGGGATCCTGCCTCGGAGCTGGTCACACTACACTGTGCCCGCGGGCATGACCGTCATCCAGTGGGTGTCCGACTTCAGCGAGAGGATCAAACAGCTACAGAACATCTCCCAGGCCGCTGCATCCGGGGGTGCTAAGGAGCTGAAGGTGGTGAAGGCTGCCCCGCTGGGGGTGGGGGGGGTGCGGGAGCTGTCCTGGGCGGGAGAGGAGCACTCGGGGGCCCAGGGGGCAGGCACAGACCCCAGCATGACCCGAGGGAAGGGGTGGCGCTCGCTGCTCACCGGAGGGCTGTTGCCTCCTACAGAACATCCACGTGTGTCTGGGCGGCCTGTTTGTGCCCGAGGCATACATCACCGCCACCAGGCAGTACGTGGCCCAAGCCAACAGCTGGTCCCTGGAGGAGCTCTGCCTGGAGGTCAATGTCACCACCTCCCAGAGTGCCACCCTGGATGCCTGCAGCTTTGGGGTCACGGGTGAGTTGGGGTCCGCAGCCACTCTGGGCTTCTCCCTGTGACAGCCCGTCCCTGTACCCGGGCCTCCTCACAGGTGGTCCTGGTGGCTGGTGGCCTTCCAGGGCTGCTCCCAGTCCAACGTGTCTGAGGGGCGGTTGGCAGCACGCCAGAGCCGTGCACTGCGTCACCGAGAGTCATACAGCCGTTACCACTGGTGACGGGGCCTGACTGCCTCCCGCAGGTCTGAAGCTTCAGGGGGCCACGTGCAGTAACAACAAGCTGTCGCTGTCCCACGCCATCTCCACGGTCCTCCCTCTGACGCAGCTGCGCTGGATCAAGCAGACCAATGCCGAGAGGAAGGCTAACGTGGTGAGTGGCCCCTTCCAGCCATCGGGGATCAGCAGGTGCCCCGTGTCCCCACCCCCCTCCCCGCATGCAGCCTGTCTCCAGGGCTGCCGTGGGCCGTCTCTGCCTGAGCCAGCGGTGAGCCCGTCCTCTCCTCTAGGTGACCTTGCCTGTCTACCTGAACTTCACTCGGGCAGACCTCATCTTCACGGTCGACTTCGAGATCGCCACCAAGGAGGACCCACGCAGCTTCTACGAGCGCGGTGTGGCTGTCCTCTGCACGGAGTGAAGCTCGACTCCCTCGCCCCCTTTCTGTAGTCGTAACTATTTATGTCTCTTCATCGTTCAACTGCTGGGAGGAAGTGGACGTGTCGGAGGAAAGTCCTTGGTGCGCCGTCGCCGTCGCCGTCGGAGGAAGCGGAGCGCGGGCTGCGGGCCGGGACGGCAGAAGCTGGCAGGACTCCGTTAGGTGCCTGGGGAGGCGCTGTAGCTTGGCTTGTTCGGGGAATAAAACACTAAGCACGACCCGGCCTCCCGCCTCTTCTGTCTCCGTCTCCTTGCGGCGCCGAAGCTCGGGGCCTGGGGGCTCTTCCCGCACAGAAACAAACCCCTGGCCTGGCCAGGCAAAGTGGGCGCCCGTGCGGGAAGGGCCTGGACCCTGTCGCCCACCCCTCGTGCTACAGTCTGGCGGCAGGTTGGGTCACATGAGGGCATGGATGCCCTCCGCCGGCCGGCCCGCCATCCCGTGTCCCCCCGGGGTGCCTGCCTTCCCCCAGATCCTGGGGTGGCCGCCGGGCCTTAGCACAGAGCCCACGGTGAAAACCTGTTCTGCTGCTGCTGCCCCCGTGACCCACGCTCATCCACCAGCCAAGTGACGATCCGGGGCTGAGGGGGTGCCGAAGCCCCTGCCTCCCACCCCCACCACTTTCCTGGAGCTGCGAGGCTCCGCTGTCCCCAGGCCCTGGGGACAGAGTCCACTGCTTCCCCACCCAGTTTGGACTGTTCTGTCAGGAATCTAATTGTTCTCTCTGAACCATTAAGGGCTCTTAGCTTTTCTACAGCGAGATTCCTAAATGGGGCTGTAGGCTGTGAGAGCTGGGACCAGGCCTGAGGAAGTAAAACCCACAGAAAAGCCACCATGGGCATCTGTCCCGCCTACCTCCCGTGCCCACCGCGCCCAGGTAAGGGTCCCGGGCACAGGAGGAACACCGCCACCCTGGAGGGGGTGCAGAGCAGGTTCCTGAACGGGGGGTGAGCAGAAGCCGCTTGCCGGGGGGAAGGGCCCGCCACCCCAGGTCTGGGCTGGAAGCTCCCCCGTCAAAGGCTTCCCACGTGCCCCAGGTGTGCCCGACGCACCCACTTGCTGCCTCCCAAAGCCCCACACCTCTTGGAGCCCCAACCCCACGCGAAGCTCAGCCCATGGGGCCTGAGGGACCACCCCCCCCCCACGCCGGGGCCACCCTGTTGCAGGGGCCAGTCTTCCTCATCCTCAGTGGGCAGAGCCTGCAGACCGGGGCTGAAGAGAACACCTGCGCCCGCCCCCGCCGGCCCACCAGGACGAAGCAGCAGCTCTCGGCCTCGCTCGCTTCCCTTTTATTGGCACTTGGGGACAGCTGTCCTAGTCGTGTGGGCAGCGGCCACCCGGCGCTGGCACCAGACTTGTACTCAGTTCATGCCTGCTGGGGAGGAAAAGGCCCAGTGAGCAAACCCACAGCAACTGGGGAAAGGGTCAAAGAGCCGCCACCGCCCCTTTTTTTTTTTTAACTGTTGGCACATCAAGTCCATGATCGTGTCAACAGCCAGAGCCCACAGCTCAGAGCATCCCTCCTCTGGAAACAGACATGGAGCGGGGTGGCTTCCCAAGGGGCCGGTGGGGGACGGGGCAGCTCACGCGCGAGTCCACACCCCTCCTGGCCACCCCCCACGGCCACCCCCACCCAGAGCAAACACTCAGGGAGGGGGGACAACCATGGGCACCAGGAGTCAAGATTCAAGAAAAAAATCACTAGTTCTACAGAAACATGAATAGTAACAGGAAAGAAACTCTCGAGTTTAGGGGAGGGGCGTCCCGTGACCCAGGACCCTTCCTCGGCTGGAAAAACCCATTTTCCGGCACAGTTGGTGGGCACTCAGGTGCTCCTTACTTCAGACCTACACAGGGCAAGTGTGTCGTGGAAACAAGTCCATCGGCGACAGCTGTGACCCACGGGTTCCTCTCGGGGCTCTAGGACCCTTCCCGAGCTAACTCTAACTCGGCTCACCTTGGTCTAGGCCACATACTGCTTCTTTCTCTTATTTTTCTCAGGTTCTGCAAGTAAAAGTTCCAGTTTCCTCTTGGAGAAGGTGAGCTTGGGTCCCTTGTCCTTCTCACCCCCGAGTCTGGGTGGCGGCCCGGTGGCTCTGGTTCTGCCCTGCAAGGGGCGGCAGGGCTCCGGGGGGCCCGCGGCGGGGAGGAGGGGGCCGGCTGCCCTGGGCCACGGGTCCTCGGTCATCCTCCAGTCTTCCGGCGACCCCAAGCGCCTGGCTGCCCGGCCTCGGGCCTCGGGGCTGCTGGCCTCCGCGGGCTGCATATCCACGTCGTTGGCCTCGAGGGACGTGGGGCCCCGGCTGGCCGCTCTCAGCGGGAGGTCTGCGGTTTTGGACGAGAGAGCGTCTTCTACGCTAACTTCTCCCGGGCTCCCGCACCTGCGCGCGTGGGAAGGCCCAGTACCATTCGCGTCGCCCGGAGAACAGTCACTGTGGCTGGAGGCCGGGTGACCAGGGGGATCTTCTGAATCGCCATCGAAAGGATCTAAAAACTGAGCACAAAACTACTTCTGAGCCAGACGGCAATCCCTACCAGGAGAAAGTACAACACGCCCCTCCCACACACAGATTATTTCTTCCATCACTGATGTTGGCAAATTCTGCCAATGCATCTGCTTCTTGAATCATTAAAAATGCCTTAGACAGGGGCGCCTGGGTGGCTCAGTGGGTTAAAGCCTCTGCCTTTGGCTCAGGTCATGATCTCAGGGTCCTGGGATCGAGCCCCGCATCGGGCTCTCTGCTCATCGGGGAGCCTGCTGCCCTTCCCGCCACCGCCTGCCTCTCTGTCTACTTGTGATCTCTGTCTGTCAAATAAATAAATAAAATCTTAAAAAAAAAAAAAATGACTTAGACAGGGGCCACTGTTGGTTTCGACTCCAGCCCTGATCTCAGGGTCGTGGCATCAAGCCCCGCAAAGGGCTCCGTGCTCAAAGTGGAGTCTGCTCGTCTCACTCCCTTCCCTACCCTCCCTAACCCGAACCTCCCTGCTTCAAAAATAAATAAATCTTTTTCAAAAATGCATTAGACAGGGCTGCCTGGGTGGCTCAGTGGGTTAAAGCCTCTGCCTTCGGCTCAGGTCATGATCCCGGGTTCCTGGGATCGAGCCCCACATCGGGCTCTCTGCTCAGCGGGGAGCCTGCTTCCTCCTCTCTCTCTGCCTGCCTCTCTGCCTACTTGTGATCTGTCTGTTAAATAAATAAATAAAATATTTTAAAAAATAATACATTAGACAAATACCTCCTCACATCCCAAAAGCTTGAGGGTCCGCTACCACTGGGGGCCCAATCTGGGTCCCATCACTTAAAGCCCTTGTCCCAGGGCTGCGCACCAGCCCTGCCAGCCCGGTCCACACCGCCCAGCCCACCCCTGGGGGTCTGAGCTCACTTCCTCCCAACATCCGGTTCCTGGCTCACCCCACCCTGTCCCTGACCGCCCGCCACCCCCATGTGCAGGGCTGGCCAGAGGCAGAACGGAGCGTTCGGGGGCAGAGTTCATGGTTTTCAAAGGTGCCTGTGGGCTGTGCCCCGTTTCTGAGCAGCAGCCGTGGGCGACACAGCCCATCTTCCTCGGCAGCCTCCTACCTCTGTGACCACCTCTGAGGCGCCCCTGGAGCTCTCTGGACCTCAAGCCCCACGGCTCCTCGCCCCTGACCTTGCACCCGATTTCCCGGCTCTTACTCCAGCTGTTCCCCTCCCTGCATCTGTGCTCTTGACTGAGCCGCTCTGGCAGCACATGTCTCTCTCCAGGGACGTCTGAGTCCCCGCAACCGACCGCTGTCCCTTCCTGCGCTGTGGGGAGCTGCACCCCATGAACCTCCAGGGCCAGGTTGAGACCCCCTCTCAGATACACCAACGGACCCTGCCCCTGCTGGGTCGGCCCGTCGGAAGGGTTTTGCTCCCCGTGGAGCCGCGGGCAGAAATGGCCCGGGGGTCACCCCATGTGGGGAGTAAAAACCTGCCGAGGGCCTTATTTCTCCCGCGGACAGGCGACATGGTCACATACGCACCCCCCCCAAAAAAAGGTAAAAATAAAAATAGTTTCACACCATAATCTGTAGACAGCCGTAATCATTTCAGATTCAGAAATGGGCAGAATTGGGTTTTACAGAGCCAGCATCATGGGACCCCATGGCGGAGCAGTCACCAGCCCCAAGAGGCCTCGAGGCCCAGACTAGGGTGCATGTGGGGGACCGTGACGGGCTCACCCCCCACATAAACCAACAGAGTCCAGCCTCGTAGACAGAGAGGCCCAATGGGGCAGGCGATCCCTGGCCACACAGCTAGGGTTAGACCCTTACCTGGGATCCCTAAACTCCACAAGACCACGTGTCAACTACACCCGGATTACTGATTTTAATTTTTTTTTTTATTTTATTTATTTGACAGACAGAGATCACAAGTAGGCAGAGAGGCAGGCAAAGAGGGGGTGAAGGAGGCTTCCCGCTGAGCAGAGAGCCCGATGCGGGGCTTGATCCCAGGACCCTGGGACCATGACCTGAGCCGAAGGCAGAGGCTTAACAACTGAGCCACCCAGGTGCCCCAATAAAATAGATTCTTTAAAAAATAATAATAAACTGGGGCACCTGGGTGGCTCTTATAAAACAGAGTAACTCCAGGGGCGCCTGGGTGGCTCAGTGGGTTAAATCCTCTGCCTTCGGCTCAGGTCATGATCCCAGGGTCCTGGGATCGAGCTCCACATCGGGCTCTCTGCTCAGCAGGGAGCCTGCTTCCTCCTCTCTCTCTCTGCCTACTTGTGATCTCTCTCTTGTCAAATAAATAAATAAAATCTTAAAAAACAAAAACAAAAACAAAAACAAAACACAGTAACTCCAGTCTTTCGCATCACAAAAGAGCGCACACAAGCAGGCCCCAAACCACTCTCCTTGGAAGGCCTACTTGCAAGGTTGACCTGTGGCTGGTTCTGGGGACTTGACATTGGGGACAGCTCCACCAGCCCTCAATGGGGAGAGTGGCTCTTGGCTCATTCTGTCACGTACCTCTCTCCAGATACCTTCAATTAAGTCCATGTGATTCTTTTTGTGATTGGCCTGGAGAAATTAAAAAAAAAAAAAAAGTCTGAATAAGCCTTTCTAGGAAGGCAGGCAGACCAACGGCAGCTAGTGTTCTAGGGCCAGGGACCGAGGGACGGCAGCCGTTCCCGCCACACCGGACCCTCAGAGGAAGGCAGCCCTTGGCGGGTGGGCAAGACGCACCTCCTGGTTTAAGGGACTAAAATACAAACCTGGGCCGCCGGGAATAGGAAAAGGAGGACCAGGAATACAGCGAGAAGGCAGCTGGATGTGATCCCCATCTCACTGGGAACAGAAAACTCTGCACTCATTCTAAACCCAAACCTAGAAGATCATGGAAGATTCTAGATTATCTGTCTTAACTCCTTCCTTCCTTTATAGGAGCTGAGGCCAGACAACGGCCAGTCCTTGCTCAGGGCCCTCTGAAGAACCCCGGGGCTGGTATCAGATGTTCTAAAACCCTCCCCAAGGATCCCAGGCTTCTGGGGGAAAAGGCTTTTGTTTTTTCTTGATCAAAATGCAGGAGTTTGAACCCATCGACATTTGAGCAGGGAAGAAAGACCCATAAAGATTTTACCAGGAACCACCAAGAAGAGGAGCCAGGACGCCTGGTCCGGGGATCACGGGTTGCCCCACCCGCCCCGCCCCGGCACCCCCAGGAGGGCAAGGGCGGCGAGAGCACCTTGAAACGATGGAGTGTGTTTCTCTGCCTCTTGCGGAAGCCGGCCCTGGTGCTGGCCGAGCTGAAGGCCACCCTGATGCAGGTGGGGCGGCCGCACCTCAGACCGGCCATGGCTTGGGGGCCAGCTATGACGGACTTTTCACTGCACTGGAAAACATCAAGTTCACGGGACGAAGCCCAGGTCACTGGTGGCTGGGGTGGGGGAGGGGCAGCCTCCCCAAGGGCAGGCGCCCAGCAGGAGGGCGTCCCCGGGAGCTGTCTGGCTGTTCGTCCAAGTCAGATCTACCTGCCCCAGGGGTAAATTGTACTGGGTTCCATCTTGCCAAGACAAATCTAGGGGGGTCTTCAAAATATTTTGTGGTTAACCCTCTGGGGCCAGCTGGCGGTGGGGATGTCTAGCCCGTGAGCATTCCGTCTGCGTGGGGAAAGCCCTGTGCCCCAGAAGCTCCATCCCACCCGAGCTCAGTGGAAAGGTCAGATTCATTGACCCTGAAAATTCCAGACCCGAACCCACCCACCCAACTCAAATGTCCTCTCCCTTTATTTTAACAGATGAAGCATGTGAACCCAGGTTGGGGACTGACTCACTCACCCAAGCGGACAGAAACCTTTCCCCCACCAACCCAGAAGTGTGAGGTTGTTAAAAACAATTAAAAAGAAAAAAAAAAAAAAACAGGGGCACCTGCGTGGCTCAGTGGGTTAAGCCTCTGCCTTGGGCTCAGGTCCTTGTAAGGACCGATTTTATATTTTTATTTTAGCCAGAGGCTTCCATTGAGGTTAAACAATAAAACAATAACTTTGTTGTTTAACCCTTAAACTGTCCCTGCTCCCCTCCCCCCAGGGGACTCACTCAAAAACAAGTCCTGGAAACCAGCCTCAGGTAACAAAGCACAGATACAAGGGTGGGTCAGGCCAGGTGGAGACATCCGATCAGTGGGGGTTGCATGCTGTCTCCCTAGCTGCCAAGGAGTTTGGGCCCCGCCCTTTGGGGGGCCTTTTGGGCTCCAATCTTAACCAAGGTGAAATTGTAATTCAATTGGTCACCTAGCAACACTGTGCAGTTTTCTCTGCATGTTACAATTTCATTGGCCACCTGTGTGTGGCCAGGCCCAACCGCCGAGTCTTTGCCCTTAAAAGCCAGTCCGTAAAGGAGAGCGGGGTCGCCCCTCTGTAAGAGGTGCGGCCCCGGCCGGCCAGTTTGATTCTTGACGCTTGGCGCGAAATAAAGCTTTGCTTGACCTTCACTTTGTATCAGTCTCGTTCCTTTAATCACGGACCCATTATCAGGGCATAACAGTCATGATCCCAGGGTCCTGGGATCGAGCCCCGCATCGGGCTCTCTGCTCAGCCCGGGAGCCTGCTTCCCCCTCTCTCTCTCCCTGCCTCTCTGCCTACCTGTGATCTCTCTCTCTCTGTCAAATAAATAAATAAAATCTTTAAAAAAAATATATGCACCCAAAGGAGAGAGAGAGAGAGAGAGAGAGACCAGCCACTCTTAAAAAACAAAACAAAAACTTACCCAGAGCATGAGACCGCGAACCTACGTCGGTGGATTTTCATGTCACTTGCTTCCCTCAGGAATCCTCGTGGGAAGGCACGTGCCAGGCCCTGGGGGAAATGTCAGTCACAAACGCTGCCCACCGCCCCGCCATGCGCCATCCCCGCTTTCCCAAACTGGGCTCCACGGAACACCAGCTCCAGGCAAGGGGCAGAGAAACAGTAAAGGCTATAAAACCAGACCCCAAAGCACAATACACATTAACATTTTAAAGGCTGGGAAGGCTCCCTACAAAAAAAAAACAAAACAAAAAAAATTAGTCCAGTCAGCCCCTCACCCCCAGGCTTTCCCAACTTTTGATGACCTTAACAGTCCCGAGGCCCACCGGGATTGGTCTGACGGTTTTCTTAGGAGCACAGGAGGGTGGTGGGTTTGGGGAGCACACCCACACAGGGCAGTGCCCTTCCCATCTCGAGGGGATCACCGTGCAAGTTCACAGGTGACCTCCTCCCCGCCAGGCCACCCCGCTCCTCCTCGGGAAGTCGTCTCGCAAGGCGGCCCACTGTCAAGGATGGGGGTCTGCTCTGCTGCCGGACTGGGGTGCTCGAAAACCCTCAGCGGGGAGCATTGTCTCCCTGCTCGCTGACGTAGCCAGTCATTCGCTCGTGACAGGTGGGCTCACAGTCATGTCATACTTGAATTATAATAAATACTACGGGACTGGGGGGGTGCTCCTGGCTGGCGTGAGACTCTCCATCTCAGGGTTGTGAGTTCAAGCCCCACGCTGGGTGTAGAGAGTAGTTTAAAAAATAAGATGTTAATAAATAAATACATCACTTTGTTCCACTTTTGCCTGGAACTTGTTCGGCCGACTCCTTCGTCCCCGTGACTCGTCCAAACCAACTTAGTTTTGATCTCCCAAGGAATACATCCCGCGAGTTTGTTAGTACTCGCTCTTGGCCAAGTTCAGATAAAAGTCCCCAAAAAGTGAAATTACAACAAGGAGAGGAATTTGAGCCCCACATTCTCCTCACTTCCCTGCTGGACGTAGGGGCCGGGGTCATGGTCGGGGGGAGGGCCAACCCCAGATTTTCTAGAGCAGCTGGTTGGCACCAGGTTAAAAGTTTCTTTTCTTTAAAGTTAGTTATTTGACAGAGAGAGAGAGAGCATGAACTCGAGCACACAAGCAGGGGAAGGGGCAGAGGGAGAGGGAGAAGCGGGCTCCCTGCTGAGCAAGGAGCCGGAGGCGGGGCTCTATCGCAGGACCCCGGGATCATGACCTGAGCTGAAGGCAGACGCTTAACCTCCTAGGCCACCCAGGTGCCCTTACAGGTTTCTTAAACACTTTTTTTTTTTTTTTTTAAGATGTATTTGAGAGAGAGAGTGGGGTGGGGAGCGAGAGAGAGAAGCAGACTCCCCACGGAGCCCAAATCCCATGACCCTAAGATCATGCATGACCTGAGCCAAAGTCAAGAGTCCAGCACTAAACTGAGCCACCCAGGCACCCCTCTTACTTTCTAATAAAAAGGTATTTTATGCGTGTGGTTAAAAAACAACTATTAAACAAAATCACATTTATGCCCCGGCTCTGCCGGGCGCACCCACACACAGGCTTCTTCCTACTCCCTCGTCCCCAGACATTTACACCTGGAGAGGCAGGGATCTGGCTCGTGAACTGTTTGCACCTGGGATGTAAGGGCTGGAACCCCACCGCCGCCCCCACTCCCCGGCTGCAGGACAGAAGCTCAGGATTCCAGGGGAGGGCGCTGGGCTTGGTCCAAAAAGGCCTTCCTGCCTCAAAGCTGGGAGGTTAGCCCAGCCCCTTAAGCTGCAGGTTTGAAATTTCCCTACTGAAGAGCTCAGAAGTCCCCACCAGATCGCGCCTTCAAAGGGGGTCCTGTCCGTTCCCCTCTAACCCTCAGCGCACTGCCCAGCCGGCATCCGCCAGCCCCACCCTCACACCCCCGTGCACGCACACACACACGCACGTGCCCTGCACCCACATCACTTGGCCCCGAGACACCGCCAGCCGCTGGTGACCTTGGTTTCCAGCTCCCAGCTCCACACCCCTGTGCCCCACTGCCCAGCCGCCCCTGGGGTCTCAGACCAGTTCTTCCAGCTCGACTTGCCCAAGGTCAGATCCTCCCCAGACCTGCCCCCTGCAGCCCTCCAGCCCCGGGCGGGTCTGCTCGACCAATCTTGTGGCTCAAGCTAAAAACAATCTTCACATCGCCCCGACTCCCCTTCCTCCAAACTCCACATCGGGCTGATCCGCCACTGCTGACTCTACTCCCCGGGGAGTCCCGAACCCCACCGCTTCTCCTCGCTTGCACCACCCGGAGCAAGGCGGTTAGAAGTCAGCTGGAGCCACTCTGCACCCCCGCCTCCCTGCCTCCCGGTCCCGTCCCTCCTTCCTCCACCGCCCCACCCCTCCAGAGCTGGCAGCCCCACCTCAAGGGCTGAGCCTCCCCGGCCGGTCCTCACTTTGAACCTGTCATTACACTAAGGCCACCCTCCTTGCTCATACCACCCCCACCTTTTTTTAAAGATTTTTTAAAATTTTTACTTATTTCACAGAGAGAGACACACAGAGAGAGGGAACACAAGCAGGGGGAGTGGGAGAGGGGGAAGCAGGCTTCCCGCTGAGCAGAGAGCCCAACGTGGGGCTCGATCCCAGGACCCCGGGATCATGACCTGAGCCGAAGGCAGACGCTTAATGACTGAGCCACCCAGGCCCCCCCATACCGCCCTTTCTCACGCAGGCGCACAGTACCCCACCCGCTGCATCTCCCCCCACACCCCGCCCCGGGGTCCTCCTGCTCTATCTCTGGGCTCCGCAGCCCCTTTTGACAGACTCAGTCCATCGCCTGGGCTTTTGGCTTCTCTGTCCACAGTTGTGTCCCTGTGTCCCCAAAGCCCGGCCCAGCACTGAGCACAAAGCTGATGCTTAGGAGATATTTCCGGGGTGCACACGTCCATGCATATCCCACGGACCCCGCACCCCCAGATGCGCGCCTGCGTTCACAGCCTCTAGCACACCACGCCCTCGGCCAAAAACCGGATTCCAGGCACACCCCGTCAGAGGGCGAAGGGCCCAGGCGGCAACTGGACGTTTGTTACAAGCTGAACATCCGACCGACTTCCCTAACAAAGCGCTAACATTTTCCCTTTGTAAACAGAATGTTTGGGCACCTTAAGGAAATGCTGAATAAATAGAAATTTTTTTTTTATCATGAAGTGAAACGCGCGCCAGCAAGGGAGGAAGAGGAAAGGATGACGGCCGGTTCCTGCCCCAGCAGTCCAGAGCCGCAGAGACCGGGGTGACCTCCTCTCCTCTCGGGGAGCGGGACAAGGAGCCGGCCAAGCCCAAGACGCCTTACCTTAGTTTCCAGCTCCCTGGGACCCGCCCCAGTCCCCGGTCCCTCCAGCCCTGGAACCACGCCCCGGAGGGGACGCCCTGGGAGGGGCTGGGGGAGGAGTCAGCTCCCCAGCCCAACGCAGCTGCACCTGAAGGCTCCTACCTGGAATCCGGCTGCAGACGGAAGGTGAAGGTGAGGTCCAGAAAGCTTCCAAGACGGCGGCCGGAGGGGGGAGACGCTATTCTGCAGGGAGGAAGGAACAGAGCACAAGACAGTGCTTTTTTTTTTTAAGATTTTATTTATTTATTTGACAGACAGAGATCACAAGTAGGCAGAGAAGCAGGCAGAGAGAGAGAGGAAGTAGGCTCCCCGCTGAGCAGAGAGCCCGATGCGGGGCTCGATCCCAGGACCCTGAGATCATGACCTGAGCTGAAGACAGACAGATGCTCAGTGACTGACCCCCCCCCCCCAGGCGCCCCTCACAGGATGCTCTTACCTTTATTTTTGTACCCGCTTGAAAGAAACTAAGATCTGGTCCAGACTCTACATCTCTGAGCTCCTTTCCTGGCCCAGGAGCCCGGGAGAGCAGAAAACCCTGTAGGGTCAGGGTCGTACCGCCCACCGCCCCAACACACACGCACACACTCTGGGTCCTTTAGACGCATTCCTTTTAGGGACAACTTCAAGTCATTCCCCAGTCCCTGGGCCAGGGTCGGTGCCCAGGAAATATCCTTAAACGTGTACTAGTCTAAAGCGAAGTCCGAGTCTGAACATTATCCCCCTTTCCCACCCACACACAGAACAGCCCCGGCCCCAAACACACGGGCCCCGCCTTCACCTGATGAGGCTCTTGGCAGGCTGGGGGCTAAGATGGTCTGTACTTTTTTTTTTTTTAAGATTTTATTTATTTATTTCACAGACAGAGATCACGAGTAGGCAGAGAGGCAGGCAGAGAGAGAGGGAGAAGCAGACTCCCCGCCGAGCAGAGAGCCCGATGCGGGGTTCGATCCCAGGACCCTGGGATCATGACCCGAGCCGAAGGCAGAGGCTTTAACCCACTGAGCCACAGGCGCCCCGGGTCTGTACTTTAATGTACAAACCAGAGGTGTTTCTCTTTCTTTCTTTCTTTTTTTTTTTTTTAATAAATTTTATTTATGTTAGAGAGAGAGTGCGTGAGCAGGGGAAGCAGAGGGAGAGAGGGAGGGAGGTAGAATCACGAGCAGGCTCCCCGCGGAGTGTGAAGCCCGACGGAGGACAGGGTCCATCCAACATCAGGACCTTGCGCCGAAACCAAGAGTCAGACGCTTAACCCGCTGAGCCACCCAGGCGCCCCCACCAGTGTTAATTGTTAAGGTGGACACCTTCATACCATACTTGATATTATTTTGACTACTTTTTTGGTGCCATTATTCTGAGATACAATAAAAAGGAAAGACAGTGGATTTTTTCATTTTGCAATCTCTTGTCCCTTATGCCACCTGGAAGGAAGGTCATAACTTACACATCCAGGGACACCCGGCTGGCCCAGTCAGTAAAGAATGCGACTCTTGATGTCCGGGGTCGTGGGTCTGAACCACGTTGGGCAAAGAGATTACTTAGAACAAAACTCAAGGACTCTCGTCGAAGACAATGTTGACCAAGCTCTAAAAGGAAAACATTTTAGATGAAGCCAATTCTCGTCTTACCTTGGATCCGTGCGTCAGCCTTTCCAAAGCCCGTGGGCTTGCATCAGAATCCATCAGATCACAAAGTTCTACAACCAAAATAAGAACAGCCATTCAGACAGAAGGAATTCGCAGAGAAGCCAGAGCACAGGACCACTGGGATTTCTTATTTCTTATTTTAAATCAGTTTGCTCTAGAGGAAACGACAGGTTAAAATAATATTTTGGAGAAATACTGTGTAGCTTTGCAGACAGGACCCCAGGGTAATTCCCAGGTGTCCTAGATTTTTCCCGTGGGTTTGGGGGGGGCGGGGGGGGAGGGGAACGTGTCCACACTTCTCAAGCACAAGATGTTTACTGTCTGAGGGCAAAGCAGGGGGTCAGCCCAGGGCCAGGCTCCCACCCAGACCCTGGATTGGACCCTGGGCAGAGCTGGCGCAGCCCCACCTCCCCACGACCCCATCCCAGCTGCCGGGAGGAAGGCCGGGGGCGCCCCTTCTTAGGCGCTCGCACTTCACGCCTGGGGGAAACGGAGGAGCACCCGCCTCAGTCCTCCCCACACATCAGGGGCTCACTGCCCTGCAGGTCTGACTCCTGGAAGATGGGATGTTCCTCCATAACGTAAGAAAAGGGGGGTTTCCAAGGTAAGGGGTCCAGACCCAGGGGGTGGGGTACCACCCCCGCCCGACGAGGAAGACCCGCCTCACTTGCACGGGGCAAGGGCCCCCACGCAGGATCTAGGCCCCTTCCCGCCTGACGAAGCCCAGCCGCGTCCTACCCCCGCCCTGCGGCTTCGGCGGCGCCCGGCCGGGCCAGGTGCTGCGGGGAGAGGGGCCGCGCGCGCACCTGCCCGATGCACCTGCGCCCACCTGCCCGGAACCGGGACCGGGGCTGGGCCGGGAAAGCAGCCCCCGAAGTAGGAAGGAACTGGCTCCCCAGGGCGACTCCGGGTAGGGCGGGCTGTCACTCAAGTCGGGGCCACCGGGAAGGGGCTCGGGCGGGTGGGCCGGGGTGACGCTTCTCGGGCGCAGCCGAGGTCGGGCGCGCAGGGCACCGCCGGCCGCTGCAGACTCACCTTCTGAATAGCATGTCCATTTTGTCCCCGGAGTGATCGTCGCCGAGCCCCGAAGGGGGTCTGCGGGCCGGACCTGTGTGACGTCACGGCCATCTCCGCGGCGACCCGCGAGCCGCCCTCCCGCCTGACCCAGACCCCCGGGCGCCCGCGCCCCTGCGCCCCCCGGCTCGGATCCGCCTTCCCGCGCCGCGCTCGCGGCCAGGGACACCCAAGCACATGATTTTGTCACAAAACCTTGAGTGACTCCTCTGTGCCCCGGGATGACGTCCGATCCTTTTAACGCGCCCACCCGGCGACCCCCTCCGGCTGTACCTGAGACGGGCAACCGCCCCACGGGCTGCAGCCACTCCCACCTCTCCTTCCAGATTCGGGATGAAACCAAGCCCCTCGCTTCCCAACCACCCACAGCTGGGACTTCTCTGGGGAAATTCTCTCTTCACCCCGCCCCACCCCTGGCTTAAGCTTTGGAGCTGAGTTTGGCACCTCCTCCAGGAAGCCTTCCTGGATCTCCTCTACATTCCTATAGCAGGTCAGATCAGCCTGTGCCGAAGTTTCCTGTGGATTTCTACTGGCTCACAAGACTCGTGGATGAGCCTAGGGGTTCCAAACCCAAGGCCCCTTTCCCCCCAACTCATCCCCCCACCATGCCCAGCATAGTAACTTCTCAAAAATATATTTTGAGGGACACCTGGGTGGCTCAGTCCCTTAAGCATCTGCCTTCAGCTCAGGTCATGATCCCAGGGTCCTGACATTGAGTTGAGTCCCACGTGGGGCTCCATGCTCAGCGGGGAGTCTGCTTCTCCCTCGACTCTCTCCCAGTGCCTGCTCTCTCTCTCAAAATCTTTAAAAAATAAAAAAATAAAAAAAAAATCTTTAAAAAATGAAGATGTATATGTGTGTGTGTATATATATATACACACACACACATATACACACACACACAGATGTATATGTGTGTGTATATGTATATACACACACGTATATATATATACACATACATATATATACATGTATATATGTATATATGTATGTGTATATATATGTGTGTGTGTATATACACACACACACATATATATATAAAATACTCCATTGTGTATGTGTGTGTATATATATGTATGTATATGTATGTATATATATACACACACATACACAATAGAGTATTATTACTTGGCCATAAAAATGAATGAGATCTGGCCATTTATGACAATATGGATGGACCCAGATGGCAGTATGTTAAGTGAAATAAGTCAGACAGAAAAACACAACTACCATATGACTTCACTTATATGTGGAATCTAAAAAAAAAAAAAACAAAACAAATGAAAACAAAAAACAAATAGATCCATAAAGGGGCACTTGGTGGCTCAGTGGGTTAAGCCTCTGCCTTCGACTCAGGTCATGATCTCAGGGTCCTGGGATTGAGCCCTATATCAGGCTCTCTGCTCAGTGGGAAGCCTGCTTCCTCCTCTCTCTCTGCCTGGCTCTCTGCCTACTTGTGATCTCTCTCTGTCAAATAAATAAATAAAATCTTTAAAAAAATTTTTTTTAGGGGCGCCTGGGTGGCTCAGTGGGTTAAAGCCTCTGCCTTCGGCTCAGGTCATGATCCCAGCGTCCTGGGATCGAGCCCCGCATCGGGCTCTCTGCTGAGCAGAAAGCCTGCTTCCTTTCCTCTCTCTCTGCCTGCCTCTCTGCTTAATTGTGATCTCTGTCTGTCAAATAAATAAATAAAATCTTTAAAAAAAAAAAAAAATTTTTTTAAAGATTTTATTTATTTATTTGTCAGAGAGAGAGTGAGCACAGGCAGACAGAGTGGCAGGCAGAGGCAGAGGGAGAAGCAGGCTCCCTGCTGAGCAAGGAGCCCGATGTGGGACTCGATCCCAGTACCCTGGGATCATGACCCAAGCCAAAGGCAGCCGCTTAACCAACTGAGCCACCCAGGCGTCCCTAAAAAAAATTTTTTTTTAAGATTTTATTTATTTGCCAGAGAGAGAGAGAGAGAGAGAGAGAAAGAGAACACACAAGCAGGCAGAGAGGCAGGCAGAGGCAGCGAGAAAAGCAGGTTCCCTGCCGAGCAAGGAACCCGATGCGGGACTCCATCCAAGGACCCTGGGATCATGACCTGAGCCGAAGGCAGCGGCTTAACCAACTGAGCTACCCAGGCGTCCCTAAAATCTTTTTAAAAAGAAAAAAAAAATAGATCCATAAATACAGAAAACAAACTGGTGTTTGCCAGAGAGAAGAGGTGGGGGGGTGGGCAAAACAGGTGGAGGAGAGTGGGAGATATAGGCTCCCGGTTATGGAATGAATAAGTCAAGGGGACGAAAAGTACCACATAGGGAACATAGTGGTATTGTAATAGCGTTGCATGGTGACAGATGGGAGCTACACTTGTGGTGAGCACAGTGTGAAGTGTAGAATCATCAAATCACTATGTGGTACAGCTGAAACTAACGTAACGTGTGTGTCCACTACACTTCAATAAAACGCATACACACAATACTGAGTCTTCCAATCCATGAACATAGGATGTCTTTTCATTTATTAGGCCTTTAATTTCTTCAACAATCTTTAGTTCTCAATGTGCAAGTCTTGCATCTCTTAAATTTATTGCTAAGTGTTTTCTTTTTGATGCTATTGTAAGTAGAGCTCTATCTTAATTTTATTTATTTATTTTCAAAGATTTTATTTATTTATTTGACAGACAGAGATCACAAATAGGCAGAGATAGAGGAGGAAGCAGGCTCTCTGCTAAGCAGAGAGCCCGATGCGGAACTCGATCCCAGGACCCTGGGACCATGACCCGAGCCGAAGGCAGAAGATTTAACCCACTGAGCCACCCAGGTGCCCCTCTTCATTTTATTTTTGGATTGTTCATTGTTAGTATATAGAAATACAATAGAATTTGGGGGCGACTGGGTGGCTCAGTTAGTTAAGCACCTGCCTTCAGCTGAGGTGATAGTCCCAGGGTCCTGGGATTGAGCCACACGTCAGGCTCCCTGCTCAGCGAGGAGCCTGCTTCTTTCTCTCCCTGCCACCCCTCACCCTACTCTCTCTCTCTCTCAAATAAATAAATAAAATCTCTTAAAAAGTACAATAGATTTTTGTATATTGATGTTGTATCCTAAAACCTTGCTGAACTGGTTCTTCTAATAAGGGCGTGTGTGTGCGTCTATTCTCGTTAGTGTTTTCTATATACAAGATTATGCCATCTGCAAATAGAGATAATTTGTACTCCTTCCTGTCCAATCAGGATGCCTTTTATTTATTTATCTTGACTAAGTACTCTGGCTCAAATCTCCAGTACGGTATTGAATAGAAGTGGTGGGAGTGAGCATCCGGCCTTGTTTTTAATTTTGCGTTTAATTGTAGTACCAAGTACCTTGATTATGTGTGAGTTACAAAGATTTGTTAAAGAAAGATTAAAGACACCTGAGTGGCTCAGTTAGTAAGCATCCAACTCTTGATTTCAGCTCAGGTCATGATCGCAGAGTCATGACTTACCCACCCAGGCACCTCAGAAATAAATAAATCTTAAAAAAAAAAAAAAAAATTCCCAGGAGCCCGGGTGGTTCAGTTGGTTAAGCCTCTCCCTTCAGCTCAGGTCATGATCTCAGGGTCCTAGGATGAAGCCCCGCATGGGGCTCCCTGCTCAGCTGAGAGCCTGCTTCTCCTTCTCTCTCTTCCACTCCCCCTGCTTGTGATCACTCTCTCTCTCTGTCAAATGAATCAATAAAATCTTAAAGAAAAAAAAAAAGATTCTTTCTCTCCCTCTGCCCCACCCTCCCTGCTTGCACACACTTTCTCTCTAAAAAAAAAAAAGAAAGAAAGAGAAAATATGAAATACAGATTAAATGGGGCGGGGGGAGCTTGTGGCCATGACCAGTTGGCTGGACAGTGAGAGGCACATGAGCTTCCATATTCTTCTATCTACTTTGTACTTCTGAAAGTCACATAATAGAAAATGAGAAAAAGTAAAGTAAGGAATACGTCGAGCCAGAAAGAAAGAACTAAGGAAATAAAGAGAGCAGTAAGGGAAACAGAAGGCCCCCTGGGGAACGGGAGCCCCAGCGGGAATGCCGGGACATTTCTGCTGCTACCATCCAGGTCAAAATACTTTCCTCACCTGGGCCCTACCCCTGCCCGGTCGCTCTGCCCCATGGTGCCAGCAGGCCAAAGACTTTTCCCTTAGGTCTCTTTTAACCTAGAGCTGTTTTGTTATAATGGCACTGATTTGTGGAAGAGACCAGGCCAAATATCCTGCAGAACGTTCTGGATTTGTTGGGCCTCTTCTTCAAAGTGTTGTTTAGCTTGTCCCTCTATCCCCCACCCCTGCATTTCCTATTAACTAGATTTACCAGGACGGTCTCCTGTTATCGGCTGCTTAGGCTATGTTCAAATTTTCCGTACTTCAGTCTTGCAAAAAACATTCTTGTACATTTCTCCCTTTTTTTTGCTTTAGACGAGTGCATGCACAAGAGAGTGTGTGCGTGCCCCCAGACTGGGGGGAGGTGGAGGAGGAGGGACTCTCAGAATCTTAAGCAGGCTCCCTGCCCCAGCGTGGAGCCCTATACGGGGCTCAATCCCACGACCCTGAGATCATGACCTGAGCCAAAACCAAGTTGGACACTTAACCGACTGAGCCCCCCCAGGTGCTGAAGGGGAAGTTCTTCGTCAGACGCACCAGACTGCTCTCTGCAGGGACTGTTCCGGTTCACACTCCCACCCGGGGTGCACGAGAGTCAAGTACCCACTTGTCAGACTCCGGCCAAAATGTGGTCATGTCAGACTTAAATTTCTGCCATCCTGATGGGCATAAAACGTCCCTCCTTGTGCTTGGTTCCCCTTTTTGTGATCACCAGGCATCGTCTCACACATCTGCTGAGATTTCAGGCTAAGGGAGGACACTGAGTGAGAAGAATCCATAGGATCCATAGGATTCAACCCATAGGACTTGCAAAATAGTATAATTTTCCATATCCACAATGAAGGGAATTCATATACTATATATTTTATTGGTTTCATCCATTCAACTATTTTTGTTAAAATCTTTAAAATATTTTATTTATTTGTTTGACAGAGAGAGAGAGAACACAAGCAGGGGGAGCAGCAGGCAGAGGGAGAGGGAGAAGCAGGCTTCCTGCTGAGCAGGGAGCCCGACACTGGGCTTGATCCCAGGACCATGGGATCATGACCTGAGCCGAAGGCAGACACTTAACTGACTGCACCACCCAGGACCCCCTCAACTATTTTTAAAAGCAGACAGCTGAGATGCATGTACCGTTTGCTTCCCATCATGAATGACCCCCTGGAGCCATACCACGGGCCCCGGGACAGAACCCTCTGTAGACGCTAACTGCTGCGCAACCCACCACCCCATGTCAGCCAGAAGCAGCCAGAGCAGTCGTTGCCGAACTCCCTAACGCCCCCGTACTACTCCAGGGGGAAGAAGGAGGAAGGGACAGGTGGGGCTAGGTAGGGAGAGAGAGACACGGGACCATGTGATGAGGCTCCCAGAAATCCCAAAAATGTAGAGGTGTGGGGAAACCAGAGATAAGGGACAAAGTGGACCGCCCTGCCCTAGGCGTGGGGGCTGGGTCGTGGAGGGGGGTATCTTTATGATAATCACCTGTGACCACAAAGAATAACCGGACCCCAAGAAGGCAGTAAGCCGTGGAAGGTGTTACCAGTAGAGGCGTTAAAAGGATTTAAGTTTCCGACCCTGAAGGCCCTCGTTGGCAACCTGGTCAGACCCCTCTCACTCCTGAGAGCTTTTTCTGTATCCCTGTTTAATAAACTTCAATCGTTTTACTCAAAAAGAAAAAAAGCAGACAGCCAAGAGGCACCTGGCTGGCTCAGTCCGTGGCGCATACAACTCTTGACCTTGGGGTTGGAAGTTCGAGCCCACGTTGCGTGCAGAGATTACTTTTAAAAAGCAAAACAGGGGGCACCTGGGTGGCTCAGTGGGTTAGGCCTCTGCCTTTGGGCCAGGTCATGATCTCAGGGTCCTGGGATCGAACCCCACATCGGGCTCTCTGCTCAGTGGGGAGCCTGCTTCCCACCCCTCCTCTGCCTGCTTCTCTGCCTACTTGTGACCTCTCTGTCAAATAAGCAAATATATAAATCTTTAAAAAAAAAAAAAAGTAAAACTGGGCACCTGAGGGGCCCGTCAATTAAGCGCCTGACTCTTAATCTCAGCGTTGTGAGTTCAAGCCTCACAATGAACTACTTAAGCCTGCCTAAAAAAAAAAAAAAAAAAAAAAAAAAAAAAACTTTAAAAAAAAGGTGGGTAGATGATTTATCTTTTTTTTTTTTAATTCTGGTTTTGGGGGTGCCTGAGTGGCTCTGCTGAGCAACTGCCTTCAGCTCGGGTCATGATCCTGGGGTCCTGGGATCAAGTCTCATGTCGGGCTCCCTGCTCAGCTCCCGGTGGCGGGGGCTGGGGGGGGATACCATCAGCTCCTCCCCCTGCTCCTTCCCCGGCTCATGTTCTTCCTCTGTCTCATTCTCTCTCTCTCAAATAAATAAATAAAACCTTTTTAAAAAATAAGAATAAATAAAAAGTAAATTCTGATTTTTTAAAAAAGATTTTATTTACTTACCTGACACAGAGAGAGAGAGAGATCAGAAGCAGCCAGAGAGGCAGGCCGAGAGAGAGGAGGAAGCAGGCTCCCCGCTGAGCAGAGGGCCCCATGCGGGGCTCGATCCCAGGACCCTGAGACCATGACCCTTGCGGAAGGCAGAGGCTTTAACCCACTGAGCCACCCAGGTACCCCTTGCTCTTTTTTTTTTTAAATCTGGGATTTAAAGAAAGGAAGAGTGTTGCTTTTTTCCTGTGAAGCGCTAGGACACTCCTGGTCAAGCGGAGAGAGGCCTTGAAGACCTTCCCTCAGAAGCCAATGCGCGGCGAGCGGACAGATGCGCTTGGTCGACCATATGCTCGGCTCCCGGCTCTGCCACGACGGCCTGGAATCTTCGCTTGGAGTCGGATGTGCTATTAATACACGGTGACTCACTAAAAGCTCGGCTTCCTGGAATGTTCTCCCCAGGGAGGAGGAGCCCTGTTCCTGCCTATAGAGGAATCCTCTGAAATCCCACTTTCAAAGGTTCGAGTAGATCATGAAGGCTAAGCAAAGAGAACGAAAGCTTCCGAAATGATACAAAATTATGTAAACGCTGGTGCATCGGCCAGTAATTCAGTCCCCAAACATGTGGCAGGTGCGGCGGGCGGGCGGTGGGCACAGGCACGTGCTTCCTTCCGTGGGCACCTGCCGGGAGCTGACGGTTGGGGGCGATGGGGCGCGAGGCCGGGGAGAGCCAGGGAGGGGGCGGGGAGGGGGCGGCCGGGGCGCCTGTGGAGGCTGGACTACGGGACTGGCCTGGTGCAGTGGGGCATGAAGACTGTTTGGGGCAAGTTATTGCTTCATACAGACGGGGTCCCTGCTGGGGACACGGAAAAGTTTTCCCAGTAGGTGCTGGTGATGGTCGGGTAACATTTTGAATGTAGGTAATGCCACTGAGCTCTGCACTTAAAATGGTCCGTTGTATGTTTCGTACATTTTACCACAATTGAAAAACAAGAGGAGGGGCACCCGGGTGGGTCTGTGGGTTGGGTGTCTGCCTGCAGCTCCGGTCGTGATCCCAGGGTCCTCACGGGAAGCCTGCTTCTCCCTCTGCCGCTCCCCCTGCTTGTGCTCTCTCTCCCTCTCTCTGACAGATAAATAAATAAAATCTTTTTTTTTTTTTAAGTTTTTTATTTATTTATTTGGCAAAGAGAGACACAGCGAGAGAGGGAACACAAGCAGGGGATGTGGGAGAGGGAGAAGCAGGCTTCCCACCGAGCAGGGAGCCCGATGCCGGGCTCGATCCTGGAACCCTGGGATCATGACTGAGCCCTCCAGGTGCCCAATAAATAAAATCTTAAAAAAAAATAAATACAGGGCACCTAGGTGGCTCAGTGGGTTAAAGCCTCTGCCTTCGGGTCGGGTCATGATCTCGGGGTCCTGGGATCGAGCCCCGCATCGGGCTCTCTGCTCAGCAGGGAGCCTGCTTCTCCCTCTCTCTCTGCCTGCCTCTCTGCCTACTTGTGATCTTTCTCTCTGGCAAATAAATAAATAAATAAATAATCTTTTAAATAAATAAATACATAAAAATAAAAAATAAGCTTTATTGGGGTGCCTGAGTGGCTCAGTCATTACGCCTCTGACTCTTGGTTTTGGCTCAGGTCCTGATCTCAGGGTCTTGGGATCAAGCCCCGCGTTGGGTTCTGTGTTCAGTGGGGAGTCTGCTTCTCTGCCTCTCTCTCCCTCTGACCCCCCAAACCCATGCACTCACACTCTTTCTCTAAAATAAATAAAATCTTAAAAACAAAAATAACAGCTTTATTGAGATATGGTTCATATACTATACAAATCATCCATTTAAAGTGTACAGATCAATGATTTTTTCAATTGTTCTTGGTTTTCTTAATTTTTTAAAAGATTTATTTGAGAGAGGGAGAGCGAGAGGGCAGTGCAACACCATCACCACAATCAATTCTAGAACACTCTGATCACCTCGAAGAGAAACTCTGCACCCATTAGCAGTCACTCCTTACCCGTGCCCTGCAGCCCCTGGGAACCAGGCCTCTTCCTTCTGTCTCCATGAATTTGCCTGCTCTGGAAACTTCATATAAATGGGATCATACTGGGGTGCCTGGGTGGCTCATTCGGTTAAGCATCTGCGTTCAGCTCAGGTCGTGATCTCAGGGTCCTGGAATCGAGCCCCGCGTCGGGCTCTCTGCTTGGCGGGGAGCCTGCTTCCTCCTCTCTCTCTGCCTGCTGCTCCCTCTGCTTGTGCTCTCTCTCTGTCAAATAAATAAATAAAATCTTTTCAAAAAAATGGAATCATACAGTCCACCAGTGGCGTTTTGTGACTGGGTTCTTTCACTCGCGTGCTGTCGTGTTCATCCGCATGAACCAGTGTGGCACGAGTCAGTACTTCTTACGTACCTTTCAATGACAAGATACAGTATTTGGAAGAAGAGCCCATTGTACGGATCGCTACATTTGGTTTATCTGCACCTCTGTCAATGGACATGTGGTTTGCTCCCACCTTTTGGCTTTTGTGAATAATGCTATGAAAATGTGTGTGTGCATTTTTTTTAAAGATCTTATTTATTTATTTGACAGAGAGAGATCACAAGTAGGCAGAGAGGCAGGCAGAGAGAGAGGGGGGAAGCAGGCTCCCTGCTGAGCAGAGAGCCTGATGCGGGGCTCGATCCCAGGACCGCGAGATCATGACCCGAGCCGAAGGCAGAGGCTTTAACCCACTGAGCCATCCAGGCGCCCCTGTGTGTACATTTTTGCGGGCGTTTTCATCTGTCCTGGACAGACGCCTAGCGGTGGAGTTGCTGGACCCAGTGGTAAGTCTCTGTTTCATTTTTGGAGGAACTGCCAGACTGTTTCCTAGAACAGTTCCGTTCCACACTCCCAGCAGCCGGGTAGGAAGTCCCAATTCCTCCACATCCTCACCAACACTTCTTTTTTTTTTTTTTTTTTTTTTTTTTCTCACCAACACTTCTTAGTCTCTCTCCCTTTACTTCTGCTTGTGTTTAGAATATTCCAGAATAACACTTAGAAAAAAAAGAAATTAGAAACGGAGCTATTTTGTCCAGTCTTGGTTTACCTGTCACATGCCAGACGCTGTCCTAAGTATTCGGGATAGACAGGGAACAAAACAGAGAGACGTCTGATATTCGAACTCGGGACTAGTCATATCAGCTCTTCCTCACCCGCCATCTTGGGAGGCAGAGCCGAGCCTGGAATTTCCGTCCCTGCCCTTGGTCCCCAGCCTGGGAGCTGCAGGGGGATGACTGAGGGGAAGGTGGCGCGCTCTCACCCTCTGTCGGGCCTCCCTCAGCCCCTGAGGCCTCGGGTGCTGCCCTCTGCAGGTGGGACAGGGTGGGCGAGCGCGGAGGAAGGGGCCACCTGGCACCAAGATGAGACAAAACCAAGATGGTGGCACGGCCTTAGCAGTTCCTGGTGGGACAGACACGCCTCGGGAAGTGGGCACAGTCCCCGCTATCTTGATGAGGCTGCCTATGGGCTGATCTGTCTGATCCCGGTCTGTGTCCAGGTCACACGGTCGCCCATGGTCCCCCCCCAGCTCTCTCGTCACTCAGCCTGTGTGCAGGTCCCTTCCTCAGGCCATGTCCAGGCTCTCAAGCCTGGTGAGGCACACGGTCCCTTGTCCCCTCTGCTCTTTGTTGCGATCAGGCCAGCTTTCTGTCAGCAGTCAGCCCCTTCCAGAAGCTTCCCCAGACCCTGCCCGTCCTTGCTGTGCTCGTACTTCAGCCGGAGCCCTCGTGGCCTCCACGTGAGCTGCCGTGGCTCGGTCGACCTTCTGCAAGGCCGGTTCATCCGCGGGGCCCACGGGTCCGGCCTGGCCTAGCGCTCGGTGGCTGTTGGCGAACGTGTATATGCCCGAGAGGAATTACTAGAGACCGAGAAGGCTGACGGACGGGGAGGCAGAGGAGTGGGGGAACCTTCCCGGAGGACGGGAGGCTCAGGCTGGGCCTCGGTGGCACCCCAGAATGGTGTGTGGCAAAAGCGAGCCTGGGTAAGGGAGGCTCGGAGGACCGGTGGGGAAGGTCCCCAGAAGCGGAGCGTCCTTGCCAGGGAAAGCTGTGTCACAGCACCTGCTCGACGCCGGGCATGGGGACGCCCGCTACCTAGAGAGGCCAGGAGGCTCTTCCAGGCGTCACCATTTCTCATTTACAAACGAGGTCAGCGGTGTGAGGGTGTGAGGGGTCCAGTGACTTGCTTCAGGTCACTTTGAGTGCCGAGAGACTGCCTTCCCTCGTTTTTCTTTTTTTTTTTTTTTAATATTTTTTTTATTTATTTGACAGAAGTCACAATTAGGCAGAGAGGCAGGCAGAGAGAGAGAGAGAGGAGGAAGCAGGCTCCCTGCTAAGCAGAGAGCCCGATGCAGGGCTTGATCCCAGGATCCTGGGATCATGACCTGAGCCGAAGGCAGAGGCTTAACCCACTGAGCCACCCAGGCGCCCCTCGTTTTCTTTTTTTTTTTTACTTTTTAAAAATTTATTTGACAGAGATCACAAGCAGGCAGGGAGGCAGGCAGAGAGAGAGGAGGAAGCAGGTTCCCCGCTGAACAGAGAGCCGGATGCGGGGCTCGATCCCAGAACCCTGGGATCATGACCTGAGCCAAAGGCAGAGGCCTTAACCCACTGAGCCACCCAGGTGCCCCTTCCCTCGTTTTTTAAAGCTTGTTTTCTTTTGTAATCTCTATACCCAACGTGGGGCTTCAACTCCTGATCCCGAGAGCAAGTCACTTGCTCTTCCTACTGAGCCGGCCAAGCGCCCCTCAAGCTCGTTTTCATTTGCTATTTAAGTAAAACCATTAAAACCCACCCATTCTGGGGCGCCTGGGTGGCTCAGTCTGTTAAGCGTCTGCCTTCCGCTCAGGTCATGGTCCCTGACCATGGGAACCTGCTTCTCCCTCCACCTCTGCCCCTCCCCCACTTGTGTGTGCTCCCTAATAAGTATTTAAGAAACTTTCTAAGATTTTTTATTTGTAGGAGAGAGAGTATAAGCAGGGGGAGCAGCAGGCAGAGGGAGAAGCAGGCTCCCTGCTGAGCCAGATGTGGGGCTCCATCCGAGGACCCTGAGATTTGAGAGGGAGTGAGCTGAGGTGGCAGGCAGAATCGGAAAGGGGACAATCTCAAGCAGACTTCCCTGAGCCCAGTGCGGGGAGGGTAGGGGTGGGGGTGGTGGTCATCACGACCCTGACCCGAGATCATGACCTAAACCCAATCAAGATTCGGCCCCTCAACAATAGAGCCATCCAGGTGCCCCTGAATTGATTTTTGAAGATTTAACAACCATTTTGTTTAAAGATTTTATTTATCTGACAGAGATTACAAGTAGGCAGAGAGGCAGGCGGAGAGAGGGGGCGGGGGGAAGCAGGCTCCCTCCAAGCCGAACGCAGAGGCCCCAACCTACTGAGCCACCCAGGCGCCCCGAAGATTTAACCACCGTTTGATGTTGACCTAAATTCAGTGGGTTTTCGCATGTTGATCTCCTATCTTAGGACCTCGTTCAGGTCTTCCTCTCGTTCCATTTCCGTTGCTTCCTTGCTGGTCGCCTCCAACTCGAACCTGTGACCTGCCCTCACCTCTTCCAGTCTGCCCTCCTCCGCGGGATGGGACTAGTTCTGGAAGGTGTGAAGCAACCCTGGGTTTTGAGGCCCCCCCGTGTCCTTGGGTCAGGAGCTCCTCGCCCACTGTGCTGAGCATCCATCTTCTTGGTGGTCCCAGCTCCAAACGGGGTCACCGGGGGATGCTTCCAGATACACGGTTGGCCTCAAGCGCTCAGCAACTCGGTGGGGAAATCACTGAGGTCCTCTGTGGATCCCCTCGCGTGTCGCGGACCTCCAGCATTCTCACTGGACCCAGGAAACACAGACGGCAACTCCCCCTCTGCCTTTCCTGGCGTTCCTTTTAGTGTGAAAACCTCACACTTCCTCCCGGCTGGTCCCCTCTTTCCCGGAGCAGAACACCAGAGAGAGGGTTGGGGAGGTAAATCTGGAACCCAACACAGATCCCTCAACGTCAGCGACTGCTGAGAGGATTTTGAAGATCAAATGGGATTACCACTCCCCAGGGACTCAGTGGCTCTAGGGAGCCAGGGGCGCAACCTGCCCCAGGACACACAACTCGGGGGTTCTCTCCTGGCCCGGCGACCTAGGCTGGTCATGGTCATGGTCTGTATGTGACCTTAGCCTCCAAATCCTGCACGGACTTGCTGCCACCCATTTTCCAGAAACACAATTTTAGGATTGGCCATTGCTGCCCCGGCTCCCATAGGGGAAGCCTCCCCACTCGGCTGGTTGGTTGAGGCCGGAGCTCCCCTTCTCCCCGTGGCACTCACAGGGGTCAGCAACCACTCCCCGAGCGTCTTGCCTGAGGCTCAATAAAGAGCCCGACTAAGAGGCTTTCGGGTGGGATAGCCTAAGCAGATTTGAAAAACTCAGATACCTGTAAGGCTGAGGTATTAAGGAGCTATATTTAGGACATAAAGGTTTTACAAATACAAAAAAGCAGTTTGGACATGAAAATCCCGAGAAAGGAACTGTGAGGAAATGGGACACAGCGCAGGGAGAACGCCACGTTGTGTCACGCTCCCATTCTCTTCCATGCGCTCTAGAACGTGCCCCACCCCCACCCCCAGGGCCCCCCCATCAGTGTGCACGGGCAGGCTGGTGAGGACTTCAGGCCCTCACGGTTAACCACCTCCCTCTTAGTCTCCTCATAAGCAACGCGTGTTTTAACTCGGGTTCTTCCATCTGGGGTCCCCCCGCCAAGACAAAACACTTCCACAGAACTTTTTTTAATTTGTTTGTATTTGTTACAACCTTTTAAAGTAGAATGTGACTTGAGCACTACATTTCCACTCACGGAACTTGTGGAGTCACTTCTCCAACAGCTTCACAACACGCCTAGGTAGGCTGAGAATGTCGCTACTCTAAACAACGCTTCTCTTTGGAAAACAAGCCCTATACACGGTTACTCCCATCCGGTTGGTTTAACTACTAGTTTCTAGAGGCCTGGTACATGCAGCTGGTACTACAGGGGACAGAAGATTTAAAAAGTAGATCCTAGAGGGTGAGAGCTGTTTTAACCAACACTTCTCTTTAAAACATCAAGGTATAGCTCGGAACACTTCAGTGACAGACAAATTTGGTCTTACTAAGGAATCCGCTTGGTAGCTAAACACTTTAGACCACAGTTAACGTTAGGTTACGCACACCTCACAACAAAGGTCACCTTGTCCGGTTACAGTGAGCCGGCGCGGCACTAGGGAAGAAAAACTAGCTGGGCTTTAGTTCCTACACGTCACAGTATCACACTCGAACAGAAAGAAATCTTATCTTCCCCTTAAGTAGTTATTGTCATGCCATACAGATTCTTAAAATGTTAACAAAAATAAAGAAAAACATCCTTGAAAATATATTATCAGAGGGAATGAAGATAAAGTATCGAATACATGTACAAGTCACTCTCGGGGCACCTAGTCAACCTCCTCCATGCGCGACGTGTCGTCGTCACCTTCCAGGGGCGGCATCTCCTCGCTCACGGCCGCACTGCTGTCGTCAGCGGTGGGGTCGTCTTCGTCAATACCTGTCGGGAAAGAAACCCCTCCGGCCGTCAGGTCTCCCGAAGCCGGCTGATCATCAGCCCACTACGCTGCTCTGTACCCACTGTAAAGGCTGAACCATTAGTCGGTGCTGAAAGCGCTTTCATTCTTTTCAGACCTTCTGATCAGAAGGCCTGTTCTCTCTCTGAAAGAGGAGCCTTTAAGGCCACCCAAGCCGGAGGGGCCACCCCCAAAGGTGCTGATGGGGCTGAAGGTCCCGCCCGGCCCACACCGCATCCGGGCCCTCGGCTGAGCCCACAGCGCCGCGGGGAGCTTACCGAGACCGAGCTTGATCATCCTGTAGATCCTGTTAGCGTGCGTCTGCGGATCTTCCAGACTGAAGCCGGAGGACAGGAGCGCCGTCTCGTAGAGCAGGATGACCAGGTCTTTCACAGACTTGTCGTTCTTGTCGGCCTCGGCCTTCTGCCGTAAGGTCTCGATGATGGAGTGGTCGGGGTTGATCTCCAGGTGCTTCTTCGCGGCCATGTAGCCCATGGTGGAGTTATCTCTCAAGGCCTGGGCCTTCATGATCCTCTCCATGTTCGCCGTCCAGCCGTACGTGCTTGTCACAATGCAGCACGGGGAGGTCACCAGTCGGTTTGAGACGACCACCTGCAAAGCAGAGCATGAAGAGAGCAATGAATGCACCTGGGAAGACGCCGCTACGCTAATATTTCAGTAGCGCCACCAGCTGGATGGTCAAATGGAACCCGAGGACTCCAAGGACTGAGTATTCACGAGTCAGAAACACCACTGGCAAATTCAACTACTGAGAACTTTCTTCCTGCACGCCCTAACTCTCCCTGGGTCTTCAGCAACCTTAAGAGTTTTCTCTATGTGAGAAATGCTAATTTTCTATTCTTGAATTTTGGAAAACACAAGGAGAGAAAGGGCCTACAGAAGACAAACCTGGCCAACCCCTCCAGGCCTTCTAGAAGGCAGCCCATCACCAGGAGACCGAGGCAGCCCGGGGCACTGCTCTCACAAACCTTTTCTACTTTTTTCTCTAAGATGTCTTTCATGATCTTGCACAGGTTTTCAAACTTTGTTTTTTTCTCTTCCTGTTTCTTTTTCTCTTCTTCATCTTCTGGAAGTTCCAAGCCCTCTTTGGTCACAGACACCAACGTCTTCCCCTCAAACTCCTTCAGCTGCTGGACGCAGTACTCGTCAATGGGCTCGATCATGTAGATCACTTCCAGGCCATGCTTCCGAAGACGCTCCACGAAGGCCGAGTTCGCTACCTGGTCCTTGGTCTCACCTGAAGGGTTGGGAGAAGTTACAGACCTTTAACGGGAAAGGACTTCATCTTGCTTTTGCCTTTTGCGAAGTCTAGTCAGATCTAACCACGGATACGGCCCAGCCCACGTGGTCTTGTCTGGCTTCGTCCCTGGGAGCGGACCTGCAGAGCCCGGTGCAGCACACACTCAGGAGCTCCAGGTTTGCGAGACGCTGACGGTGCACCCTCGGTCCTTACCTGTGATGTAATAGATGTGTTTCTGGTTCTCCTTCATTCTGGTGCAGTAGTCCTTGAGAGACACCATCTCGTCACCGGAGGCGGACGTGTAATAGCGCAACAGCTCCGAGAGCTTCTTCCGATTCTGAGAGTCCTCGTGAATTCCCAGCTGAAAGAGAACGTGAGCTCTGAACTTTCTCTACACTTAAAAATAATCATAAAATCTGACAAACCGTAATGACCACTACTACTGAGGATCAAATGTGTTCACACCAACCTTGATGTTTTTGGAAAACTGCTCGTAAAACTTTTTGTAGTTCTCTTTGTCCTCGGCCAGTTCGGTGAAGAGTTCTAAGCACTTTTTGACCAAGTTCTTTCTGATAACCTTTAAAATTTTGCTTTGCTGCAGCATCTCACGGGAAATATTTAGAGGAAGATCCTCAGAGTCCACCACACCTCTGATGAAATCTGAAAGAATACGAACAAATGCACTCAAAATTCATCCCCAAAGACACAATCCACAAACAGGTAAACCCAAGGAACCAAAGATCATCTCCTGCCCTACATGGTTTTTTTTTTTTTTTAAATTTCTTAAAAAAGATTTTATTTATTTGACAGAGAGAGAGGGAGAGAGATCACAAGTAGGCAGAGAGGCAGGCAGGCAAAGAAGGGGAAGCAGGCTCCCCGCAGAGCAGAGAGCCCAACGTGGGGCTCGATCCGAGGACTCTGGGATCATGACCTGAGCCCAAGGCAGAGGCTCAACCCACTGAGCCACCCAGGTGCCCCCCACATGCATTCTTGAATCCACTGTGCAGAGCCGACTAGGCACTGGCTGGGCTCGAGCCTCACACCGTCCACACTTACTCAGATACTCTGGGATGAGCTCCTCACAGTTATCCATGATGAAAACTCTGCGAACATACAACTTAATGTTGTTCTTTTTCTTTCTGTTCTCGAATAGGTCAAAGGGAGCACGTCTTGGCACAAAGAGAAGAGCTCGGAACTCCAACTGTCCTTCCACTGAAAAATGCTGTTTAAGCAAGCACACAGCGAACCATCGTCAAGGGACAACGCAAGCACGCGCCACTGAAGGCGACCTCCACTTGCACTCACAGAACCAAAGGCGCTCTTGGGGGGAGAGGACAAGGGCCGGGACAGAGCCCTGGGCAGCAACCCACAGCCCGACCACGTCAGACAACTTGCACGGCCTCGGGGCACTCACCTTCACTGCCAAGTGGTCTTCCCAGTCATTGGTCAAACTCTTGTAGAACTCTCCATACTCTTCGTTGGTAATGTCGTCGGGGTTTCTGGTCCAAATAGGCTTTGTCTTGTTCAGCTCTTCCTGATCGATGTACTTCTCCTTGATCTTCTTCTTCTTCTTCTTGTCACCGTCCTTCTTCTCCTCCTCGTCCTCGTCGGAGCCCACATCTTCGATCTCCGGTTTGTCGTCAGGCTCCTTCTCTTCCTTTTCTTTCTCCTCCTCTTTCTCTTCCTTTTCTTCGGCCTCATCATCGCTCACCTCTTTATCACGTTCCTTCTCCACCTTGAAGATAAGACGCAAAACCGCGTCACCTCTGCATTCTGGAACTAAAGAACACTCTGGACTGGGTACACTTACTTAACACCCAAGTCTAAGACTCAAAGAAAGAACCCTTTATCAGCCAGAACGCTCTGGTCAACGTTTCACGTTATCTATCTAAGTAACCAGCCTGGGTACGAGGACAGGGAGACGGAACTTCAGAAAGTCCCGCCAATGCAACTTTGGATCTTTCCCTCATCAACAGACCCAAGCACTAGGAACTTCCGGTCACCCGCTATGCGGTCTACACCCCGCGGACACTCACGAACAGAGTGATGGGGTAGCCGATGAACTGGGAGTGCTTCTTCACTATCTCCTTGATCCTCCTCTCCTCCAGGTACTCGGTCTGGTCTTCCTTCAGATGCAGGATGACCTTTGTTCCGCGACCCATAGGTTCGCCTGCGCAAGAGAGAAAAGGACTCGATTTCAGTCTGAATGGGCAAATTAAGCAATTGGGAAAACAGAAAACTCTCAATTGCTCTCCAAGCCACACCCAACTGTTTTGAGCAACTTAACCATGTGGTAGTTTACTCCTACTATGGAAGGAGAACCCTGGACAGTTAACTGCCTGCCCAGGATCAGGAACTCAAGGGCCTCGCTCCTCTTATCACGTGCTTCCCAGGCCTCCACAGGATCTTCCGGCCCCCAGCCTACAGCACCGGGCCCTCCCCCAACGACGCAAAGGCCAGGAAGGCGGCCCACCGGGTGCCCACCTGTGTCGGTGCGGACCGTGAACGAGCCCCCTGCGGAGGACTCCCAGGCGTACTGCTCGTCGTCGTTGTGCTTGGTGATCACAGTCACCTTCTCAGCCACCAAGTAGGCCGAATAGAACCCGACCCCGAACTGGCCAATCATAGAGATATCTGCGCCCGCCTGCAGAGCTTCCATGAACGCTTTGGTCCCCGACTTGGCGATGGTGCCCAGGTTGTTGATCAGGTCGGCCTTGGTCATGCCGATCCCGGTATCCACGATGGTGAGGGTCCGGTCCTGCTTGTTCGGGATGAGGTTAATATGCAGCTCCTTCCCCGAGTCGAGCTTGCTGGGGTCGGTCAGGCTCTCGTATCGGATTTTGTCCAGAGCCTGTCGACAGAGCAGGGGCCGGTGAGGGCCGAGCGGCCGGGGGAGGGGCTGCCCGCCCGCCCAGCCGGCCCGCCGCGCCGCGAACTCACGTCGGACGAGTTGGAGATCAGCTCCCGGAGGAAGATCTCCTTGTTCGAGTAGAACGTGTTGATGATCAGCGACATCAACTGCGCGATCTCCGCCTGGAAGGCGAACGTCTCCACCTCCTCCTCCTCCATCGGCTGGTCTTGGGTCTGGGTTTCCTCAGGCATCTGCAGGGCCGCGGGGCCGGTTACGGGCCGCCCCCGCGCCTCCCGCCCGCTCCTCCCGGAGGCCCGCGCTCGCCGCCCGAGCCGGGGCCGCCGACAAAGGATGACCTCATTTCCAGCTGCGACAACGAGGGCCGTGCGCACGCCGCCGCCGCCACCACCGGCCGCCAGACGCCCTCGGGGACCCCGCCCGGAGCCGGAGCCCCTCCCTTCCCCCCCCCCCCCGCCCGAGACCCCGGAGCCGTAGCCCGGCGGCCGGGGGTCCCCGCCGACCCGGGCGCACCCTCTTTCCCGCGAGTGGGGGTCGGGGGCGCAGCAGGCCCGAGGCCTCCGCCTGCGAGAGCACGGCCGCGCCGCCCCGCGGGCCCACGGCCTCCGGGGGACCCGCCCCGAGCCCGCCGCCCTGGACCCCCGCCGCCCCCCAAAGACCCCCCCCAACCGCCCCCTCACCTTGGCTAAAGGACCGCACGGGCTCCGAGAGGACGCAGCACCAGGACGCAGGAGCAACTGGCGCGCCGCCCCCGCGCTTCCCTTATATAGACGCGGGCCCGCCCGGCGCGCGGCGCCTTTTCCAGAAGCCTCCCGAACCTTCCGGAAGAACCCTCCCCAACTGCCGCCGCGGCCACGCGCTTGCGCCTGCGCCGTGGCCGCGGCCCCGCCCCTCCCCCGGGCGCGCGCGGGCCCGCCCCGAGCGCCCCACCCCCAACGGCCGCCGCGCGCGTCCCCGCGCCGGTCTCAGTGCGCCGGCGCGGCCCGGAACTCTCGCGAAGGTCTCGCGCCTTCCGGAGCCACCACCCCCAGCGCGGCTCGCGCCGGCGCCCCAGCCCCCACCCGGTGCCTGCACAGCCCGCGGGGTCCCCTCCGGCCCCGGCGCGAGCGCGTGCGCTCTTTGCTCGGGCAAGTCCGCCAGAGTAACTTAGTAGTTCCTACGGCGTCCCCGGGCTATATGGGCTTCGGACCGCGGCCCTGGGGCCGCTGCCGCAGCGTTGGGGTCTGCACCCGTTACCGGCCCGGGCCAGGAGTAGGCCGGGTTCAGGGGTTCCAGGAAGGGAGAGGGCGCATCTGTATGCCCGGGCCGGTGATCAGAGGCTCTGGGCTGCGATTGGGGGTTCAGGGCCCTGGAATTCGGGCAACAGGTGCCATGAGGGGTGACCAGCGCATGCGCAGGCAGACCCGACCTCTGGTTTGTCTTGACCAGAGAGAGGCCCTAGCCACGTGGGGGTTTTGGCAATGGGGTCTTGGAATATGGGTGAGGTTTGGTGGGGTGAGGTCTCGAGTCCACGCCCAAGAAAGAATCCAGACATCTTTGGTGCAAAATGGTGGTTTATTAAAGCCCGGCAACCGGACCTGTGTGGGCAGAAAAGAGCTTTGGTGTAGGGGGAGGTAAGGACGAGGGAGGTTTTCAGGGCACTTTCACATGCTAAAGAGGACCCACAAAATAGGAGAGGCTTTGCTGCTGTCAAGTTCAGGTTGTTTTTCCTTCTAGCAAGGCATTAACCTGAAGATAATTGACCTGAAGATAATGTCCCTTCCTGGAGGGACGTTACACTCTGCCCGCTTCAAGGGTCTGTCATTGTACCTACACTTCTTTCTGGAAGCTAGGTTATTAACAGAAATGCTTTGTTCTGGGGCGCCTGGGGGCATCAGTGGGTTAAGTCTCTGCCTTCGGCTCAGGTCGTGATCTCAGGGGCCTGGGATCGAGCCCCGCATCGGGCTATCTGCTTGGCGGGGAGTCGGCTTCCCCTACTCTGTGCCTGCCTCTCTTCCTACCTGTGATCTCTCTCTCTGTGTGTCAAATAAAATCTTAAAAAAAGAAAAGAAAAGAAAAGAAGTGCTTTGTTCTTAGAGGTTGCTGAGACATTTGTAAGCTGAAGGAGACTCAGGTCTTGCAGGATTGTGATCTCTGGAAGTTAACTGTTCTGTCTTTAGCTTTAGGGCAGCCAGGAGCGCCTGAGGAATGTGACATGTATCCCATGGCCGGGGGAGCTGGGGGTATCGGCTTCTGCTTTGTCCTCAGCCTCCTTTTCCCTCATCGTGGGCATAAGGGAGCCTCAGGGGCCCGGTCGCACTCCAGCGGTTCAGTTCTGAGGGTGGGACTAGGAGCGCCAGGACGGGACTGAGGGTCATCCCTGCCTCTCCCCATTGCCAGGCAATCTCCACACATTCATGCCCTGCTCGGGGGCTGGTTCTTTCCCTAGGCTGCACTGTGCACAGGGGGAAGTGTTGAAACGGACCCTTCCAGGGGCCTGAATTCTTCAAACCCGTGTTTCATCCTTTGGGGGATTTCTACTTGCTGTGCATGTGCATAGGGTTTAGGGGAATTTATGCTTCGTTACATGTAACACCCAGTGCTCATCACAAGTGCCCTCCTTAATGCCCATCACCTCTACCTGCCCTTGGTTCGCCTTAAACCGTGTCCTTCACACTAGCCTGCCATTCCAGGATTAACTAATGCGTGCTCGCCCAGTACACCCACCATGATTTTGTAAAGCCCATCTTCTTTATAGCGTAGTTTACGTCATTTGAGGTCTCCATGGGAAGTATCTAGTTCACCCTTTGGGGGGTTAACTGGCTCCAAAAACCAATTTCTAGATGGGAACTCCAAAAGTATTTTGAAGATTTTATTTCTTTATTTGACAGACATAGATCACAAGTAGGCAGAGAGGCAGGCAGAGAGAGAGAGGGGAGGAAGCAGGCTCCCCGCTGAGCAGAGAGCCCGATGCGGGGCTCGATCCCAGGACCCTGGGATCATGACCTGAGCCGAAGGCAGAGGCTTTAACCCACTGAGCCACCCAGGCGCCCCTCCAAAAGTATTTTGAACAATGGCAGATGAGAGTCCTGAGAAGCTTGGAGGGGAGGGGCCTTTAGCCACCGCCCATGTCAGCCACCAGGTCTGAGGACCCCCTAGATGGACCCCCTCAGGTCACTGTGAACCTAGCCCTGTCCCAGGCTCCTTTGTCACTAGCTCCTCCCGACACACCAGCCGCCCCCCCAGCCCCACCCCAGGGAACAATCTGGAAGCTCCTTATATTGTAAACAAACCCGTCTGAACCCTTCCTCCACCCTCCTCTCTGGGGAAGCCCCGCTTTTCCAGGAACAGGGTTTTCACACTGGGGCTTGGGACCCATTTAGGCCTGTGTGAAATTAACACGGGGCCTCTTAACTGGCTTTAAAATAGGAAAAATAGGGACGCCTGGGTGGCTCAGTTGGTTAAGCAGCTGCCTTCGGCTCGGGTCATGATCTCAGCGTCCTGGGATCGAGTCCCACATCGGGCTCCTTGCTCGGCGGGGAGCCTGCTTCTCCCTCTGCCTCTGCCTACCACTCTGTCTGCCTGGCTCGCTCTCTCTCTCTCTAACAAATAAATAAATTAAAAAAAAAATAAAAAATAAATTAGGAAAAATAGGGGGCGCCTGGGTGGCTAAGTGGGTTAAAGCCTCTGCCTTTGGCTCAGGTCATGATCTCAGGGTCCTGGGATCGAGCCCCACATCCTAGTCATCGGGCTCTCTGCTCAGTGGGGGGGGAGCCTGCTTCCTCCTCTCTCTCTGCCTGCCTCTCTGCCTGCTTGTGATCTCTATTAAATACATGAATAAAATCTTTAAAAAAAAATAGGAAAAATAGAGTGGAAACTTCCAGCCACGTGGTCAGGGGAAGTGGGCGTTGTGCATTTGCCAGGGCACCTCTTAAAATGTAATTCTGCCCCCAGCTGTACCTGGGAGTTCTCCCCGGGTTTTCCCTGCAGCCTGGGCTGGGAGTGGGGGTGGCTTAGGGGAAAGGGGGCGAGGTTGGGAGGAGGGGAGTGGAGGGAAGGAGGAGGAAGATTGGCAACGGTGCTGGCTCTCCATCCCACAATCCCATCCCACAATCTCCATCCCACAATGCGCTGTGAGATCTGATCCTCGTGCACCCATGGCGGCCCTCCTGCTCTCCCGACCCGGAGGCCTGACCACTTCTTCCTTTCTACCCAACTCCTGTCAGGGTCCCGGAAGTTTAGGATCTCTCGCAGGTGGGCCATTCAAAGCCCCAGCTGTGATCTGCTCTGCAGAACTTGCCCCAAAGGCCCCTCCTGGAATCACGGCTTCCCAGCTGGTCTGGACATTAACAACCCCCCCTCCCTCCACAGTCTCCTGGCCTTCTAGGTCTCTCCTACCCGCCTTAGTTACTAAATACCAGAAGTTTCTCGTCCTGCTCCACTCTGACCTCTGGATAACGTTCCCCACGAACCACCGTTGCCTCTGTTCCATCACCAGCGTGCTGGGTTTCTCCCGCCTGCTGGCGGCTCCTCTGTCTCTGCAGACTTGCCCCCTCTCGGACCTTCCTGTGGTGCTCCTGGAAAGATACCTCTGTGTATCTGTGTGTATCTCGTGCTTTGTGCACAGAAAAACCAGGGCCAGCACAGCACTCTCCTAATGCCACACCTGGACACGGAGCTCACTGCCCCACCTACCTGGTCTTTTCCCAGGACTCACTACTCAGGGGACTAGAGCACCACTTTCTAGAACCCCCAAGCATCCCCACGGGGATCTGGCATGACCTGACCACTTCTGCCTCCTAAATGCCTCTTGAACCCATCTGCTTCTCGCCACCTCCATGTTCCACTTCCTGCCCAAGTCCCTCATCCCTGTCACCACTCCCAGTGGCTCACCTGGACCTCTGTAGCCCCAACTGCACCTGTCTTCACCCTGTGGCCAGGGTGGGCTCTGTGAACACGGATCTGACCCTGGCAGTGCCCTCTTCACACATGCCCCAAACACTCTGGACACCCCAGCATTCCTAGAACAAAGACGACGGCCTTAACTAGGCTTGTGGGCCCTGCAGGACACCCCACCTTCCTACTTGTCTCTGTTCCCACCGCGCTGTCACCTTTGTAAACCTCCCTCCGTGAACGGCCCCACACCGTTTGGCCCGGACACCAATCCCTCTCTTTTTCCTCTAATTAATGTCCCTGTGCGGACCTTCAGCTCCCGCATTTCCCTAGGGTCCCTTCCCACCTCAACCTGCCTTCCTCCCAGGCCCTGTCCCCTTGTATAAATCAGGTCTCAGAATGTGGGACCCCCCAGCATGGCGTGTGCTCACCCACTCCAGCAAGCCCCCAACCCTGGCTCTTCTGTGCCCCCCCACCTCCTTTCCCACCCAACCTCCTCCTGCTCCCTCCACTGTGTTTCTGTTACATACCCAAGTCCTGCAGATTAGCTCCCTAATATTTGTTGGGCTGGTCCCAAAGTGATCCCCTTTGGTGTCCCTCCATCAGGCTGGAACACAAGACCAGACTCTGTATCCGAGTGCCCAGGTTCAAATCTCAGATCTGCTGCTGCCTACCCATGTGGCCTGGGCAAGTCACTTACTCTGTGCCCGTGGTCGTCACAGGTGCATGGAAAGTCTGTTTCTCTTGCAGAGTTACGAGGCTGAAACGAGCAAAGTCTGCTTCTGGAGATGGCCAGGACAGGCCTGGCATGCAGTGACGCGGCACATGTGTATGAAAGTAAACAAAGAAGTCTTGATTTCTTCTTTGACCTGTGGATGATTTATAAATGGGTTACCTTCCAAATATCTGGAGATTTTCCAGAAATCTTTTCATGACTGATTTCGTTATTTTTATTGTGTGAGAGAGAGCGCAAGCGGGGGGGCAGCAGAGGGAGAGGGAGAAGCAGGCTCCCTGCTGACAACAAGGGGCTCGACCCCAGCCCCCTGGGATCATGACCTGAGCGGAAGTCAGATGCATAACTGACTGAGCCCCCCAGGCGCCCCTTGCTACTGATTTCTACTATTTCATTCCATTCTGGTCCAAGAACATATTCTGCATGATCTGAATCCTTGCATGTTTAATTGAGACTCCTTATGGCCCAGATTACGGTGTATATGGACAAGTACTGTGTATACGGAATCATGATGCTGAAGGAAAGGTACCGGTCTTTGATATAATTTTAGGAAACGCAAGCTAACCTTGAGTGAGGGAAAGTGGATCTGTGAAGGCCTGGGGGGCCAGGCTGGTAAGCGCTGGGGAGGGGGACAGAGGGGCGACGAGGAAGCTGTGGGCAAGGCACCTGCTCACTGCCGTGTTCGTCGTCACAGCTTCGCAGGTGTACGTGTGTGTCAAAACATGTCACCTTGTACTTTAAACATGTGCGGTTTGTTGCACGTCAATTACATCTCATAAAGCTGTTTTTTAAGAATTGATGTTTAGCAAAGAGCTAGGAGAAATGGTCAGAATCGAGGTGTAACGATATAGGGAAATTCAGTAGTTCGTATTTTGGAAAGAGACACAGCTGACCTGGAAGAGGCTGGTCTGGACCGTGAGCCCCGTCCCTGCTGCGTAGGGGCTGTGTGACTCCGAGCAGGCGGCTCAACCTCTCTGTGCTTCGGTCTTCTCATCTCCGCAATAGTTAGGTTGCGGGTGCAGGCTGTGAGCTAACCCCAGGGAAGCGGGGGGCACCTGGCGTGTGGACGAATATGCTGTCCTCTTAAAGGAGAGTGGGGAGAAGGGTGACCCGCGCTGGCAGTCACCAGGTCACCATGACGCTGTTCTGCACTTGTACTCACAGTTTGGGCTCACTGCTTGAGCAGGAAGGGGAGGCTGAGAGGACCGTCCCAGAGAAAGTGAAGGGCCAGACTCTGAGAGCGAGGGGAGGTGGAGAGACGGGACCAGCATTTTGGTGGAGTGGTCCAGTGACTTGACCACTTAGAGTTGGCCCTGAAGTGGACTTCCACCCAGCAAACCGGTTTCTCACCGACCAACTATAAAACTGGGGGCACTTTGGCACCAAAACTATTTTTCTCCTGGCCAGTTTTAACCCATCCTTTGAGGCCCAGCTGGACAGCCAATGCTGGAAGGCCCAAATGGGGTTGGTAACTTCCTTGTTAACTTGTGCACGCTGTCACCAGAAGGAGGTACCACAGACATTCCCTTGCCCTGCTCTGCCATTGTTGTCAGCAGAGCGTGGCCACTTTGACGGGGAAATGGTGTCCAGTCATTGACTGAGCTCAACTCGTTTCCTGCCTGCTTACCGAACCCCCATGTCCAGGCCCTGGGACGCAGTGGGAGCCGAATTAGGCCACCGCACATATGGTGGAGACACGAAGGCAACACCATACAGATACGTGGATTTGTAAACTGATGGGTGCTGGGAGGGTCCTGAGAATGGAGGAGAGTGAGTGGTGTTAGCGGCTGGTGGGGGGAGGGGGAACGGCATCTGCAAATGTGAGATCCAGAAGGGGTACGAGGACTTGTATGGAATGGGGAGAAGGCCAGAAGAGCCTTCCCATGGGATGGGTCGGATGGGGGACACAGCCTACGGAGGGCGGGTGGCCACTGAAGCCGAAGCAAGAGGTAGGTGCCAGGACGTGCAGGGCACTCTGCCGGGGGACTCGAAACGTGGCCCGAGTAGCATAGGAGGCATGGGAGGCTGTCCCCGGGCACCCCCCCACCCCACTGTTCAGACGCTGTTCCACTCGGACCATCCCGTGCACAGAGCTCAGGCCGAGGGAGAGCTGAGCAGGCCTGCACCCGGAGAGCTGGTGGGTGGAGAAGGGGCATTCTTGCTTTGCAGGCAACCAGCTAACCGTCCAGGTGACGTGAAGGAGCCCTCCTGCATGGGAGATCCTGCGTGGGAGACACTGTGGTCACCTTGGGGAATGTAGGGCCCAGACCAGAGCAGCAGGTGACCTGTTCAGTGTCACCATGTGGCGCTGAACTGTCTGTGGGGCATCCAGGTGGAGGGGCCCCCAGTAACAGGACCCCGCAGTGTGAGCGAGGACGTGGTGGGGGGGGTGGATGGGAAGCGAGCCAGATCCGCTCGGCAGGCACAGGGCTGCCCCCAGATGCAGTCCCAGTCCAGCAAAGAGCTGGGAACCTGGAGGGACAGGAGGCTGTGTCGAGGCGGGGGTGCAGGGAGACGCCCTCCCTGTCCCACCTGGGCTCCCAGTCTCCCTCGCGCAGAGGGAGGCCTGCTCTGAGTCCGGCGGGAACAGGTGCGCACTGAGCACCTCCCCAGGCCAGGTGCACAGAGCAGGACGGTCTCAGGTAACACCTTCAGGGGCTTACGTTCTAGTGGGGGAGGGGCAAATGACAGGGGTAAAATAAGCATGCAGATGACACGTGGGACAGTCCGGACCAGCTCTTCAGGCCCCGAAGAACGGCAGCCCTGGGCGTGGGCTTGAACTTCTTCCTGGAAGCACCGTCACTTTCCCCTGATTCACCTTCAAACCTTATGAGTCATCTTTGACTCATCCCTCAGCCCCCACATTGTGAGTGCTGCCAAGTCTGGTGGATTTTTCCTTTTAAATGTCCTTTCCCTCCATCCTCCGGGTCCCACCCTGCCCCAGCCCCTCAGCTCCCCGTGCCCTGGCCCCCTTCAGCCGGTTCTTGCTGGATTTACCTGTCTTACGTTCATTCCTACTCCTATCTGCCCACCTCCCGGTGCAGGAATGCCAGGGCCCCCGGGGCACCCAGCCAGCGGTACCCGCTCAGGCCTTCAAGACCTGGGGCTCGGCCGCCCAGCTCATGCCACCTGCAGGCGCCTTGTCCGCTGCCCACATCCTCCCCGTCTCCATACCTGCCCTCGGTGCTCTGGGGCGGGAACGCTAGCTGCAGAACACCCCCGCCATCCGCCCCAGGCGCCCCAGCCTGTCTGGAGGGGGCGGCACCACTGGCAGCCCTGACCAGGTGGCCTGGCGTTGAAGAGTATAGCAGAGAAGCAGGTGCAGAGGGAGGGAGAATGGGAAGGGGTGACAGGAGGCGGGGTGGCGAGAAGACTCTGTTGCGCTGTGTTCTGGATCTGCTCCAGCCTCCCTCCTCCATTCCTTCAGCCTCCACAGGTAGCAGGAATGATGCTCTTCGATGAAATATCACCCTCCGCGAGACAACCTCATGGCGCGCTGGCATTCCTTGATCGAACAGAGATGACTGCGGCAGCGCAAGGGCTTTATGGGCTGGGCCTGGTCTCCCTTCCCAGATCCTTCCCTGTCCACTCTCAGCTGCTCCCCAGACGTGCCTGGAACTTCAGAGACGTTCCTCCAGCAAGACCCTCCTCCAGGCGACAGGTGAGAAGTCCCCCCACCCCCCGCAGGCCAAATTTGCTGTACAAGCTTCCTCCCCTTCCCTTGGGGTTGAATTAAAATTAGACTTTGTCTTTCCCACCTCCTCACCGCTCACCCCTCCAGCTCTGCTTCTTCCCAGTATCCCCGCCCCTTGGCTCTGCTTCTTCCCAGTATCCCCGCCCCTTGGCTCCAGTCGGGGCAGGTGGCTGTCTGGGAACGGACTGGCTGTGAGCACGTGTGTGAAGGCACCAGGTTAGAGCCCTTGGGCCCAAAGGCAGTGACTAACCTTTGGCGCCATCTACTGGCGAGCTGATGGGTTGGTTGGGGTCTCTACTAGGAAGTGGTTTTGATGTTCCAGAATTTCATGTTTATTTCTCATGAACGGGAGAATTAGGAGAGAATTGTGTGAGATCCAGACAAGGTCACCATCATTAACGTTTCATCCTGAACCGTTCATGGCAAAGCTTCTAGCCTTTTGGTGAGTAGGGAGGAAACGGTCTAGAAGAAAACGGGAGGCAATTTTTTGAAATAAAAAAAAATGGTGTGCTTGTCACTGCTAAAACCTCACACATGAAGAAAGGCAGGAAGGTTAAAAAAGCCGCTAACATGCTAACATGTTAAAAATGTGCTAACATGGAGAGTTAGTGTGCCCAGCCTCCCCGCTCCTCTCCTTAACCTCCTTCGAATCTCTCCTGGGCCATCAGGGTGGTGCAGCGGGCCCCACCCTCCCTCTCCCTCCTGAGTCCAGCTGTCACAGGGGCTGTCACAAGGACAAAGCCCTTTAGTCTGACCCCCACCCGGAGGCAGCCTCTTGTTCAGCCAGTAGAAGCATAGGTCCAGCTGACTCGCAGGGGCTACTGATTCTGATACCCCAGCTAGGGTGGGGTTGGGCCCAAAACTGAGAATGGAGGTGGGGAATCGAGCAGGTGTGATGTCCCAGGCCGACAGTTCCTCTCTGTCCGCACGGAGGTGGGGGCAGCTGCCGGTTGGTGAGGATTCTGCCCACGTGGCCAGTTACCCAGGCGGTGAGCACTTTGGTCTGGCCACCTTGCCACGAAAGGGTTGTCATTTTCAGGTCCTGAGCTGGGTGCACCAGGCTTTCCAAAAGCTGGTCCTGCCGCTTCTCCCCTCACCTCCGAACCCTGCAATGAAGTGTCCTCCTTGCCCCCAGCATCCTGCTCCTTCACACCTTGGCCCATGCCCTTCCCTTTTACCTGCCTGGAAAAGCCCACTCCTCGTTTAAGGCCCCCCAGGGAGAGGAAGTGTCTGCTTCTTTGTCCCTCTTCTGTTTGGCCTCTGCTGATTTGGGGGCAAGGGTCTTCCTCTTGAAGCCTGTTTCCTCATCGGGAAAAATGGGGGTAGGAAAGGGGCAGCCGGTCCACATTCCACTTGTCTTAGGACAATTCTAAGGTCTTTCACGGGAGGACCGATCAACTAGGGTCCAAATGCATCTTTTTTTAAAGATTTGTTTATTTATTTGACAGAGATCACAGGTAGGCAGAGGCAGGCAGAGAGAGAGGGGGAAGCAGGCTCCCTGCTGAGCAGAGAGCCCGATGCGGGGCTCGATCCCAGGACCCTGAGATCATGACCTGAGCTGAAGGCAGAGGCTTAACCTACTGAGCCACCCAGGCGCCCCTAAATGCATCATTAAATAGAACTGAGCACCCAGTGAGTTACTGGAAACTTGCACACACTGCAGACCCTCGCACCCTCCCTGGAGCTAGGGCAGACAAGATTGTCCCAATGAATACGTCGTGGCAAATCACAACACAAAGTTCAGAGCTCGAGCTGCCAAGGGCTGTGTGATAAGAGCGATTCGAGAGCGACTTCGCAGTTATTCTGAGCAGACACACTGCCCATACATTCAGAGCCCTTCCAGCAACTTTGCATTTCACTTAGAAATACAGCATGGGGCGCCTGGCTGGCTGAGCCGGTGGGGCATAGGACTCTTAACCTCGGGGTCATGAGTTCGAGCCCCCACTCAGGGCGCAGAGATTAGTTAAAAAAAAAAAAAAAGAGAAGGATCAATAAACCCAACACTACCTTTCCCTCAACATTTAATCCTGATGACCTAATTAGAACAACTAGTGAATTAAACCCGACTACATGCTTTAGGAGGGTGGTGGTGGTCCCCCTTCTTAATAGAAGCTCTATGCCCAACGTGGGGCTCAAACTCACGACCCTGAGTTCAAGAGGCGCATGCTCTATCGGCTGAGCCAGCCGGGCACCTGCAGGCTATTCTTATGGGTGAGAAGCCAGGCACCCTGTTTACTTCTGCACCTGTCACTGGGCCGTGGATGCCCCCGCCTGTGCCTCCCTGCTGTTCCTGTCATTAGTGGGATCTCTTCTAGTTTTTATCTTTAAAAATCTATAAATTAAATCGTTATTTCAAAATGTCCCCCTTAAAAGAAAATTGTTGGCGAGCCTCCCAACCTTTGTCCTTTTTGGGGGAAGGATGGCAGCAGTGAGGGGAGCCAGGCTCCCAGTGGGTGCCCTCGGGATTCAGATGTGTCACATGTATCAACTATAAAGACGGACAATAATGTTAACAGCTGTGTATGGGCCACCCCCGTTTATGATTTGCAGCATTACTGAGGATGGCGAGCTGTTTCACCACATACATGTGTGAGTCCTTAAGTGATGGATGGGTTTGAATGTATTTATTTCTTTTTAAAGATTTTATTTATTTATCGGACAGACAGAGATTGCAAGTAGGCAGAGAGGCAGGCAGAGAGAGAGGGGTAAGCAGGCTCCCTGCTGAGCAGAGAGCCCGATGCGGGTCTCGATCCCAGGACCCTGAGATCATGACCTGAGCTGAAGGCAGAGGTTTTAACCCACTGAACCACCCAGGCGCCCCTGAAGGCAGAGGTTTTAACCCACTGAGCCACCCAGGCGCCCCTGGATGGGTTTGAATTCAAATAAATGGTTATCACATGTATTCTGTAGTGTCTTTTATTCTCGACGCCATGTTTGTGGAAACAAACTCATTCTGACTTGTACAACAGTACCTCACTCTTTTTTCCTGCCGCATAATAGTCCACTACATGACTATACTGGGCTCTCTGTTCTGTGGGTGAACACCTGGGTTGTCTCCAGACTTTGCTACCAGAACTGGTGTTGCTATGGACATTCTGGTCGTGTTTCCTGGTTAGACTGAGCATGAAGCTCACCCGTTTTAGCAGATACGGCCAAATTGCCTTCGAACTGTTCTCAACACTCCCGGCAGGAAACGAGTCTCCCTCAGTCCACACTGCCAGAGCACCTGGTCTGCCGTATCAGTGTTTGTGCCACTCTGGCGGGTGTAAGATGGCATCTCACTGTCACTTTAATGGGCATTTCCTTCATTGTCTGACTCCTGAGACCTCAGGATCATGACCTGAGCCTAAGGCAGTCATTTAACCGACTGAGCCCCCCAGGGCGCCCTTGGATTTCATCTTTTTGATGGCCGAGTAGTATTCCAAAAGGGGGATTCTTTTTTTTTTTAACAGTTTTTTTTTAATTTTTTTAAAAGATTTTATTTATTTACTTGATAGAGATCACAAGTAGGCAGAGACAGGCAGAGAGAGAGGAAGGGAAGCAGGCTCCCCGCTGAGCAGAGAGTCCGATGCGGGGCTCGATCCCAGGACCCTGGGATCACGACCCGAGCCGAAGGCAGAGGCCCTAACCCACTGAGCCACCCAGGCGCCCCCAAAAGGGGGATTCTTAAATAGTTATTTCATTTATAGATGTTTAAATATAAAAATTAGAAGCGTTATCTTTTCATGTCTTTGCAGGCACAGGTCGGAAACCGTGCTCCTTTGTCAGGCTACGTATGTGGCCTTGGGTAGAATAACTTCGGGGTGCCTCAGTTTCCTCACCCGTGACCTTCCTCTCTAGAGGCACTGACCTCTCTCAAAGACCTGTAGACGCTGACACCGCTGGGCCCTCACCCACAAATCACAAAATCTTTCTAGTTGGTAGTTTAGTACCTCCTTCTCTCATTCTAAGCCCGAGGGTGCTGTGACTACACGGGCTACTAAGGGAAGGCCAGCTACCACGGGTCCGTCTGCGTCCTGCCCCCCAACGCTTGGTTCACTGCTCCGTCCTGCTGCTTTCCTGTCTTGTTCCGTCGTTCTGTGTGAGACACACACGTATCATCTTTACTGCCATCTGTGAGGGGCTCTGGGAGAAGCAGAGATCCAGATGACAAATGTCCCACCCACTGTGTTTAACCAGGGGTGGAAGGGATGACCCCAGGCACCAAATGTGACAGTCCCTCCATGGCTCTCCTCCTTCTGTGGTTCATTTTTTTTTTTTAAGATTTTGTTTATTTATTTGACAGACAGAGACCACAAGTAGGCAGAGAGGCAGGCAGGGAGAGAGGAGGAAGCAGGCTCCCCGCTGAGCAGAGAGCCTGATGCGGGGCTCGATCCCAGGACCCTGAGATCATGACCTGAGCCGAAGGCAGAGGCTCAACTCACGGAGCCACCCAGGAACCGCTGTGGTTCATCTCTGACCTCAGGATCAAGTCCAAAGTCTTCAGTACAGCCTTCCTGGGGCTCTGCCTCTATTTCCCTGCTCATCCCCGACACCCCCACTCTCCTGAGACGCCCCTGCACCGCCTCCTTCCAACTGGGTTCTTTCTCAGTGAGCAGGTGCTGAAGGTGTGACTCTGAAACCGCGTCCACTGGGAGCCACGGGACTGGTACTTTCTCTGTCCTCCCATGGCGCTTTTTCATGCAGGCGCGGTAGCCCTGTATTGTGGTTATTTGTCATGTGCACACCAGGCAGGGACCTGGGACCCTCCTGGGCATTGCTGAGGGCCTGTCGTGGGCCCCAGGAGGTGCGAGGAGAGAATATTAGACAGGGGATGAATGAGAAAGATAAAGACATCGTCTTCCCTTTCTGTGGCCCTGCCAGGTGGGCTGGATGGCTGGTTAACTTCCATAGAAATGTTCGGAATCGCCCTGTCGAGCCGTGGTCCGTGCGCCATTAGCAACATAAACGACAGCAATGGTCGCTGATCTCATAGAACTCTCTCGTCCTCTGCGTTCTCTCGAGCGGAAGCCCCGGGACGCAGTGGCGCGGAGCACGGGGACCCAGTGGCAGCGAGATGAGCACCGGTCGGGACACCGGCATCTGATGCCCGGGGACAGTCAGGGCTTTCTTTGGGCGCCAGAGAACGAGATCCCCGATGACAAGACACAAGGGAGCCATGGGATCACCTGCTGGTAAAGCTGAGGCAGGTCTCCGTGAGGGGTGCCAGGGTCCCCCGGTGTAAGACACGTGTCTGACCCAAACCAACCGGAAGCCTGCCTTGGGATCGTGGCCACCAAGTCACCTGGGGGGCAAGCCGGCAACAGAGCAAGCGACAGTGGCTGGAGGGAGGGACGCCGTCAGTATTTGGCAGAAAAACATCTAACACACGTCCCGGGCACCTGCTGTGTGCCAGGCCCCGTTGGGGGCGCAGGATGAGCGCGGACCTGACCGAGCAGGGCACGCCCTGGCTTCCTTCGACTTTCCCAGGAACCATCTAGCGGGTTAAAATACATTATGTTCTTTTCCTACTTGGGAATCCGAACACGGGTCTGAAAGGAGCTGGGTGACTTCGAGGATGCTGTTGGGCTCATCGGCATCCCCTGGGTTACCCCTGGGTTACCCTGGCACTTCTGCTGGGGGTCGGGCACTCTCTCGATCTGGGCTAGAAGGCCCACAGCCAGAAGCGGGGCTCATTATGTGTTTCCCAGGCCCCCACCCCACCTCCGTGCTGACGGCAGAGGCTGACGATGGAGGCTAGCGGCCCTGAGGGGTGTAAGGTTCTGGTTGGCTCTGGGCAATGCCCCCTTGAAGTCCCTTAGGAAGGCACCTCATTGGGCCAGAGAGGCTGCCTCTCTGCAGCCACATGCGAGATTTGCCTCCAGCCTGGGATGGGTGTTGGAGCCGCTCTGAGCACCAGGTTCGGCGGGGGGGCAGCGGCAGCTTGATTTTAGGGGCCAAAGGCTGTTTGCTCTGGGAATCTCACGAGGCCACAGCTGATGGTGCCCAGGGCGTGTGCACACACGGTATCCGTGATTCCTGAACTAAACAGCTATGTGGGGGCACCTGAGTGGCTCCGTCCTTAAGCATCTGCTTTTGGCTCAAGTCATGGCCCCAGGGTCCTGGGATCAAACCCTACATCGGGCTCCCTGCTCAGCGGGAAGTCTGCTTTCCTTCTCCCACTCCCCATGCTTGTGTTCCTGCTCTCACTGTCTCTGTCAAATAAATAAAATCTTTAAAACAAAACAGCTGTGTGCATGTGTCGACCTCAGTGAGCCAAGTGCGTCCGTGACTTCATCCTCTGCAGATCACAGCCTTTCAGTGTTTGTTTTTTTTTAGGATTTTATTTACACATTTGACAGAGGGAACGCAGGAGCAGGGGCAGCAGCAGAGAGAGAGGGAGAAGCAGACTCCCTGCTGAGGAGGGACCGACTGAGCCAGACTGAGCCACCCAAGCACCCCAAGCACGCCGGGGGCAGGGGACTTTGAGTTAATGGGCCACCCGGGTTTGGTTTCAGAAGCAGCACCATTACAAAGAAGCTTTTTGATGCCTCTCATTATGATGGAAGTTGTTCCCGTGACCAAACCAATATAACAAGGTGGGGCTTTCCCAAAAGGAATGAAAACCCCTCTGGATGAGGAAATGGGAGTGGAGCTTGGGACCAGGAGGAAGGGAGGGCCTCTGCCCTGGGGCCGGCTCCTGGACACACCCGGAAAAGGGATAGAAGCGCCCGTGAACCGTGGCCTGGTGCAGGGGTGCCTCGGCCACAGGCTGAGGAATCGCTGCTCACGGGGGCCTGTGAGGACAGAGTGGCGCTTCGGCAGCCTTGGACTGTCCCCGTCTGCGGGACGCTGTGTCGCTTCAGGGAGCCTGGACTGTCGAGTCTCTGCCGGGGGAGGTAGAGGACGGGGCGCCGGCCACAGCGGAGCTCACTCTCATAACCAAGGTTACACTGAAGCCACCAGGGAGAGTCGGAGATGAGAGCCGATCTGTGAGACGCTTTCAAGATGCAGGCAGGGAAGCCACACTCCTGCCCGTGTGTCCCGTGGCTCGGCGCCGTGAGGCCACAGGCCCATTGCGTTTACGCTACTGGGAGCTGGTTCCTGGTTTTGGCAACCAGAGCTTCGAACGGCCGCCAGCGGTCCCAGGAGTTTGCTGTTGGGTGGGCATCGGGAGGGTCTCAAAAAAACAGTGAATTTCCCTTCTTTGGAAGAGCTCAGAGAGCCTTACAGATTGAAGAGATCGCACCTTACCTGCGGGCGAGAAAGGACTCCGGGTTGAAGGAGAAAGGAATCCGATTAATGCTATTTACATCCGGGGCAAACACTCTTGGTTGTCCGGTTGTTTGCAACAGCCTCTCCCCGTGCTTGCTTCCCCGACCTCTCGGTGGTCAGGGGGCCACGCGACCTGGTCCTGGCAACAGAGGAAGTCTCTGCTGGAGGGGGGGGGGGCGGTTTCCACGGTTTGGTACTTTTTCTTCTATTATTAACTTGCCTCAAACAATTTTTAGAACTTAGTGGACAAATACAGATAATGAAGAGTTTAAATAATAGATGTTTTATTATAAATATTCCTAGTTTCTTTTAGCCTGGATGAAAATAAGTGTTTCAAACATTCCAAGATATTTTACAGGGTAAATGAAAGAACGCAGAACGGGGGGCGCCTGGGTGGCTCCGTCGGTTAAGCATTCGATTCCTGATTTCAGCTCAGGTCCTGATCTCACGCTGAGAGACGGAGCCTCTGCTGTTCCTTCTCGCAGGCGAGAGATTTCGTGCATCCTTCATCTGACCCAAAGATCTACAAGACGCACTTCCCGTCCTGGGGAGACAGACACGAGAACAGGTCACCGTGCGCTCTGATGTAAGTGCCATGACAAAAATAGGCTCAGGGTGTTATGGGAGCGTGAGGAGGGCCAGAAGGCTTCCTGGTGGCCGTGACACTGGGGCTGAGTGGTCAGGGCAGACATGGACACGCCAGAGCAGGGGACTGCCAGTGCGGAGGTATAAAGGTGAGAAGCAGTGCGGCCGGAGCACGCCGTGGAGGGAGGCAGGGCCCACCCAGAAGGCCTGGGACTGTGCGTGCAGAGCGCGGTCTCCAGCCGACAGGAGGCAGCGGGCAGCAGGGAAGGCCACGAGGAAATCTATGTTCTTGGGGGACCGTGGAAGCTGGTGGAACTGGGATTTGAGGATCAGAAACCTGGGCACGGGCTGACAATGAGAAAGCTGCTGAGGGTGGGGGGAGGGGCACTCCTGTGAACCCGGAGCCCCCAGGAGGCATCTACTTCCCCCATCGGTGCTCTGAGGCCAGCCGATCTGGCTTTGCCAGTCATTGTCCAGAAACAGACCTCCCGATGGGTGGTTCCTGACCTCTGAAAGCCTCCGTCCACACAGCCACTGATTGCTTCTTTTGGGCTATTTTCATAGAATGGATATCAAAATTCATTTTGATCAAAGTCCTTCATTAAGCTTTTGACTTCCAGGGAGCAGAAAAGAGTCATCATTTAATCAAGAACCTTTTGTTCTGTGGGCTAATATCAAGAAGGAGCTTCTTTAAAAAGAAATCCTGATTATACAATCATGAATAATCATGATGGAGATAAAAAGAGGGAAGGAACAGAGGAGTCCAGTGTGCCAGCACGAGCTCCCTGTTGAGCTAATTTTTTGAGAGGATGGACAAGATGTAGAGGGAGGAAAGCCTCACCAGAGATGAGTTCTGGAACATGACATAATCCTGAAAAATACCGTCAGGAAGAGGGTGCCGCCGTTGGCCGGAAATCCTAACGAAACCAAAATGGGCCTTTACAGGGCCTTTCCGAGCACGAACGAGGGGGTGGACCAAGGTAGTGAGTATGGCCCTGAGAAGTCACCTACACCCCCGTCACAGACGGAAGAGCTGCCACCGCACACTGATGTCAGTCAGCAACACGCAGGCTCCTGATAAGCTCGGCCCCGTGAGGGCCTGGGGATGGGGAGCTGGAAACTAGGAGGGCGCCTGGGTGGCTCAGTTGCTTATGCCTCTGCCTTTGGCTCAGGTCACGATCCCAGGGTCAGAGGATCCAGTCCTGTGTTGGGCTCCCTGCTCAGCAGGGAGTCTGCTTCTCCCTCTGATCCTTTCCCCTCTCCTGCTCTCTCCCAAATAAATAAATAAAATCTTAAAAAAAAAAAAAACAACAACAAATACAACTAGAAGGGATTTAACCTTTTGGAGGTATTCATGTCCTGTGGCTGCGGAAACTAATGACCACTACCTGGGGGCAGGGGAGGCTTAAAGCAGGCGTTTCTTCTCTCATGGTCCTGGAGGCCAGAGTGAGGCATCAAGGCGTGGCGGGACCGCCGGCTCCCGCTCCAGTCTCTGCCTCCTTGCCTCCTTCCTCACACGGCCACCTCCGCTGTGTGTGTCTCTTTAAGGGCACTTGTCATTGGATTGAGGGCCCACCTGGCTAATCCAGGATGATCTCATCTCAAGAGCCTTCATCACCTCTGCGAAGAGACCCTTTTCCCCAATCAGGTGACACTCACGGGTCTCAGGGCTTCGGATGTGGACGTATCTCTCGTGGCTACCATTCCGCCCACTACGGGATCATAAACCACTCTCAGCATCTGAAGAGAGCCAAGGAACCCTGAATCCCATCGCTGCGGGAAGCTGAGGCTGAGACAAGTGTTCCTGTATGAGCTGTTTATGGCGGGAGGGCTCCGAGGAGAAGGGCAGTGAGGAGAGCAAGCTAGGCCAGGGGACGAAAGCTGAGCGAGACGCGGCCTCAGCTGGGGTCTAGCTTCCGCCTGATCTCCGGGAGCTGCCTTGGACTCTGAATTGCACCAGAGCTTTCCCACCCGGAGGCAAGGGGTGCCCTTTGTACCCCAAGTCAGTCGATTTCCCCTGGTGGAGGGCAGGTATAGTCTCTCTGGCCAGGAGCTCCGTGTAGGCCAAGGAGGACTCATCAAAGCAGTCGGCAGGAATGCTCGCCGCAGCCCCTGGGGGCGGGTTAAAGGGATCTGGCCCAGGACTCACATCTACTGCGCTCTCTAGAAAAATCAGACAGACAGACAGACAGACACACACACACACACACACACATTTTCTCTCTCTCTCTCTCTCTCAATCTCAAGGACTCCACAGACGCTCTAGAGCCCAGGACTCCAGGTTAAGGACCTGGGACCACTGCTGATCTAACACTTCCCGGCCTCTCATCCCCCTTTGACCCTTTCCTCCTCTCCCAGAGGAAATGATGGGTGATGTCTGGGAGGCGGACAGGGCACCCTCAAGTCAATCCCCTTCTGACTGCCCTCCTGCAGAGCAAGCATCCCGCCCTAAGGAGGGGCCGCCTCAAGGGGAGTGAGATGAATTCAAAGGCAAGTCCCTTGGGCCAGAGCTGCGCAGCCCTCCTTTCTAATCAGCTTTTCAGTAATAAAGCTAATAGCTTAATCTCCACCTGTCCAACTCCTACCTCTCTCAAAGTAGTTCTGAGTCCAGGCAGGGGAATGAGAGGGTATTTACAAACCTCCTACAACCCCACGTCATGTCATCAAAGACAGTGGCCCTCAAAAGTGCGATCTGTGGGCTGGCTGCCAGTTCTCAAACTGCTACCCGACGAATGCCCCAGGACGTGATCGACGCTCTGCCTCTTCCCTGGAAAAGCTTGCCACCGGAAGTCTGCTGACCTTGACAGCGTGCGCCATGCTGTAGAGGACTTCTGTTCTGGTGCAAACTCGCCTCCTGGCAGACCAGTCCCTTGAGCAGCACTGACAGAGGCCGTGGCCGACGAACCCGGCCTGCGGGGTCCAGAGAGGCTGAGACAGGTGGGCCTGACCTGAAGGGCTCTCATCCGAAGCACGGAGGATGGGATAATGGGCAGAAGTAAAAAAGAGGCAATATCTGACTCAAAATAATGCAGTGGTGACACAAATGATTATGGGTGACTGCTCAGAGCCGTGGGTCTTGGAGGTCTCATCAGGGCAACAGGCAGGCGCCAGGGCTGTACGGGAAGGACCCAAAAGTACTTGTGGGGAAGAAGAACGGAGTGGAGATCAGGGGAGATGGTCAGAGGGGAAGTCCTGGGGGCTAGATGTGGGAGTGGAGTTGGGTTGGTGTGTTTTGGAGGACAGTTACCATCATGGGGGGAAACCAAGGGGAGCTGGAACCACCATGGAGGGTCCCTCACTAGCCTGGGCCGCTGGGCAGGTCCTAGCAATGTGCTCATGTTTTTGTAAATTTTGAAGAATTAAGCTATTTCGCCACAAATGGCTAAGACCATGGTCTCCTTCTGCTCCATTTCCACTATCAGACGGCTACGCTTAGTTTAGGTACAGTGGGCCACCGTGGACGTGGTTCGGTGGCTTCTCTGTGCAGTCAAGGGTGTGGGGCCAGAGGCGTCCTGCGTGTGAATGGGCCCCAGGGCGCCTGGCGACAGAAGTGCGTGAGAAGCTGGGGGGAGTCGAGGTTTGAAACCCACGGAGCCAGAAGGCAGCTGGTGGAAAATGCTCCCGGTTACCAGGGGTGTGAGATGGAAGTGGAGGATTCGATTCTTTTTTTTTTTTTTTTTAAGATTTTATTTATTTATTTGACAGAGAGAGATCACAAGTAGGCAGAGAGGCAGGCAGAGAGAGAGGAGGAAGCAGGCTCCCTGCTGAGCAGAGAGCCCGATGCGGGGCTCGATCCCAGGACCCTGAGATCATGACCTGAGCCGAAGGCAGAGGCTTAACCCACTAAGCCACCCAGGCGCCCCGGAGGATTCGATTCTTACCGATGCCTGATCAGGACAGAAGATCCCTTCTGTTAGGAGTATGCTCCGTAACCCAGGGAACACAACTATAAACACACCACACATTTTCTCTCTGCTGGGAATTACATGAAATAGATTTGATCAGAATTCCCATGTCCTGTGCAAGAGCCAGTAGCGACACTGCGAAAAGCCAAGTACGTCTGTGGGCGAAGTCATGTGTTTTCTGCATCCTACGTCACCTGAACGCACATCTGTGTATCTGATGCATCTTATCCCCATGTAGTCTGGCACGCGAAGCTGCCTCAGGAACAAGTGTTCTGGGACGGAGCCCCACATGTCTTCACTAGTAAGTCGACGTGTGTATCCTAAGAAGGATTCGATTACAATAACATGGCGCACTGCAACACCGTGGCCGAGACACATGCGAATTTAGATGTCTTAATTTCAGTACATCTTGTATATTCTTTCTGAATTACTGATCACACCAAAATTCAAACATGACAAGAAGGTCACCTGGGGAAACGAAATACATAAAGTGAAAAAAAGATGAATAGGGCCGCCTGGGTGGCTCAGTCAGTTGAGCGGCTGCCTTTGGCTCCGGTCGTGATACTAGGGTCCTGGGATCCAGTCCCGCATCAGGCTCCCTGCTCAGTGGGGAGCCTGCCTCTCTACTTGTGGTCTCTGTCAAATAAATAAATAAAATCTTTAAAAAAATTTAACAATCATACTTTTGAATTTCTTTTTTAAGATTTTATTTATTTGTTTGACAGACAGAAATCACAAGTAGGCAGAGAGGCAGGCAGAGAGAGAGAGGAGGAAGCAGGCTCCCCGCCAAGCAGAGAGCCCGATGCAGGACTTGGTCCTAGGACCCTGAGATCATGACCTGAGCCGAAGGCAGAGGCGTAACCCACTGAGGCACCCAGGTGCCCATACTTCTGAATTTCCAAAAGCTTCTCTTTACACCTGGGTTTTTCACCTGAGCAACCACGAGAGTGCTGGTGTTGTCATTTACGGAGATACAAAGGATTGGAGAGGCAGCAGCTTGGAGTAAAACCAGGAGTCCTGTACTGTTTTCCACTTGAAGGAACTGGTAGCATGATTGAGTTATGGGTCATTTATATACTTCTAAGTTGTCAAATAGCATACTAGCTTCCTATGCCTTTCCTTATCTTTTATACGTGTACTCTCTTAAAGCACTATGTGGGCGACATGGAGATATCCTGCTCAGATCCCCTTCTAGAAAGGACCAGCTGCCCAGATGCCGAGGAGTGGGCTTAGCTGACAGGCTCCATCTCAGCTTTCAAACCAACGTCATGCTCCTTTGGGGGCACCTCCCAGCCACTGACTGGCAAGCCATGGTAGCTAAGGGCCCTATCTTTGCTGGGCAGTCCCTAGTGAATGACGGAGTCAGACAGCAGTGCAAGGATCTAGCCATTTCCCTCTGACCCAGGACCTCTCCATCAAGGAATCTGCTCTCGCGCTCCCTCCTGGGCTGGCTGAGACTCTGGCAGGTCTGCACAGCTGGCTGACGGCGCCCTCTTTCCTTCGCAGGTGTTACTCTTAAGTAAGCCTTTCGTACTCCTAACTCCATCTCAGCCGCCGCTGCTTCTTGGAGAACCCAACCTGGGGCACTATTACAGACCAAAATACAATCTCATTTTACGGCTCCGTGCCATGTATTTTTAAGATCACAGGAAAGATTAACTTGGAACATGTAGCAGTCAGATACACACCCAGTAATGCTGGGTAACAAACCACCGCAGAAGCTCAGAAGTATACAATAAGGGTTTATTTCTTGCACATGCATGGGAGAGTTAGCGGGGGCCGCTCTGCTTCCGGCCGCAGGGCTCTGGGACAGCTCTGTTGCACGAGTCGCATTCTGGGACCTGGGCTGAAGTTATCAGAGGGAAGCTCTTATCCTGGCAGATTACTGGAACGTAAGAGCGCACGCCCAAATGCCCATCCACAAGCGTGTTTCGAGCCTCGGCTCATATCCTGTTCACTAGTAGTGACTAAAGCAAGTCGAATGGCCAAATGTGACATGAAGGGGTAAAGAATGACTTGACCCCCCGAGGCCAGGGCAAGGGGTTTGCACGTATACTGCTGCTATGGGGACTGATAATTCGCCTACTGCCAATAATGGTTCATCGAGCTGGTGTAAGACTCGACGTAACCACGCTTAGTCAGCTCATACTTCTGGTTGTGCATCGGTTCTGGGATACTGTTAGTGCTTCTTTACGGGGCTTTCTCTGGGGTTAGGGCACAACTGGATAACTTTAAGATTTCTGGGGGACTCCTGCAGATTATTCAGACTAAAAGGTCTTCTGGATATGCAAAGGCAAACTCTAACGCTCCTCTATTAGCAATGTCATATACTGAACACGCTTCCTGGTCCAGTGGATCTGATGAACACTGTAGGTGGGAGAGAGACTGTGAATCTGCGTTGCTGTTAAATACCTGTTTTAGGATATATACATTCAAACCACTTTATTGAGGTCTGTTTGACATACAGAATGCTGTACTTAATTTTTTTGGGGGTGGGCAGAGAATCCCAAGCAGGCTCTCAGCGTGGAGCCCCACCTGGTGCTCGATCCCACAACCCTGAGATCATGACCTGAGCTGAAATAAAAAGTCGGACGCTTAACCGACTGAGCCACCCAGGTGCCCTCAAGAAATATATAGTTTAAAAATGAAATTGTTCGAAATAGCATATAATGGAAAACAGCAGGCCCTGCCCCACCGCTCCCCTTTCCTCTACCCCGCGACACACAGGCAGCAGTTTCCACGTCATAGGCCTCCACGGCTAATTTTTTAAATGACCAATAGATGCCACTGATTCCCCGTTATGGCAGATGAAGATTTAGCTCTTTTACCACCAACACCCCGGAGTCTGCTTCCCCATTCTCTCACCGTTATGATAAACTTCGGCTAAATCAATAATCAGTGTTTACATCATTAAGGGCATGTAACAATTACTCAATGACGACTCAGGAAGTGTACCATTACATGCTCCCATTTTAAAAAAATAACTTTCAGTTATTCTGTTATTCTTGGTATTCTGCTTTGTGTTTACATTTGCATTGCTTTTGTTTCATAAACATTCTCCCTAAAGTCTCCAACAGATCCTTCAATTACCTATCAATGTAATATTTTCAGAGCACTTACATGCAGTGGCTAGCCTGCCAAGTTTCTGGAACCCTCCTTCCCACAGCCTTGCTCCCTTCCACTCCAACTTAGGCCTGTTGCGTATCCCGGTGATTCCTTTCACTGCTTTCCTCGATTAGAATCCTTATCTCCTAGGTCCCACGTCTTCCTCTTTCGTGGCTTAGCCCCGGTTTTGCAAAAGCACGTTCTCTGGGGTACACGGCTAATGCCGGCAAGGATGCTGGCAGATGTGCCTGCTCGGGCAGCTGTTCCAGAGGGCCATCTGGCAGTTCCAATCAACTGAATGCATGTAAGCTCTGACCTAGCCGTCTTGCTCCAGGGCTCGTACCAAAGGCAAATGCTCACAGGAGCCCGTAAAAGGAGACGCGTGAGGATGGTCGCCTTGATGCTGTTTCTGTGTTTGTGTGCATAAAGACTTCTGATTTCTGTGGGTTACTGTATACCTTATCACTTCATCGAGTTCTCTTAACAGCAGTTTTTAGTCGATTCTCTTGGGTTTTCTAAGTACTTGGTCATACCATCAACAAATAGCCGAAATTTTACTTCCTCTTTCCCACTTTTTATAGATCTAATTTCTTCCTCTTGTCTGATTGCTTTGGTTAATACATTCAGTACAGTGTTAAATGGTGGTAGAGACAGAAAGTCTTGTCCTGACTTTCGTAGGGCTACCGGCCATTACATTTCATTTCATTTTTATTACACAACAGGATTTCTTTTTTACCTTTTTTTTTTTTAAATGTAATTTCTATACCCAATACGGCACTTAAACTCATCAAACCAAGATCAAGAGTCACACACTCTACTGAGCCAGCCAGGTGCCCCCTCATTTTTACTGTTATTTTAAACTTTCTTTTAAAATTGTGGAATGATTCCTACATACCTATAATAGACATACAAAAATGTGTGTGTTAAAGTATGTACGTATGATTAAAAAGACTAGGAATTGGGGTCCCTGGGTGGCTCAGTCGTTAAGCGTCTGACTTCAGCTCAGGTCATGATCCTGGGGTTCTGGGATCACCACCACTGGGCTCGCTGCTCAGCGGGAAGCCTGCTTTTCCCTCTCCCACTCCCTCTGCTTGTGTTCCCTCTCTTGCTGTGTCTCTTTCTGTCAAATAAATAAAATCTTAAAAAAAAAAAAAGACTAAGATTAAAACCAATACCGGTATCCACTCAGGTCAAGATACAACATTACTAGATCTTGGAAACTCCCTGGGAGCCTCTCCCTAAGGTAGTTGCCGTCTTGTCTTTTGTGTTATCATTTTGTAGTAGGTGGGGTTGGGATGGGGAAGGCTACTGCATTAGAGGGGCGCCTGAGGGGCTCAGTCAGTCAAACAGCTGATTCTTGATTTGGACTCAGGTCATGGTCTCAGGGTCTTGGGATCGAGATCCACTTTGGGCTCCGTGCTCAGCATGGAGTCTGCTTGAGGATTCTCTCCCTCTCCCTCTATGCCCCATTCCAGCCCACTCTCTCTAATAAATAAATCTTTTTTAAAATAATTTTTTATTAATTTGAGAGAGAAATCACAAGTAGGCAGAGAGGCAGACCAAGAGGGGGGAAGCAGGCTCCCTGCTGAGCAGAGAGCCCAATGTGGGCCTCGATCCCAGGACCCTGAGATCATGACCTGAGCTGAAGGCAGAGGCTTAACCCACTGAGCCACCCAGGTGCCCTCTAATAATTAAATCTTAAAAAATAAAAGATAGTGATTTAGAAAATGAAGTGTTTTTCACATCTAGACTGATGCGAACGGTCCAGGCTGGTAAGGCAGCTCCTGCTCTAAGTGGTCCGGGAAAACTGATTCCTTACATCTTTGTTTTCTGTCGCTAGGATGTTTTACTGTCTGTGTGGTTGAAACTGTGTTACTGGCACTTCTGGGTGCCAGCCAGCAGCAAAGGGGAAAGAAATGATGGGAAAGGTGCTCTCAAGTTTTAGACCCAGACTCAGAAGCAGCACATCACTTCTACTCAGGCTCCAACGGCAAGACTTTTGTCACACCGCCATCCACATGCTGCTCGATTACAACTTTGTTACCAGGGGAGATGGGGAGAATGGGTTTTGGTAGACAAAATCCATCACTCAATTCCGCCGATTCCCTCTGTGGTTTTACCACCTTCTTGTGTCCCTCAGCTGTATCTTTCAGTAAATGCAACAAAAACTAAATGGCAGGCACATGTCTACCTGTGTAGGGAAAAGGCAACATTACCACTACTGGGCTGAAGGCTTCCAGGAAAATATAACTAAATAGAGGTTCTCCATCATGGTCTGGCTTCCACTTCCCTGAATGCTTCCGGGACCCCTTCTGGGTAAGAGTAGGGGACAACTATGCAGAAGGGTTCACAGAGCAGGCCCGAGTGCTCTTCTTACTTATAAAGGTCTGCTTGCTTCCAAGGTTGGTCCTTGGCTGATTATCTGGGAACTTGGATTTGAGGAGGGTTCCCACCATCCCCTAAATGGTAAGTGTGGCCCTTTGTGCACAGACTATGCAGCAAACACTATAGTTTATGCGGAACCCTTGCTTTCCTTCTGGGACTGTCAGTCTGGTATATGCCTGTATGACCAGCATCCAGTAAAAACCCTGGAAGCTACGTCTGTAGTGGATTAGCACAGATTCGTTGCCGGCGGGAGTAAGCATGTCCTCCATTGTGACTGCAGCCAGAGGACCCCTGGCTCACACCTCATTTCCTCTAGACTTTGCCCATGGCCATTTTCCTTTGCTGATTCTGTGTCCATTCACTGTAATAAAGCAAAACCTTGACCATCTGCTGAGTTCGGAGTCCTCCTAGTGAATCACTGAACCTGGGGTGGTCTGGGGGAACCCTCACAGCAAGGTTATGAAACGTGGGAAACACAGGGGTCACCACAGGTGGAGCATTTGGCTGGACTAGAGCATGGGTCAGGTTCGGCTGTCTCTCAGGAATAGTGCCAAGATGAGGGGGATTTGCTGTACTTTCTGCTTCCTGGTTTGCCTTGCCCTACCTCCTGTGCTCGGGACGGGTCAGAGCAGAGTATCTCTATGGTGTAAAATGAAGATTCCCAGTTAATGCTGGTGGCAGGGAACGCATTAGTACGAGGTCTAGGCAAACCAAGTACAGACGAGAACCTGGGCCAGGACAACCAGGGCACTCTGTCCCCAGACAAAATGGCATGACAATGGCAGTGGGCGTTGGCACCTGTTCCAGTCTGAACTGGGCACCTTTTGCATCTGATGCACAACTGTTATCACCACCTCCCTGGTGGCTCCTTAGGTCTTTCCCTCTTATTTCCTATACTGCTTACCTTTCAGTGGTTACTCTGTTTTGGTGGAGCAGATCCTCTCTTTACGGGCAGTAAATTGTTTGAGACCTTACATGTCCAAAAATGTCTTCATTCTAACCCCACACTTGATTGCTGGGTTTAGTTACAGGCAGTGAATTTTTTCTTTTTAAAGATTTTATTTATTTATTTGGCAGAGAGAGAGAGATCACAAGTAGGCAGAGAGGCGGGGAAGCAGGCTCCCCGCCAAGCAGAAAGCCCAACGCAGGGCTTGATACCAGGACCCCGGGACCACAACCTGAGCCGAAGGCAGAGGCTTTAACCCACTGACCCACCCAGGCGCTCCACATTCAGTGAATTTTTATGAAGAATCCAATACAAGCCAGGCAGTGCTCTAAGCACGTGGGACACATCAGTGAACAACACAGACGAGGCACAGAGACACAGAGTCCAAGAGTTTATATTCCAGATTGAGTTCTGGCTTTTGGTGGTTACTAAGAAGTCTAAAGCCAGTCTGATTTCTGATCCTTTTTGGGTGACATTTTCTCTGCCAGCTTGCGGGATCTTCTCTTTATTCCAAGTGTTCAAAAAGTTCATAGTGTTGTGCCTCATATGCATGTTTTCATTCACTTTGCTTGGATGGGCTCATTTGCTCTGCAGACGCATGTGCTTCGGTTCTGGACATTTTCCTGAACATTCTGTAGATGATTTCCTCCTCCGGTGTTTGGATGCTGGACCTCTCTCTCAAGGCGGCACTTTCTTATCTCTAGTTCCCCTAAGATTCATCTTGTTGCTCTTCCTGGGAGATTATCTCAATTTTCGTTTCCAACCCTCCTAGTGTTTTTATTCCTGCTACCCACATTTTTAATATGAGATCTTTTCTTACAAAAATGCCATCCTGTTTGTTTCACAGAGGCAATATGAACTTACCTGAGAATACAGCATATTTTAAAATTTTCATCCCCCTGCATAGCCTGTTTTCTCCAACATAGTTTTCCCCCTATTCATTCGTTTTCATCTCTAAAACTCATGATTAGAGGTTTTTTGCAGATGTATGGATAATCCTTGGTGCCTGGTTATGATTAAGAGCCAGAAACTAGGGGCGCCTGGGTGGCTCAGTTGGTTAGCAGCAACTGCCCAAAGCTCAGGTCATGGTCCTGGGTCCTGGGATGGAGCCCCACATCAGGCTCCCTGCTCAGCAGGGGAGTCTGCTTCCCCTTCTCTCTCTGCCCCTGCTCATGTGTGCTCTCACTCACTGTCTCTTTCTCAAATAAATATATAACATTTTGATTTAAAAAAGAAAGAAAAAAAAAGAGCCAGGGACTAAAAAGCACTTTGGAAGATCTGAGCACATGGTTTTAGGATTTTAGACTTTGGGATTCACTTCAGATAATCTGCATGGGACATTTGTTCGGGAAACTCTTATGCTTCTATCTTGGGAATTGCCAGATTCTCCAGAAAAGAATCTTTTAAAAAATTTCTGCTTGGAGAATAAAGATTTGGTTTTGCCAGCTTAGTTGGGAGAAAAGGATGAGGATCCCAGCATTCAGTAATCACATGCTCTCTTAATCCCATCTTCAAATATACTACTTGTGACCTTAATTTGGCTTAGTATCCCCTACACTGAAAGTCTTTTTTGCCCTTTTCACTTAGATTTCTGCTAGGATGAGGAATCTGGATTAGTGAGGATATACGTAGCATAAACATCAAGTAGGATTGCTGGGCTGAAGTTATTTTTATTTTATTTTTTTAAGGATTTCATTTATTTACTTGACAGAGCGAGACACAGGGAGAGAGGGAACACAAGCAGGGGGAGTGGGAGAGGGAGAAGCAGGCTCCCCACTGAGCAGGGAGCCTGATGTGGGGCTCGATCCCAGGACGCTGGGATCATGACCTGAGCCAAAGGCAGACGCTTAATGACTGAGCTACCCAGGCGCCCCAGCACTTTCATTTTCTATGCAAAAGTGATCCAGAGAATTTACATAAAGGTGTGAGATGGTCAGCCAAGCAGCCTCCAGTGCGGTTTGGACATGCTGCCATGGGAGTAGGGCCAGGCCCCCCCATCCCACAGGCTGTCTGCTGGGCTTTCTGCTTTTCCTGATAGGACGTGGTCAAAGGGACAGCAGACAGAGCAAAGGAGGCAACCCTAGCCTCCACTGTGCCTGCCCTTCCCTAATTGCCCAGTTAGCGAGGCTCTGGGCCTTGCCTGAGCTCCACTGTGTCTGAGTTTGGGGCTGTGGGGAGAAGGAGAAGAAAACTGCCTTCTTGAAACATACATTTCCTTTTTTATTTTTTGTTATTTTTAAAAAATTTATTTATTTTGAGAGAGAGAGAAAGCAGGAGGGGCAGAGGGAGAGAATCTTTCTTTTAAAGATTTTATTTATTTGACAGAGGCATCAAGGGAGGGAACACAGCAGGGGGAGTGGGAGAGGAAGGAGCAGGCTTCCTGCTGAGAAGGGAGCCCGATGTGCAGGGCTCCAACCCAGGCCCCTGGGATCATGACCTGAGCCGAAGGCAGACGCCCCAGGAAGAGAGAATCTTTTTTTTTTTTTTTAGATTTTTTATTTATTTACTTGACAGACAGAGATCACAAGCAGGCAGAGAGGCAGGCAGAGAGAGAGGAAGGGAAGCAGGCTCCCCGCTGAGCAGAGAGCCCGACGCAGGGCTCGATCCCAGGACCCTGGGATCATGACCTGAGCCCAAGGCAGAGGCTTTAACCCACTGAGCCACCCAGGTGCCCCAGGAAGACAGAATCTTAAGCGGGCTCCACACTCAAAGTGGAGTCCCATGCGGGGTTCCATCTCACGCCCCCAAGATCATGACCTGAGCCAAAATCAAGAGTCAGATGCTTAACTGACTGGGCCACCCAGGTTCCCCTTGTTATTGTTTTGTCTTAAGAGGGAGAGGTCCCCACAAGGCCCTTTGGCGGAGGCATGGGGGAGAGACGGACCAAAACGCTAGCACAGTAGTAGGGACTACAGGAGCTACAAGTATTGAAAGGGGAAAACACCCTTCAGGGCGGCCAAATTTCTTCTATCTTTCTCCATCTTTTGTCTTGTTGAGAAAGACCCACATTCTGAGATTATTAGATTCCTCTTGGGACATCTGGGTGGCTCAGTTGGTTGGGCATCTGTCTTCAGCTCAGGTCATGATACTGGGGTCCTGGGATCAAGTCCCTGCTGGGCTCCCTGCTCAGCGGGGAGCCTACTTCTCTCTCTGCCTGCTGCTCCCCCTGCTTGGGTGCTCTGAAAAATAAATAAATAAAATCTTTAAAAAAACCAAAAAAGCCGAAAGCACTTGACAAGGATGATAGGGCACAAACAACCATTTAAAAAAAAAAAAAAAGTCTCCTCTTATTGCCTTTTTTTTTTTGCACTTTAATTTTTCCTTCATTTGGATTTTCCCCCCAGATGGCTACCCAGCTGTCCTAATCTTATTTATTGAACATTCATCTTATACTTATTTTAAGTAACATTTAAAAAATTACATACAAAATTCTTGTGTATTTGGATTTCTGGAATTCTTGTTCTGTTGACCTGTTTATTTGTGTCCCTATGCTACACTATTACAATTATCATAGTTTTTTTTTTTTTCACAATTACTATAGTTTTGTTTTATCTTTTAATATACGATAGAGCTGATTCCCCATTTATTCTCTTTAGAGTTTCCAGGGCTCTTTTTGTTTTTCACTTTTTCCACTTGAACTTTGAAATCTTGTCCAGTTTCCAAACATGGTTTGGAATTTAATGGAATCACATTAAATTTATGGGTTAATTTAGGAGGAATACATTTATGATGTTGAGTCTTTCTATTCAAGAACACAGTGTGCCTTGCCACCGGTTTAGCTGTCATTCCGAGTCCTTGTGCAGCATGGTGAGTTTTTACCCTAAAGATCTTACAGTTCTGGGGTGTGTGGCTGGCTCAGTCGGTAGACCATGAGACTCTCAATCTCAGGGTTATGAGTTTGAGCCCCAGGATGGGTGGGTGTAGAGATTATTTTAAAAAAATAAAATCTTAAAAAATAACAATAATAAGAGAGGGGCACCTGGGTGGCTCAGTGGGTTAAGCGCGTGACTTGGTTCCAGCTCAGGTCATAATCTCAGGGTTCTGAGATGGAGCCCTGGGCCAGGCTCTGCTGGAGATTCTCTCCCTCTTCTCCCTCTCCCCTGCCTCACCCAACTCGTGCATATTCTCTCTCTCTCAAATATATTTTTTTAAATCCAAAAAACCTTTAAAAAAATCTTATATTTCTTACTAAGTATATTCCTTGGTGTTTCATCTTGTAAGTGGAGCCTTCCGTATACCTCCTACCTAGCTGAGGCTTGTCCATATAAAATATATGGATTTCTGTATAGTAAGCTTATACCTAAGTACCTTGCTGAATTGTCTTATTGTTGTAAGTTTCTTCATTCATTTTGCTGCATTTTTCCAAGCAAACATATCATTTGCAAATAATAATTTTGCATGGCCCCCCCCCCCAAACATTCACTCGTTTTTAGAGATCCTCTGTACCGACAGCATTTGTATTAGATTCTTAGGTCTGTTGTATCTAAGTGCCAGGAACTCAGTGCCTGAAAACAATGGACATTTATTGTCTCACAGTTCTGCGAGCTAGAGGTCTCAGATGAAGGTGTTACCAGGGCCATGCTCTTGTTGGGGAGACCCCTTCGGTCTCTTCCAAGCTCCTGGTGGCATCTGGCAAGCCTGGGGCTTGCAGCTGCAGCACCTCAGACACTGCCTCTGGGTCACAGGGTGCTCCTCGTTCATGAGTCTTGTGTGTATGTCTGTTTCCTTTTTTTTTTTTTTAAAGATTTTGTTTATTTATTTGACAGACAGAGATCACAAGTAGGCAGAGAGGCAGGCAGAGAGAGAGAGGGGGAAGCAGGCCCCCCGGTGAGCAAAGAGCCCTATACGGGGCTTGATCCCAGGACCCTGAGACCATGACCCGAGCCGAAGACAGAGGCCCAACCCACTGAGCCACCCAGGCGCCCCTGTTTCCTTCTTGTTAGGACATCAGTCGTATTAGGTCAGGGCCTGCCTCGATGAGATCATCTTAATTGAAGTACATTTGCAAAACTGTATTTCCAAACAAGATCATATTTACAGGAACTGGGGATTAGAACATTAACATATCCTTAGGGGGACACAGTCCATCCATAACAGCACTGAACAGTTCTCCTCTTCTTTATTCACTGTGAAGATGAATTTATAGTAGGAGTCTGTGGAATTATTTTTTTGGTTTGGACAAATATCTATCAAACCCTAATAGTCTATATGTAAAATTTGGTAAGTGTACACATTTGGGTTGAGGAATAGGGTTCAAAGCTTTCATGGGGTTTCTCAAGGGGTCTGTTATCCCCTAAAACTTAACGAATTATTTACGCAGACCAAAAATACAAGATAACATTAAAAGTCCATTCAAAAAATTTATAGGCCTATTAGCTTTGTTACAATATGGATAATTATGGATGTCATCTACATTTAGTAACTTCTGATTACATGTATTTATGTGGTATATTACTGCTGAAAAAGAGCTTTTATATATTTTGTCTTTTGAGCCCTTTCATATTATATATATATAGTATTCTAACTTTAGGCACAAGAAAATAGATTCAGGGAGGTTACACTCTAAAATTAAAAAAGTGAGGGGCGCCTGGGTGGCTCAGTGGGTTAAAGCCTCTGCCTTCAGCTCAGGTCATGATCTCGGGGTCCTGGGATTGAGCCCGCATCTGGCTCTCTGCTCAGCAGGGAGCCTGCTTCCTCCCCACCCCCCACCTGCCTCTCTGCCTACTTGTGATCTCCATCTGTCAAATAAATAAATAAAATCTTTAAAAAAAATTAAAAAGTGAGGGGCACCTGGGGGGCTCAATCGGTTAAGTATCTGCCTTTGGCTTGGGTCATGATCACAGGGCCCTGGGATCGAGCCTCGAGGCAGGCTCCCTGCTCAGCCCTCTGCTTATGTGTACCCTCTCTCTGCTAAATAAATAAAATCTTAAAAAAAAAAAAAAGTGAGTAATGAAGTCATTTCTCAAACTCAGGGTTTAACAAAACCCTACAGATACCAGTCATTCCTCTTTACCCATGGGAGATACATTCTTTATTTTCTTTTTCTTTTTTAATATTTTATTTCTCTGAGAGAGAGAGAGAGAGAGAGAGAGAACAAGCAGAGGGAGGCAGAGGGACAAGTAGACTCCACACTGAGCGCAGAGCCCAACATGGGACTCGATCCCAGGACCCTGAGTTCATGACCTGGGCTGAAATCAAGAGTCAGAGACTTAACTGACTGAGCCACCCAGGTGCCCTGGTGGGAGATACACTCTAACACCCCTTAAGATACATCTAAGACACATTCTAACTGGATACTTGAAACTGTGGAGAATACTCAACCCCGTATGTATGCTTTTTCCTGTACATACATATATGTGATAAGGCTTAATTATTACCAATCAGGCACAATAAGAGATTAACAACAATAACAAGACAGAGCAATTATAATGAAATACTGTAATAAAGCATACGTGAGTGTGGTCTCTTTCTCAGAAGATCTTGTACCCAAACATTCCTCTTTTTGGGTGAGAAGTGAGATGATAAAATTCCCTTACGACAAGATGAAGTGCAGTGCATAGGGCAGGCATAGTGGTGCGGCCCAAGGCTAGTGACCCGACAACAGCCAGGACGAGGACATCTGCTTCTGGACCACCGTTAACCATGCGTAACTGAAGCCACGGAAAGCAGAACCATGGGGAAGGGGGTACTACTGTCTGTATACGTTTTAACTTTTCAGAAGTGAAAGCATATTAAACTCACTCATCCGCAAATTGTTTTTTTACCAAATATATATTTTGGACAGCTTACAACGTCAGTCCATGTGGGCTTATGCATTTATTTTTTAACAACTGCAACTGTATGGGATTTCTATAATTTATCTAACTCTTTATCAATGGGCCTTTAGGTGATTTCCAATTTTTCACTATTATGAACAATGCTTCAGTGAAAATTCTTGTATACATTTGTGAGGATAAAATGCTAAGAATTGGGAGTGGTTGACTCAAATCATGTTAACTACAATACATATTTTGACAGTCATTCACAAACTGCCCTCCAAATACTAGCAATTTACATTCCTACCAATGCCTCCTAATCCTTATACAAACACAAAACTCTGTGGCAATACTGTTGTCACAATTGGTGACAATTGTAATTGGTAATTGGTATTTTCCAATGTGATAGTAAAAATTTGTTTTAGTTTGCATATCTTTCATTAGAACAGCTGAGCATCTTGGAGTGGGGAAGTTCTTCTAGGCATGATAGGAAACTTAGAAGTCATAAACAAAAAGTCTGATAAACATAACTTTTGTGAATTGCTTGCTTATGCCCTTTGTCTATCTTTTCCTAGTGGGTAATGTTTCCCTTCTAACGACTTAAAGAAGCATTTTTAAGTTTAGGGATTCTATGCACTTGCCAAATGTGTTACAAATACTTTTTCTAAGTTTGTTATCTTTTTGAGTGGTGTTTTGTATACGAGATACAGAATAAAAATATCCTACGGCTTATTTGTTTAGAGCTATGTTTAGAAAAGTCTTCCCTTTTCCAGATCACTAATATATTTATTCACTTAGTTTTTCAATTCTTATGGTTAACTTTTCTATTTAAATCTTTGATCCATCTGGAGTTTATTTTGGAATGAGAAGTAGGAACCCATATTTATTTTATTATAAATGGATAGTTGATTGTTCCAATACTTTTTATTAAATTAACCCTGCCATCTTTACCATATGTCCATTTTTATTGTGGTCTAATTCTATACTCTATTATAGTGCATTGATGTTTTAATTAATGAGGCTTTATAATACATACTAATATTTGGGAGGCAAACATTTATTTCAGAATTTTCTATGATTCTCAAATATTTTATTCTGCCAAATGAAATTTAGGATACTTTTGACAAGTTCTAAAGAAAATTCTGTTTAGATTTGGATTACATTCAATTCATACATTAATTCAGAAAGAACTGGCATTATCTCACAACTGTATGGTCAAATCTTCAACAAAGCAAGAAGGAATGTCCAATGGAAAAAAGACAAGTCTCTTTAACAAACGATGTTGGGAAAACTGGACAGCAATATGCGGAAGAATGAAACTGGACCCATTTCTTACACCATCCACAAAAATAAATTCAAAATGAGTTAAAGACCTAAGTGTGACACAGGAATCCATCAAAATCCTAGAGGAGAACACAGGCAGCAACCTCTGTGACCTCAGCCACAGCAACATCTTACTAGACACACCTCCAAAGGCAAGGGAAACAAAAGCAAAAATGAACTATTGGGACTTCATCAAGATAAAAAGCTTGTTTCTGCACAGCAAAGGAAACAATCAACAAAACGAAAAACCAGCCTACAGAATGGGAGAAGACATATGCAAATGATACATCTGATAAAGGGTTGTTATCCAAAATCTATAAAGAACTTATCCAACTCATCACCCAAAAAACAAATAATCTAGTTAAGAAACGGGTAGAAGACACGACTAGACACTTTTCCAAAGATGACATACAGAAGGCTAACAGACACATGAAAAGATGCTTAACATCCTTCGTCATCAGAGAAGTACAAATCAAACGCACAATGAGATACCATCTCACACCTGTCAGAATGGCTAAAATTAACAACACAAGAACAACAGGTGTTGATGAGGATGTGGACAAAGGGGAACCCTCTTACACTGCTGGTGGTTATGCAAGCTGGTGCAGCCACTCTGGAAAGCAGTATGGAGGTTCCTCAAAAAGTTAAAAATAGGACTACCCTACAACCCAGCAACTGCACTGCTAGGTATTTACCCAAAGGATACAAACATACTGATTTGAAGAGATACACGCACCCCGATGTTTACAGCACCCATGTCCACAATAGCTAAAATATGGAAAGAGCCCAGATGTCCATTGACTTGATAAATGGATAAAGAAGATGTGGTATATGTATATACAATGGAAGATTATTCAGTCACGATAAAGAACGAAATCTTGCCATTTACAGTAACATGGTGGAGCTAGAGAGTACGATGCTGAGTGAAACAAGTCGGAGAAAGACAAATACCATATGATTCCACTCATATGTGGAATTTAAGAAACAAAACAGATGAACATAGAGGAAGGAAAAAGAAAAAGAGAGGGGGAGGCAAACCATTAAGTGACTCTTTTTTATTTTTTATTTTTATTTTTTAAGATTTTATTTTATTTGACAGAAAGAGAGAGAGATCACAAGTAGGCAGAGAGGCAGGCAGAGAGAGGGGAGAAGCAGGGTCCCCGCTGAGCAGAGAGCCCGATGTGGGGCTCGATCCCAGGACTCTGAGATCATGACCTGAACCGAAGGCAGAGGCCTAACCCACTGAGCCACCCAGGCGCCCCAAGTGACTCTTTTTTAAAAAAAGATTTTATTTATTTGAGAGCGAGCGAGCGAGCGAGAGAGCGCACACAAGCAGGCAAAGTGGCAGGCAGAGGGAGAGAGAGAAGCAGGCTCCCCGCCAAGCAAGGAGCCCGATGTGGGACCCAATCCCATGACCTGAGCCCAAGGCAGCCGCCCAACCGACTGAGCCACCCAGGTGTCTCCATAAGCGGCTCTTAATGGCAGAGAACAAAGAGGGTCGCTAGGGGGAGGTTGGTGGGGGATGGGCTAGATGGGGGATGGGTATTAGGGAGGGCACTTATTGTGATGAGCACTGGGTGTTTTATGTAGTTGATGAATCACTGAATTCTATTCCTGAAACCAATATTATACTATATGTTAACTAACTAGAATTTATATAAAAACTTGAAATAAAGACTTGCATTTTCATACTGCTGTGTCTTCTTACCCTAAAACAAGGTATTTTTTTTTTTTTTTAAAGATTTTAATTATTTATTTGAAAGACAGAGATCACAAGTAAGCAGAGAGGCAGGTAGAGAGAGAGGAGGAAGCAGGCTCCCTGCTGAGCAGAGAGCCCGATGCGGGGCTCGATCCCAGGGCCCTGGGACCATGACCTGAGCCGAAGGCAGAGGCTTAACCCGCTGAGCCACCCAGGTGCCCCCTAAAACAAGGTATTTCATTTAATTATTTAAGGTTTTCTTTTTAAGATTTTATTTATTTGACAGAGATCACAAGCAGAGAGAGAGACAGAGAGGAGGAAGCAGGCTCCCTGCTAAGCAGAGAGCCTGACGTGGGGCTCGATCCCAGGACCCTGGGATCATGACCTGAGCCGAAGACAGAGGCTTTAACCCACTGAGCCACCCAGGCGCCCCTATTCTGATTTCTTTACAGAGTTTTATAGTATTCTTCAAGTAATTTTTGAAAACTTTCTAAGTATATTCAGAGACATTGTACAGTTCAATGCCAGGGTTACCACCTACACTGTGGTCAATGAGATTAAAGGCCCCCACTTCCCTGTGTGATTGGTATAAGCAACTATGAGTTTATTCCTCTTTTTGTTATTGTGAGTGACAGGAGTGGTATTTCCTTTTGTTTTATTTAAACTAGTTACTATTTTCACATGAAAAAGTTTGAGTACTGATTTTATAACCTGCTGCCTTATTACAGTCTTGTTAAGACTTTTTCAGTTGATCCCCTTAGGTTTCCCAACATACAGTCCTACATAAATTATGATAACTTCATTTTAAACTTTTTCCTACTGTACTGACTAGTACTTCAAGCACAATATTAAATAATGGGATCTTGAGTAGAATTCATGATATGTCTTTTGACCTTAAGTTCAATGCTCTTTTTTGGGTACATATTCAATCCACAGAACAGTCCTGAGCACCATTTACCTTTTATAATCTTTTCTTATCCCAACAGGCAGATCGAGAGCTGCAATAAATATCCTGTTAATAATTCTTATATGAGGTTCTCCAGCAAATTCAATATTTTATCTTACTAAAAATTGAAAGGGGACCCTAAAGAAAGTATTCTCCAAGGATATGTTTTGGGGTTTTTTTTGGTGGGGGGAGGGCTGGGAGAGGAAAGTGGATGGAGCTGGGGCTATGGCAGTGACTGAAAAACGGGCCAAACAGGTATTTACTTGAAAGTCAAATGCATAAAATAAACAAGGGGCTGAACTACCCTCTACTACACCCACCAAAAAAGGCTAGAAGCAGAACTATTTGGAAACACAGTGATCTGACCCTAAAGCAGAGTTCAACCTCAGCGGTAAGGTTGCAAGCATGAACGAGCATGTTTGCAGGTATGCGAACTGCAGTCACGTGTAGCTGAGAATCTAGTGAGAGGAGACAGCCGCGTGATGAACGTCATAATGAAGCTGAGTATTCACATGAAGTACTCCAAGTCAGAAAACGTTTCTTAAAGGAGGTGGGTCGTTCATTTGGCAAATACACAGAGTACCTACTGAATGCCAGCCCCCAACCTAGATGCAAAAGGATGAACAAAAAGAGAGGACCCCCGTTCTCAGAGAGCCTAGAGCCCACTGGCAGAGGTGACTGTTACTCAAGTAAATCGATACATAAATGTGAAGATGATACATGTATGTTAGTAGAAGTCCTGACAAGGCCCACGGAGGAAATAACGATGCTGAGAGGACACTAAGGTGACGTAACCTAGACGTGGGGTGTCAGGGAAAGCCGCTCTGAGAAAGCAGCCTTTCACTTGGAATCTGAGGGAAGACCAGCAGATGAAGGTCTGAGGGAGGAGGCAGCAGTCTAGCCCCTGTGACCAACAAATGTGAGAGGGACTCCAGCCTGTGCAAAGGCACAAAGGCCCAGGTGGGACAGGTCTGAGGGGCTACAGGGACTACAGCTCAGTAAGGGAGCATGCAGAAAGAGCAGCACTGGGAAGAGAAAGGGAAAAAACCCACAAAGATACCAGCAGGAAGGAAAAGGAGGAAAACCAATTCAGTACGTGTTGAACATTTACTCTGTGCTTCACTATCTGCTAGGGGATTCATTCTTTTTTTTTTTTTTTTAAATATTTTTATTTATTTATTTGAGAGAGAAAGAGAAAGAGCGTGCATGAGAGGAGAGAGGTCAGAGGGAGAAGCAGACTCCCCACCGAGCAGGGAGCCTGATGTGGGACTCGATCCCAGGACTCCAGGATCATGACCTGAGCCGAAGGCAGTTGCTTGACCAACTGAGCCACCCAGGCGCCCTAGGGGATTCTTTCAATCCCAGAGAATAAAAACACAGGTTTCTCCTCTCAGTAAACTTCATCTAACTGGGTTCCTAACAGGAAAACATTCTCCCTTTAAGATCATCTTTCAGAGGGGCACCCAGGTGGCTCAGTGGGTTCAGCCTCTGCCTTTGGTTCAGGTCGTGATCTCAGGGTCCTGGGATCGAGCCCCACATCTGGCTCTCTGCTCTGTGGGGAGCCTGCTTCCCTCTCTTTCTGCCTGCCTCTCTCCTTGTGATCTCTGTCAAATAAATAAATAAAATATTTTAAAAATATATGATCATCTTTCAGAGAATACTCCCTACCCCATCCTAGGCTAGATCTTTTTAATACCATAAATTGTGTTTTTACTTTCCCAAACAGTAACTCTTAAAATGGAATTTCAAGTTAACAAACGCATCTTCCTTTCTGTCACAGGCTCCCCACTTCACTGAAGCCTGTGGCTAAAAATCACTCAGTTTTCCTGGTCACTTCCCAAGAGTCCCAAAATGTCCACAAAAGCTCTCCAGGGAGTGACTGAGAAGTGTGTCTAACCATGTATAAGCAGCAGCATGTTAATTTTTCCTTTACACGGAAATCACAGCTCTTTTTGTTCAATCCCCTTTCCTCTCTTTCCCCTTTTAGGATAGAAGAAATCAGAAACTGTAATGGAAGTTATGAAGCTTGAATGCCCTTGCTCTAATCTCTAAAGAGATAAAATCCACAATGTTTATTGGGGTGCCTGGAAAGGCTGTCACTGAGCCTCTAACCGGAGGAGCGTTAACAATGAAAAACAAAGCTCTACAAGTCCTAGCTACGGGAAGTGATGTCCTAATTTGGGTGCAGTTCTGAGTAATAATTCTAAGTAATTAAGTAATAATTCAACTGGTTCTGTGCCTGTGAGTGACAAAATATCACAGCCTTGTGACAAATGATTCCTTCATTTTCTTCCTGTATTTCTTTTGTTACTATGGTATGGAACTCACGTTTCTGTCTGATTTCCAGAGTTGAAGACAAGAGCACACGTGCAGCTGTATCTGTATGAGGGGATAGGAGACAGCTGTGGATCTTTCAAGGCTGGGACTGGAGATGGGCAATAGGTAGAGAAGTTTTGTTTTTACTTAGAGCAGTTCTGTTGACAACCACCAGCAGCACTGCCAAACCCTCTCAGACCAACCTCCCCTCCCCTGTCCCTCTTTGCCTCTACCGCTCTTCTCAGGACAACGGTTCACACTGCATGGAAGGAGGCGGTGGTAGCATGAGAGCTTGGCTCAGGAGATCAGGTAAGACACTGTGGGAGTATGTTATCCAAGAGGAACTTACTATGAGAACATGGTGGAGAAATTAGTTTTGAAAAGAAGAAACACCTCTTCCTTCGATCCTAGAAGAGTAAGAAGATTCAGATAGAGATAAAAATACAATTAAAGGGGGGCCTGCGTGACTCAGTTGATTAAGCCTCTGCCTTTGGCTCAGGTCATGTTCTCAGGGTTCTGGGACTGAGCCCCGCATCAGGCTCCCTGCTCAGCAGGGTAGCCTGCTTCTCCCTCTGCCTCTCCCTACTGCTCATGCTCTCTCTCACTCACTCACCCTCTCAAATATTTAAAATCTTTAAAAATGCAGGTATAACTTAGGAATCGAGGGAGGTTCATGCCCTAAGGCAGAGACTCCCGAACTTTCTAGGTTCTCAGACCCATAACAGTTCTGTTTATTAGATGTCCAGATAATCTAACAAGTACTTCCTCCTAATAATTTAGTAGCTATTTGAAAAAGAAATTGGACACTGTACACTTTATTTCAATTTCATTTAACAGTGCACACAATTCACCCATCTCAAGTGTATAATCAGTGGTTTTGAGTATATTAGGAATGGTGCAACTATCCCATCAATTTTAGAGTATTTTCATCACCCTAATAAGAAACCCCGTACCCATTAACAGTCACTCCTCCTTCTCCCTCCCCCTCCCTCCTCCAGGCAACCATTAACCCATTTTCTGTCCCAAAAGATTTGCCTGCTCTTGGCATTTCATGTAAATGGAATCACGTGATGCGTGTCTGCCTTCTTCCACTTGGCGTTGGTTTTTGAGGGTCAGCCACCTTACAGCACACATTGGTATTTTCTTCCTTCTTACGGCTGAATAATATTCAATTGTGGATACGCTACATGTTGTTTATCCAGTCATCAGTTAACGGACGTTTGGTTTGTTTCTATTTTTTGGCTATGATGATTAATGCTTCAACGAATACTCCTGTGTAAGTTTTTGCGTGGAACTGTTTTCATTTCTCTTGGGTATATGCCTGAAGAGTGAGTTGCTGGGTCATGTACTAACCTTGAACTTCTGAGGAATGCCAGATTAATTTCCTAAGTGCCCGCACTCTTTTTACATTCCTACCAGAAGTATGGGAGGGCTTCAATTTCTCCACATACTCACTACTGACTATTATGTGTCTTTTTGATCATAACCATCCTAGGGAGGGCAACGTGGGATCCGACTGTGGTTTTTTTATGTGCAATTCTCTGATGATAGTGATGTCGAGCATCTTTTCCTGTGCTTATTGGCCATCTGTAGATCTCCAGAGACATGTCTACTCAGATCCTTTGCCCATTTTAAATTTAGGTCATTTGCTTTTGAATTGTATGGGTTCTATGTATTCTACATACTTATCAGATGTATGTATCTTATCAGATACGATTTGCAAACATTTTCTCCCATTCTGTGGGTTGTTTTTCTAGTTCTGAGTTAAACAAAAAACTTCAAATTAAAAGAAAAATACATACTTGCTTCACCTGAATTGCTATTCTTCCCCTTTTAGTAATGTGTAATTTAAAAACGAGTGATTATTTTACTCCAAGAGGTTTCTCTTTGGAGACCTGAATGCAAATTTTATTTCTGCTTTATACCTAGCTCTAAGGTAGTAACTTGGACAAGTCAGTTCATGACTCTCTTAGTTTTCATTCTATAAGAATGGAATAATGGCACCTACTTTACAAGGTTATGTATGAAAACGAGAGCATGTATAAGCACTAAGCATAATATCCACATCATAGGCTCCCATAAAATGTGCTGACTGGCAGACTTTCAAAGATCTTTAAAAAGCACTTATACTTTAAAAAAAAAAAAAGCACTGACATTTCTGGATACGTGTGAAATATTAAGTATTGTATTCACTTTATAACGGTTATTGAAGGGTAAGATGCTCTGTGCAAGATCAGTTTGCATCTGAAAACACACCATGATTTAGTAATCCTGACTGTGGGTCAGTTTTACCATTCTGCAAATCTGAGACAGAAAGCAGGCGTGCTATATTAAGGATACTATGTTATGTGATGTTTTCCAAATTTGTTTTCAAGTCCCATAATGGTCTTATAAGGAAGTACCAAGTCATAATGTAATAATAGAATATACTCAACCAACAAGAAAAATTGGAGAGATTGATTACTGTACATGAGTTAGTAAAGGTTTTTAAATGTGGTTCCTAAATACATCTGTGTATGCCCTTTTCTTTTTAAAGATTTTATTTATTTGTCAAAGAGAGAGACAGACAGAAAGAGCGTATAAGCAGGGGGAGCCGCAGGAAGGGGGAGAAGCAGGCTCCCCACCAAACAAGGAGCCGGATGTGGGACTTGATCCCAGGGCCCTGGAATCATGACCCGAGCAGAAGGCAGATGCTTAACCGACTTGAGCCACCCAGGCGCCCCTGTGTATGCCTATTTCCTATTTTTTAATCTTACTTATTTTATTTTTTAAGATGGGGGAGGGGCAAGAGAGAAAGAGAGCCAGGGAATCTTAAACAGGCTCCAAGCTCATCACAGAACCAGAGGGCTCACCTTCACGACCCTGAAATCATGACCTGAGCCAAAATGAAGAGTCAGACACTTAACTGACTGAGCCACCCAGGGGCCCCACCTATTTCTTTTAATAAAGTCACCGTGGGGGCAATGCCTACATGTATATGTGCATCTTCTCTCTTTCTCTCAAATAAACCAATCTTTTCTTTTCCTCTAAAGATTTTATTTATTTGAGGGAGAGAGTGAGAGAGAGAGCGCACAAACTGGGGTGGGAGTGGGCAGGGGCAGAGGGAGAAGCAGACTCCCCTGCTGAGCAGGGAGCCTGACTCAGGTCTGGGTCCCAGGACTGTGAGATCATGACCTGAGCCAAAGTCAGCCATTCAACAGACTGAGCCACCCAGGTACCCTGGTATTATTATTTCTTGAACATGCTAGGTATGCTCCTGCTTTGGGAGTTCTGCATGGCTTGCCCCAGATCTTCCCACCTCCCTCACCTCTTTCAAGCCTTTGCTGAACTGTCACTCTCTCAATGAGCCTTATCTTGACCACCTATCACAAACTGCGAACTACTGAACTATTCGAACTACCCACAGCACTCCCAAACCCCTTGCTCACTCTACTACTTTTTGCTTGCACAATCACTATACAATTTACTAACTTGTGTTTATTATTTATCTGGTCTTCTCCTTGCAAGAAAACTCTGAGGGATTTTTGTTTACTGATGATCCCAAAGGCTAGGCCAGAGTGGCACATGTGGACATCAAATAAATATTTGAGGACATAAACAATTTTAAAAAGGTCCCTCATATCCTTGAATGTGCTGACGGTCTGGTTGGAAGTCAGCATAAATACACTAAAAGATTAGTATCAATATAAGATAATTGGCGTGTGCTGACAAATACCAACAGAAGATATTGTTTTAGGATATTACACATGACAAATGGAAGCTCAGAAAAGTGCCCCCAGAAGTTTAGAGAGCTAATTTAAAAATTTGTGGTGGGGAGTGCCTGGATGGCTCTGCTGGCTGGCTGTCTAAGTCGTGAAAATCTGACAAAAGCTACACACTCCAGGGATATAACCAACATGTACACAGAAATTTATTACTAGAAGGAGTTCAGACACTCCCTGGAGCCAGCCATGAATGCTCAATAGAGAATCCTTGGTTTCAAGTATGGTTTTCAAGCTTGGAAAGGCTTGGTGAAGGTGAGACTTAGCTAGTTCTTGAAGCACAGTGTATGAAGACGGAAAGGAAAGGAAGGGCTTTCTAAGCAAGAGAAGGAGCCAAAGGTGCCAGCAGAACAGTCTGACTGTAATGGGGGATTTATGTAATACATAAGAATAGGCTGTGAATTGCTTGATGTGACTTAATATGGTTACTGCAAGTCACGGAAAGTCTTTGGGTAAGAGAATGCAATGTCTAAGCCATTGTTGTCGTTTTTAAGATTTTATTTATTTGACAGAGAGAGAGAGGAAGAGAGAGACAGTGAGAGCACAAGTTGGGGGAGCAGCAGGCTTCCCAACACAGGGCTTGATTCCAGGACCCTGGGATCATGACCTGAGCGGAAGGCAGATGCTTAACTGACTGAGCCACCCAGGCACCCCTCTAAGGCACTGTTTTAAGAAAATAAATTTGGTAGTTGTTTACATGAGGAAAGTTGAGAAAAAAACTAAGATCAAGGAAGTCATTCATGAAGCTGCCATATAATGATTCAAGTTTGAGAGAATGGAAAGGAACTAACCAGGTTTACAGATGACTGTGAGGCACCAATCCATTCAGAAATGCCTGGCTTGGGGTGTCTGGGTGGCTCAGTTGGTTAAGTGTCTGCCTTTGGCTCATGTCATGATCCCAGGGTCCTGGAATCGAGCCCCACATCGGGCTCCCTGCTCAACGGGGAGCCTGCTTCTCTCTCTGCTCTCGCTGTTCCCTCTGCTTGTGCTATGTCAAATAAATAAATAAAATCTTTTAAAAAAAGAAGAAAAAAAGAAAAGAGAAAGAAAAGAAATGACTGGCTTGACAGTGACAATTAGAAATGAACTGTATTTAGGTCAGGCCCTGTTATATAAATTTCAGTGTTCTTTATTGAATACTTGAGTGTGTTGGGGGGGAACTACAAGAGAAAAACTAAGAATAGAGATTACTCAAAGGCTGTGAATGGGACAAAGGGGACAATCTATTATTTTTGTAATAAAACATGCTGAATTTAGACAGAATAAAATCTTTTTTTTCCCTAAAGATTTTATTTATTTATTTGACAAAGAGAGAGAGATCACAAGTAGGCAGAGAGGCAGGAAGAGGGAAGGGGAAGCAGGCTCCCTGCTGAGGGGAGTCCAACATGGGGCTCAATCCCAGGACCCTGAGATCATGATCTGAGCCGGAGGCAGAGGCTTTAACCCACTGAAACGCCCAGGCGCCCTGACAGTGTAAAATCTTAATAGAAAGCCTGAGGTATACGGTTTTATTGTTAATTGAGGTTAATTGTGGTTAATTGAAGGCTAATACAATTTTGTCTTAATTTTTGCTTGCTGACCTTTGTTTCTTTTCTCCAGAAACTACCCTGCTTTATTCCCCCTTGATAACCAGGGAACACAGCTGAATTATTTTTAGAGGATTCGGGATGTCACTATCCCTCAAGGTGATCAAATACATATTTTCAATGTAAAATAACACAGAAGAAACCGGGATAAATCCGCGGCGACCACAGTACACATCCTGGCATTTTAAAAGACTTTCGGTATCTGTCTGACTTTTAGAGAAAAGCAGGAAACATCAAAACCATTAGAACCCCACATTTCAGCTATGTCGGGGTCCAATAAATAGGATCCTGCTCTCGCGTTTTTTTGCCAACGTGAACAAGGGTAGAGGATGATGGTGTCAGACGCATTATTACGTCACGGGCAGTACCTGCTTGCTGTGTAATACCTGCCTTGTGGTCCAGGCTCCTCTACCGGAGAACTTACCTCCGTCTACTAGTTTTGCGACCCTCCAGCCATGACTTGAATGTGAAGAATAGCTCATTCTCGCCGTAACAAATGTTGTCCCCCACGCCCCCGCGCGAATTCTCCCAGAAAGTTTCTGTCGCTTTAGAAACTTTCCTATTCCAGCCGGGAAACCCAGGGGTACAACACGCCCGTCCTTCCATTCCTAGATCCCGCAGCGCGCGCACGCCGCTCCGCCTAGTGACCTCGCAGGTGCCACCTCGGCCTCTCTCGTTCTGGTCAACGGCCTCTGCTTGTCAGGCTGTTGAGCACGGCCCGTGACACCTGCTTCGACTGGGTCTGTGGTTCCGAAAGCCACTGCCCGGCCCGACGCTCCCCCTTTTCTCTAAACACCCGGGAAGGCAAACTGAAGAAACCCACTTCGCTCCACATCGGCCAGGGCCCTCCCCCGACCGGCGCCCGGAGAGCTGCGTCCGCACGCGCCGAGCGCTCGACCCCGCACCGCGAAGCGGGAAACTGAGGCTCCGGGAGGCGCTGAGGGGCTCCCCGACCGTCGTGCGGGTGGCAGAGGGCAGGCCTGCGTGAGGGGCTCCCCCCAGCCTCGGGGCGCCCCCGCATCTTCCCGAAGGCAGAACGCCGGAGCTCCGGTGCTCGGCTCTCGGCACCCACGTGCACACCCCGCCTCGGGGGGCGGCCCTTTCCCTCCGCTCCTCGGGGTCCCGGGTCCCCTCAGGGCGCGACCGAGGCAACTGAGGAGGCCGCTCGAGTTCTCCTCTGCGCTCCCCACCGCAGACCTACGGCCGCTTCGGCTTACCGGCTCGGTCCCGGGGGTGGCGGGGAGGCGACACAGCGAGCCTGGCCCCCGGCTAGAGCTTGCCTCACCTGCACGGTCACGGAGCGGCCCAGAGGCCGCGCCCGGGGGAGGGGCCTGAGGACGCCCAGTCGCGCGGAGCGCGCCAGGTGAGCACGCCTGCGCAGTCGGGCCGTAAACAAGCCCGCCCCTGCCCCTCCGCCGGCCTCCGCGGGGCCGGCTCGCGAGTGGGAGGGGCCAGGAGGAAGAGGCGGGGGAGGGGGGGGGAGAGAGCGACAGCCTGCGACGGCGCCTGCGCGGTGGGCGTGATCCGGGCACTTAGGGCAGGATGAACGCTGCTTTCCAAGATGGCGACGGAGGGAGGAGGGAAGGAGATGAACGAGATTAAGACCCAATTCACCACTCGGGAAGGTCTGTACAAGCTGCTGCCGCACTCGGAGTACAGCCGGCCCAACCGGGTGCCCTTCAACTCGCAGGGATCCAACCCCGTCCGCGTCTCCTTCGTAAACCTCAACGACCAGTCTGGCAACGGCGACCGCCTCTGCTTCAATGTGGGCCGGGAGCTCTACTTCTATATCTACAAGGGGGTCCGCAAGGTACCGACCCGGGCGTCACCAGGGCCCGCCAGCGGCGTGGGCAGAGGTCGGAGCAGGGCGGTGACAGTGGGGGCCAGGGTGACCGATAGGGGTGGCGGTCGCTCTTACTTTTGAGTGGGCCGGTAACTCCACTGGGGTGCTCCTGAGGAAGGGGGATTCACGAGTAAGGAGGGTCGTGTTTCGAAGGGGTGGGGGCTGTGGAAAGGGACCGTAGGGTGCGGGGTTCCGTCTGGGAGGCCCCAGGAGGGGCCGGCTGCCTTCTCTCTGGCAGGGTCCGTCAGGCTCTGACACCGCCAGGGAGCGGGCCTGCGAGTCCCCGGAAGAGGTGGGGTGGCCGTCTTGTCTGCTCAGACTGCCTCGCCTCCCGAGAGAGTTGGGAGTCTCGCTCCAGCTTAGAGAACAGGGGTGCGGGGCGGTTTGGGAAGGTCTGTAAGGCGGAACCCGGGCTGGTAGCGAAGGACTTGAGACTAGGTCAGAAAGGACCTGTCCGGAACCAAGGGCTACTCCACCGCACTGACACTTCCTAGGAGCCACTCTCTCTGGTGTTAACACTTTTCCCAGAAACATCAGGAGGACCGCTGTCACTTTCTCCGCCGGGGAGCCTTCTCCTGAGAGATCGTTGAAGAGGCTCATCTTGGTCCTTACAGTATGAGCAAGACTGAGTACTACAGTTGGGAGGTCGGAATGGTGTTTTCAGTGAACTAAGCTGCTCATAGGGGCTTTGTGTGAGCGTGCCCAGATCATTCTTGTCCAACAAGTCAGACTATGTCCCAAACAGGGAGGCATAAGCCTTAAAAGCTACTTTACAAGAATCATTTTTTTTCTTGGCGGGCAACTTAATATTAATTCTGTGAAGCATGTAATCATCCTTTAAAAATATCTCTTCAAAAGAAACAACTTATTAGAGCTTTTCCTTTATTGGCTATGTAACTATGTTCTCAGAAACTGCTTGGTTTTGAGGTATGTGGCCTCTGACTTGACTTTGGGAGGAGTGAGGAAATTGATGCCTCCCACAGCACCTAGGCACGGAAAAAGGTGGTAACAATTTATAAGTGTTTGGTTAGTGTGAAAGCAAATTGCACACACTAAGAGTGAAAGTTCTCTAGAATGTAATATATTCAGAACCAGTAAGTTTTTGGTTGGTTTCAAGAGCTAGGGACATGACAGTGGTATCCAGAAGTAGCAAGCGGTCTCATTTGTTCCAGGTGCATCTTTTTGGTTAGTGTTTGTGATAAGTGCTTTACTGTGTTTGAGGTATGCTGTTATTACTGAAAGTAAATTACTTGATTTCGTCTTTTCTCTTGTGGAATTGGGAACGTGTGAAGTAGGTAGTAGCCTAGGAGCTGAAGTTTTAGTCCTGCTCCCAACTTTTTCGCTGACTTGTTGGGTGACCTTGGATGAGTTCTTTAACTCCTATCTGCTTCTCTTTAAAGGGAGAATATTGCAGCACTCACATTGTAATTTATAATATACTAACTGTAATGAACTTTATTTTTTTTTTTTTTTTTTTTTTTTTTTTTTTTTTTATTTGTCAGAGAGAGAGAGAGGGAGAGAGAGTGAGTGAGCAGAGGCAGAGGCAGAGGGAGAAGCAGGCTCCCTGCCCAGCAAGGAGCCCGATGTGGGACTCGATCCCAGGACGCTGGGATCATGACCTGAGCCGAAGGCAGCTGCTTAACCAACTGAGCCACCCAGGCGTCCCTAACTGTAATGAACTTTAAAGCTTGAAACCCTCGGTATGTGTAAAATATAGTTAAAATAAGCATAAAGAGTGTCCAACCAGAAGCTGCTATCTTGCCATTGACCCTGAAAAGATCAACTTTTTCTCTGGAAACAAGTTTAGAATTTTAAGTTACTAAAATTTATATAAGATTTTAAACGTGCTTAACAGCTGAATTGACTAGCAATTACTAGTCTCGACATTACCTTTTTTAAAAAAAAGTTTTCTCTGACAGTGAAGCATTCTCTAGTGGCAGCCCTTATCTGGATCTTGTGGCCTTGGTTTGCATCATCAAACGGGTCTCTTGCTTGGAAGTATCAGAGTTGTGTTCTCTTAGCTGGGATGCTATTTGATGAAAGTGAGAAGTAGGAGAGCTTTTCAAGACCACACTCCAAAATTATTTTAAACAAGACAAATCTTAAACATGTAGATTTGGCTTTAGGTACATAATTTATTGAGCTACATAATTTATTTTTTGTTAAATTTCATTTTCACACGGCAACATCTTACAGCATTGTGTTGTGGGCATTTTAGTTCTCTTTTAGCCATTGTGAATTTAAAAAAATTGTTTTCCTTGAATGACTTTGCATGTATTTATTGTCATTTCTGAGTATAAGTGATAGTTTTTGAGACTGTCTTTTCTGATTTTGAAATTGAGCAGGTAATTTTCCCTAAAAAACCAAAATTTACTTTTTGGGGTTAGGAGTTGTAACTGATCTTGACAGTTGGTCATTTTGACTGTTTTTACTCATTTTTTTTGTTGGGGCATACAAAGTTTTACGTCAATCATGTGGATCATTCAAAAGGTCTAATTTGGATGCATACATTCAACTTAAATCTGCCTGGGAAATAGGTCTTTGAGAAACTTAAATCATGGACTGTGTGCTGCCGTTCCTGAAAGGAAGCGTGGAGTCATGGGGGAATGGAGTGGATGAGGAGGTGGTCTCAAATAGGAGGCAAGGAGTGGACTCTTGGCCCTTTAAAAAGATGTGCAGGTCAGTTTCTAGAGCTAGAGGGGACCTTTGAGTTTTGCAGTCTCACCCTCTTGGAGAAAACCGTGGTTAGAAAGGAGTGCAAACCTGTGTTACAGTTTTTTTTTTTTTTCTTCTTCTTCTCATGGTCAGGAAAATGAAGCACAGCTGAGTCTAAAGAACTGTCATAGCGAGAAGGGACCGATCAAGCTTTTTGATCGCACGGATGCCATATCCTCCAACCATTTCAAGATCTGCCCCAGCATTTTGTCATATAGTATCTCGTCGAATCTTGATAGCAATCCTGTGAGGTACAAGAAAGCATCTTTTCACAGTTGAAGTTCGGAATGGAGTTTCTTGTGTAAGGAAATGTAGTTTCGTGAATTTATTTTGCTTAACTGAAGATAATATGAGCGTTGATTTAGCACTGACGCTAATCATTTCAGCAAAGATTTTAGTGACTACAGTGATGATAATGATACCAAGTGGGGTATCCACAGTAGAGTATGACCCTATCCTTCTCTCCAAAGAACTATCAATTCCTAGCCTTTAAACCTTTTTTTTTTTTTTTAAGATTTTATTTATTTATTTGAGAAATAACAAGAGAGCAAGGCAACGGCAGAGGGAGAGGGAGAAGCAGGCTTCCCACTGGGCAGGGAGCCATATGCGGGGCTGGATCCCACGACTCTGGGATCATGACCTGAGCCGATGCTTAATGACTGAACCACCCAGGTGCCCCTGGCCTTTAAACCTTCTTATTTTTTATTTATTTTATTTAATTTTTAAAAAGATTTTATTTATTTATTTGACAGAGACACAGTGAGAGAAGGAACACAAGTGGGGGGAGTGGGAGAGGGAGAAGCAGGCCTCCCGATAAGCAGGGAGCCTGATGTAGGGGTGGATCCCAGGACCCTGAGATCATGACCTGAACTGAAGGCAGACACTTAAAGACTGAGCCACCCAGACACCCCTAAACACTTTTTTTTTTTTTTTTAAGATTTTACTTATTTATTTGACAGAGAGAGACACAGCAAGAGAGGGAACGCAGCAGAGGGAGTGGGAGAGGGAGAAGCAGGCTTCCCACGGAGCAGGGAGCCCGATGCGGGACTCGATCCTAGGACTCTGGAATCATGGCCCGAGTCGAAGGCAGACAACCCAATGACTGAGCCACCCGGGCCCCGCCCCCCAAAACCTTTTTATTTTTTATTTTTTTAAGATTTTATTTATTTATTTGACAGGCAGAGATCACAAGTAGGCAGAGAGTCAGGCAGGGAGAGAGGGGGAAGCAGGCTCCCCGCTGAGCAGAGAGCCTGATGAGGGGCTCCATCCCACGACCCTGGGATTATGACCTGAGCCGAAGGCAGAGGCTTTAACCCACTGAGCCACCCAGGCGCCCCAACCCCAAACCTTTTTATTTTTATTTATTTATTTATTTATTTAATTTATTTGACAGAGATCACAAGTAGGCAGAGAGGCAGGCAGAGAGAGAGGAGGGAGCAGGCTCCCTGCCGAGCAGAGAGTCCTATGTGGGGCTCGATCCCAGGACCCTGGGATCATGACCCAAGCCGAAGGCAGAGGCTTTAACCCACTGAGCCACCCAGGCGCGCCCCCCCCCCCACCTTTTTAAAGAGTACTTGGCTTTCCTTTCCTTTTTTTTTTTAAAGAGGTTGTTTTAGGATAAAGATACCAAAGGTAGCTGGGTTTATTGGACCAACCTTTCATTTTATGACATCTGTTTTTACATAAATGTGAATGGCCACCATTCAGATCCCAGCTTAAACATCACTTCCGTAGCGTATCGTGCTCTGAATTCCCAGGCTAGATCAGTTTTCCTTATTACATGTTCTCATAGCATCCTGAACTTTGCCTTTCTAGCACTTTTCTGAATTTTTAATTCTCTGGGCGATAATCTCTCTTTTCTTTTCTTTAAAGATTTTATTTATTTATTTGACAGACAGAGATCACAAGCAGGCAGAGAGGCAGGCAGAGCGAGAGGAGAAAGCGGCTCCCCGCGGAGCAGAGAGCCCGATGTGGGGCTCGATCCCAGGACCCTGGGATCATGACCTGAGCCGAAGGCAGAGGCTTTAACCCACTGAGCCACCCAGGCACCCCTAATCTCTCTCTCTCTCTTTTTTTTTTTTTTTTTTTTAAGATTTTATTTATTTGACACAGAGAGAGAGAGAGAGAGATCACAAGTAGGGAGAGTAGCAGGCAGAGGGGAAGGGGGAAGCAGGCCCCCTGCTGAGCAGAGAGCCTGATGTGGGACTTGATCCCAGGACCCTGGGATCATGACCTGAGCAAAGGCAGAGGCTTCACCCACTGAGCCACCCAGGTGCCCCCCTAATCTCTCTTTTCTATAAACAAAGTTCCTTTAGAAGAGAGACCATTTGTTTTCTGCTTTCATGGTTTTCCTAGTGCCCAGCACAGTGTCTGGCATAAGGTAGGCCCTTAGTATTTATTTGTTGGGTGAATGACTGAGTAAAGCACTGGTGTCCATCTATGCCATACTTATAGTTAATTAATTAACTGATTAATTAATTAAAGTAGGTTCCATGCTGGCATGGAACCCAACACAGGGCTTGAACTCACGACCTGGAGATCAAGACCTGAGCTGAGATTAAGACTGGATGTTTAAACGGCTGAGCTATCCAGGCGTCCCATTAAGTCATACTTCTAAAAAGATCTTTACAAGCTAAAGAGCCTATTCAATTTTGGGCTTCCAAATAATGGGTATTTTTAGTGGCTCACATCTTTGTAAAGACATTTTAAAATTATTGTTAGGAGGTAGCAAATTTAGCTTTCTTACAACTGGGAAATTGTATAGCAAGAGGCCACGAAGTAAAGGAAAGTAACCAAATGACACAGATTAGTTTTGATCTGTTTCTGTCAAACCACGTTACCTTCCAAATCTATGAGGTAACAGACAACTTTTTTTTTTTTTTAAGATATTATTTATTTATTTGACAGAGAGAGACACAGCGAGAGAAAGAATACAAGCAGGGGAGGAGGGACCAGGAGAAGCAGACTTCCCACCGAGCAGGGAGCCTGATGTGGGGCTCGATCTCAGGACCCTGAGACCATGACCTAAGCCGAAGGCAGAGGCTTAACCCACTGAGCCACCCAGGTGCCCCAGTAACAGACAACTTTTAAAAACTATACTAAGAACTACTTAACATTTAAATCAAAGAGACTTTTATCCCCGTCCCATCTTAAGATTCTGGGACACAAATGTGTTGCCCAGAGATGTGATTGAAGCAGTTCCTACCTTAGAGGGGAGAGGAGTAGAATTAGATGGCTTCCAAGGCCTTTTCAATTCTTAAGGTTGTAGGAATCTGTGGTCAGTAGTTTTGTGATGAAAATAAACATCTTTCTATTGGGAAGATGTCTTCATATCTTGGATTCATTGCCTCCTCATTGAATGGGAATTGAGGAGTGGGGTGTGTTGTGAAAGCAAGTGGAACATGTTGTGATACTAGGTCTTTATGCTAGAAGAGGCTTTGTACTCACTGTGTTGCCATGAAACTGGGGCCAGAAGAGTCCTATAATAACAGCTCAAATATTTTCAGAGCTGGAGTTATCTAGGAGTACAGTGGGTTGACTTGGGAGAGAATGAGCATTCTGTGTGGGACATAATCTGTCTCTTTCTCAAAGACTGCAGGACCACCTGTTGGTGACTGAGGAATTCATGCTTTGTGTGGGAGGGTGAGCTAGAAGCCTTCCAAAGGTTTTTCCCATAGGCTGGTTTTACATTCTGGCCTGCTCCAGAGAAGGTCACGTTCATACCCTTCACTCCATTTGTAATTATCACATCTCTTTGCTTTCCATTTCTAGTTTAGAAAGAGGTGTGGAAGATTAGAACTTTTTATATCAAATTTACTTTGAAAAATTTTGTATTTAATTTAGTAGGACACATGTGGAGTTGAATGGAAACCTGTAGTTTTTTTCTCATTAAGGGCTACTTAATGTTTCCTGAAATACTGGTAATTGTTTCGTTATTGGACTATCACTTTTTTTTTTTTCAAATTTTTTTTTTAAGGATTTTGTTTCTTTATTTGACAGACAGAGATCACAGGCAGGCAGAGAGGCAGGCAGAGAGAGAGAGAGGAGGAAGCAGATTCCCCGCTGAGCACAGGGCTTGATCCCAAGACCCTGGGACCATGACCTGAGCTGAAGTCAGAGGCTTAACCCACTGAGCCACCCAGGCGACCCGGACTATCACATTTTATATACTAAACGGAAAGCATCTTCACTTATCACTTAGAGCAGGCTAGAGAAACTTTCATATGATACTTTGGTTCTCTTGACCGTGAAGAGGATGATGATGATGAGATTTTGCAGGATAGAATGGGTGGATATGAGTAATGGTAAGAAGCTCTCAGAATATGTCTGTGAAATCCAGGAGATAGTCAGGAATGACATTGTTTTAGCAAATATTTGCAGGGCATGCTTATCAGATGCAAGGTGCTTTTTCAGATGCTGGGTATAGACAAAGTCTCTGCCCTCAAGAAACTTGTCATTTGTGTTTGTTATTGTTGAGTTAATTTAATGACTTCATTTATTTAAGTACTTATTGTGCTTTGGTAGAAGAGTTGAGCAAGAATCAAAACATTGTGCATTTTATCACTGACTAGTTTTGGCCATATGCCTGAAGAACCTTGTTTTAAAAATAAATTTGAAGATTTTTGTAGTCTGGTGTTTGATGTCTTAGAGAACAATTTTATTTATATTTCAATGAGGTTAGTTTGTGTGGAAATACGAAATGTCCTGTTTGGTTATTTAGGAGTAAACATCAAAAATAGAAATAACTAATTGGTAGTAGACATCCTTAATCTTCATTTTCAGGACATTTTAAATTATCTGGGAATATTAGCGATAAGCTACCTTATTCTCCTAACATTTGGCATCTGTTATTTATAATAGAGTACAAGGTATGTCTTGTTTTTAAAAAAAAATAATCCTCGGGGTGCCCGAGTGGCTCAGTGGGTTAAAGCCACTGCCTTCAGCTCAGGTCATGATCCCAGGGTCCTGGATCAAGCCCCGCATGGGTCCCTCTGCTCAGTAGGGAGCCTGCTTCCCCCCACCCCCATCCCGCCGCCTGCCTCTCTGCCTACTTGTGATCTCTGTCTGTCAAATAAATAAATAAAATCTTAAAAAAAAAAAAAAATCCTCTGGGGCACCTGGGTGGCTCAGGCAGGTAAGCGTCTGCGTTCAGCTCAGGCCCTGATCTCAGGGACCTGGGATCGAGTCCCAAGTCAGACTCCTTGCTGAGCAGGGAGTCTGCCTCTCCTTCTGCCCCTGCTCCAGCTCGTGCGCGTGTACATGCTCGCTCTCTCTCTCTCAAATAAATAAATAAAATTAAAAAAAAAATCCTCGTTCATCAAGTGTTTATTGCAGAGCTATTGTTTACAAGGTACTGCTGTCTACTGTGGGTGATGTGAGGGTGAAGTAAGGTACTTCTGCCTGTAAGGGGCTTGTATTTCTGTGCTGATAATTGTAATATGAAGTAGAAGGCGTGTGCTGTGCACATGGTGTACGCAGTGCCAGTATTGAGTGGAGTTAAGGAGTAAAGGTGAGGTGGAGAAGTGTTTCTCTGCCTGGAAGGAGGAGAATATTGGTTTGGATTTCACACAGATGATTTGCCCTGAAAGATTGTGTACAGATCACATTTTTTATAAATTTCAAAACTCAAATCTTTGCATTTCTGATTTCAGAAATGCTTTATCTTTGTTTCTGATCGAGGTTGAGGTGGCGATTGCTCTTATTTTGTAGCATTTTTCTCAACTTCACAACTTTTCTGCCAGTTGGTAATTTGTAAATTGAGCCATGTTTTGCATTCTCGATTCTATTTTGTAATATAGATTTTTTAAAAGTAGGGTATATTGTACTAAAAACATTCTGAATCAATCTTTGCTATACTTTTAAAAAAAATTTTTTTAAAGATTTTATTTATTTATTTGACAGACAGAGATCATAAGTAGGCAGAGAGGCAGGCAGAGAGAGAGGGAGAAGCAGGCTCCCCACTGAGCAGAGAGCCCGATGCGGGGCTTGATCCCAGGCTCTGGAATCATGACCTGAGCCACCCAGGCGCCCCTTTGCTATACTTTTAACTAATTTTGTAGCACTAGGAAAATGCAGACTTTATAAGAAAGAAGATCACTCATGAGGAACGAATTTATAAAGTTTTTATATTTTAAAAAGCAAGAATAGGAATACTTTAGCATATTCTCAGGGAACCACATTATAGATGATCCGTGAGGCCTGGATCTGTCTTTCCGTTGGTCGGTTCACGTCCAGCCTCACTCTGTACTGCACTTTCTTGTCCTGCTACAGCAGAACAGGTACATGGGCTCATTCTCTTTACTTACTTTGATCTTCATTTCAGAGGCTCTGTCCTGTCTTAATGTCTCATTTAATAAATATTTGAGTAGTTTTATGTGAAAAGCAGTATACTAGACCATGGGAAATCAAAGACATATGAGACATGATCCCTGACCTTGAGAGGATTATCATCCAACAAGGGAGAATAAGATACTCACTCACTCATTCAGTCTATCAAGATGTATTGAGTGGCTGGTTTGTACTGTTGAGACAATCTCTGCCATCAAGGAGTTCGCAGTCCAGTAGGATAATAAATGACTGTTCAGCTGACATTTATTGGCCATGTGGACCCAAAGACAACTAAGACAGAGTCCCGGCCTAAAGTACCTATAATCTGATGGTGAGATGGACAAGTAAGTAGTGGCAAACGTGCAGATGGTGTCTGTTGTTTTGGGCAGTATTTACTTATTAAACAAGTGCCTTTAAAAAAAAGATTATTTATTTATTTGACAGAAAGAGACAGCAAGAGAGGGGACACAAGCAGGGGGAGTGGGAGAGGGAGAAGCAGGCCTCCCGCGGAGCAGGGAGCCTGACATGGGGCTCTATCCCAGGACTCTGGGATTGTGACTTGAGCCAAGGACAGACGCCCAGTGAGTAAGCTACCCAGGCGCCCCTTATTAGTGCTTCTTAATCTGAATAGAGTTTAGGGAATGTATCAGCCTAGATGGGAAAAAAACTCTTAACTGAATTTCAGTGTGTCCTTCTAATTATGGATCTAGGCAACACATCACGGTAGTAACAGACTTGTGACTTTACCACCAGTGTAAGTCACAGGTGTTTGCATATCACATTGTGGTTGTTGCAGATATATCAGATGTCACTTACACTCATCACTGCTCCCAAATTACATTAGTTAGTGGATCTGCACTAGAGCTTGTTATTCAGTGGGAAATAAACTTTAAAGATCCTAAATTTGGGGGTGCCTGGGTGGCTCAGTCATTAAGGGTCTGCCTTTGGCGCACATCATGATCCTGGGGTCCTGGGATCGAGCCCCACATCCGGCTTTCTGCTTAATGGGGAATCTGCTTCTCCTTCTCCTGCTCCTCCCCCTGCTTGTGCTCTCTCTCTCAAATAAATAAGTAAAATCTTAAAAAAAAAATGTTGGGGGTGCCTGCATGGCTCAGTGGGTTAAAGCCTCTGCCTTTGGCTCAGGTCACGATCCCAGGGTTCTGGCATCAAGCCCCACATCGGGCTCTCTGCTCAGTAGGAAGCCTGCTTCCTCCTCGCTCTCTGCCTGCCTCTCTGCCTACTTGTGATCTCTGTCAAATAAATAAATAAAATCTTAAAAAAGAATGTTGACTATATCCTGTCTTCCAAAACTCTTAGTGTAGTTTTTAAAATGTTTTTCTTAATGTATTTTCTTTCTTTTGGTACTACTTGTGAGGTAATGTGCTATGTTAGTATATTGTCGTCCTGCAGGACCCCTCCTAGCATGTTATCCTCTTTCAGATTGTATCAGCACCATCCCTGTTGGACCCTCATCCCTTCCCTTCAGTTCTCAATGATTTTGGCTCCTGCTGTACTGCTGCTCTCTCTAGGATACTCCTGTCTTAAGTGCTGTGCTTAGTCCTTAGAACCCCTTGCACTCACTCTCAGTTCTAACCCTGGCTCAGTCGAATCCTCCAGCAAAAGGCAAGAAGAAGCCCTTCTGAGCCCTCACCCACTTGGTACCTAGCCTTTGCCTCTGGCAGCTACTGCCCCAGTTTCTCAGCTGCTTAGAGCAAAGCTCCTCTAAGTGTCCCAAGTTTTCTGGACCCTCAAAGTATGGCACACAGACTAGTGCCACCAGTGTCGCTCCCTGGGAACTTGTGGAAAGTACAGAATTAGGCCTCATTCCAAGTTTACCAAACTGTGTCTGGGTGCTCGCTAAAGTTGGAGAGGCGTGGTCCTTGCTGGCTTTCTTAGGTCCTTCACTACGTCTTCAGACTTAGTCCAGCAAAATCATTGTACCTTCCTGCCATCTATTTTAAGCAAATAATTCAATGATTTTTAGCAAACTTACCAAGTTGTGCTACTGTTACCATAATCCAGTTTTAGAACATGAGGGATTGTTTTTAAATTTAATTTTGTGTAAGTTTTAGTTATGCTACGTGAATAAATTCTAGAGATCTTCTGTACGCCATTAACTTTAGTTAATAACATGGTCCTCTGTGCTTCAGGATGTTAAGAGGGTAGATCTCATGTTGTGTTCTCACAACAAAAACAAAAATGAAGGGACATAAGGAAACTTTGGGAGGTGTTGGGTGTGTCTGTTACCTTGGTTATGGTGATGGTATCACAGATGTTTGCATAGGTCCAAACTTACCAAACGTACACATTTAATATGTGCAATTCCTTGTAGATCTATTAGTCCTCAGTAAATGTGTTAGGAAATACATTTGATGTTGTGTTTTGATTATATAAAACATTTATGTAGTTCCAACATCAAGATCATAAAACAAGGTTCTGTTCAGAGAGGTTTAGCCTGTCCTCCCTGCAAAGTTCCCTTCCTCTCCTTATAATCATTTCATTTGTTTTTGACTCATCCTTCTGTTGCTGTAAGAGTAAGATGACATTTGAACAGAAAAGTTGAGTGAGCATACTGTGTATGATATTTTGCATCTTGTTTTTTTCTGCTTAATGATATATGTTGGAGATCTTACCATATTAGTAAATAGAGAGCTTCCTCACTTTTTCTTATAATGGCTTTATACTCCATGCTGTGGATATGTATCACATTTATTTAACCAAATGATTCTTTTTTTTTTTTTTTAAGATTTTATTTATTTGACAGAGAGAGGCAGTGAGAGAGGGAACACAAGCAGGGGGAGTGGGAGTGGGAGAGGGAGAAGCAAGCTTCCCACTGAGCAGGAAGCCCGATGCGGGGCTGGATCCCAGGACCTTGGGATCATCACCTGAGCTGAACACAGATGTTTAACAACTGAGCCACCCAGGTGCCCTTAACCAGATGATTTATTTTTTTAAGATTTTATTTATTTATTTGGGGACAGATAGATCACATGTAGGCAGAGGGGCAGGCAGAGAGAGAGGGGGAAGCAGGCTCCCAGCTGAGCAGAGAGCCTGATGTGGGGCTCCCTCCCAGGACCCTGAGATCATGACCTGAGCCGAAGGCAGAGGCTTCACCCACTGAGCTGCCCAGGCGCCCCTAACCAGATGATTCTTAATTGTTAATCTCTTTTTATTACAAATAATGCTGCAGTAAATACCTTCATATGTATATTATTTTGCATGGAGGCAAGTATATTTACAGGATGTATTTTCACAAGAGGTTACTGCTGGGTTAGAGGTTAATGCATATATATATATATATATATATATATAATTTTTTTTTAAGATTTTATTTATTTATTTGAGCATGAGAGAGAGTGTGTGCTTGCACAAACCGGAGGACCTATAGGCAGAGGGATAAGCAGGCTTCCCACCGAGTAGGGAGCGCAATGCAGGACTCTGTTCCAGGATACCAGATCATGACCTGAGTCAAAGGCAGACGCTTAACCTACTGAGCCACCTGGGCGTCCTTGGCATATATATTTTTGATAGATATCATCAAACTGTCCTCCAGAGGGAGGGGTTGTACTATTCTTACTCACACATGAGAGTACCTGTTTCAGCACAGCCTCACCAACAGGGCGTGTTGTCAAACTTGCATTTGATCTGATAGGTGAGAAATTAGTGTTATTTTTGTTTGTTTTTCCCTTGTGATGAGAACATCTTTGAGCATCTTTCTATATGTAAGAATAGAATGTATTTCTTGTTCAATGAACTGTTTCATATCCTTAGCCCATTTTTTGTGTTGGATTGTTGGATATCTTTGATTTTTTTAAAAAGGAGCTCTTTATGTATTGGGGAGATTAGTTCTTTGTGATATGAATAAAAGATTTTTTTTTTCATTTGTCATCTGTCTTGTGACTTTGCTTAGGGGTGTGTGTGTGTGTGTGTGTGTGTGTGTTTGCCTGGGATAATTTTCAGTATTTTTTGTAGTTTATAAATTTTTATGGATAAATTAGAGCCATGATTTTATTATTTTGGTGTTAACTAGTTGTCATTATCCAAGATTTAAAGAAGAGGGAAAGATTTACATTTTAATATTTGAGAATTAGGTTTAACAAAGACTTTCTAGAAGCAAGAGGTGAACATTAAAATGTGCTATAAAAGGAGCTGGTGGATGGTGATTGACTAGTAGTTTTACGATTTAGCGTACTTCAGGTATATTATAATGTTAGGGATGTTTGGTTTTGCAAGTAACAGGAAACCCAACTCAAAGTAGTTAAAACTTTAAAGGGGGTGCATTGGCTTTTTGAATATTCCAGAGGTAAATTCAGGCATGGTTTGATTGTGGCATCCCCTCAGTTTTGCTGATATTTGCTTGGTTCTGCTTTCCACTGAATGTCAGCCTGGCCTAAGTGGCAAAATGGTGGAGGAGGTCTAGATTCACATTTCTGTAACACCTGGTCCAGAATAAGAACCCGTATCCAGGATGCAAATGAACAGCACTTCTAGACGTTTTCTCTGAAGAATAAGAAAAATGGTTTGAAGAAAGACTGTTGAAGCCCTCAGCAAACCTCTTTCTTTGACCTGTTGCCCCAGATTGGATTAGCAGCCCATTCCTGTGGCTTTAGCAAGGAGAAATATATACTAATTGACCTTTAGCAAGGACATTGGATTATCTAATACCCTGATTGCCCTGGAGCCCACTCTGGAGCTGCCGTGTGAGTAGATAGCAGACGGGAGAATAGATCTATATCAAGAGATGCAAGCTATGCAGAGGGTCTTGGGCTGGCTGAGGTATGAGGAATCCAGATGTAACAGTCCCCCCCCCCCCTTTTTTTTTCTTGGAAAAAAAAAAAAGATTTTATTTATTTACTTGACCAAGACATGGAGAGAGGGAACCAAGAGCAGGGAGAGAAGGAGAGGGAAAAGCAGGCTTCCTGATGAGCAGGGAACCTGATGTGGGGCTCAGTCCCAGGACCCCCCGGGATCATGACCTTGAGCTGATGCTTAAGGACTGAACCACCCGGATGCCCTACAGTTTTTACCTTGAGCTCATGGTAAGATACATCAATAAAATAGGGAAGATCACGCAGTGTAGTTGGAGGACCACTTGGACTGTGTTGTGCTCCTGCATGGTTTAGAGACCTCTCTTTCCTTTGATGTTGCTGTTTGACTACTATTCACTTTTTCACACAATTTGGAATTTTTTGTTTGGATCTTTCTGTCTCCCCCTTCCCACTTTTTCACAAAATTTGGAATTTTTTGTTTGGATCTTTCTGTCTCCCCCTTCCCACTTTTTCACAAAATTTGGAATTTTTTGTTTGGATCTTTCTGTCTCCCCCACTAGACTGAAATCTTTTTTTTTTTTTTTTTTAAGATTTTATTTATTTATTTGACAGACAGAGATCGCAAGTAGGCAGAGAGGCAGGCAGAGAGAGAGGAGGAAACAGGCTCCCTGCTGAGCAGAGAGCCCTATGCGGGCTCGATCCCAGGATCCTGGGATCATGACCTGAGCTGAAGGCAGAGGCTTTAACCCACTGAGCCACCCAGGTGCCCCTAGACTGAAATCTTGAGGGCAGAAACCATCTTATTCGTCCATATCCATCACAGTGCCTGTATGTAATAAGCACATTGTGTCGATTTTATTTTATTTATTTATTTTTTTTCATTGTGTCGATTTTAAATGAATGAATTGGTTGAGATTATAGTCCTCTGGATTTACTTGAGTAAATTAGATGATCTTTCAAAATCCCTGTCACAAGGCAAATATGGTCGCTCTTATTACCAAAGCTCACAGAGGCAGGGTTGCCAACCTCTTTTGCTTTTGTTGAGAGACTGTTAGAAATTAGTCATAGCCTTGAATCTTATGCTGTTCTTCTGGGCTAACCCAGGAGGAGGCTGTGGCTGGTGTCTTCATCATCTTGGTTTGGAAGCTACATCTTCCTTGTCCTGTATCCTGGACGAAATTGCTCACACTGTCCCTTCCAGTCCCTTTTACTTCTTCCTGCTTACTTATGGGAATCACACAACTCCCGACATTGCACTTTCCTTTTGTCTGGATTTTGGAATAGGTGTGCATGTGGCTAGCAAGACTGAGGGCAGTGTTAACTCAGCTAATTAAAGAATGGTGGGTATTATGCTCAGGGCTTTCTTCGACAGGGCCGCAGTTTGCATTTCCCTGATTGCTCAGAAAGTGGGGTGCAGGTAGAGCTGGAAAGGCAGAGTCCCAACTGCTGTGCTCCAGGTGAGTACGCTGACTAGGTGTAGGTCCGTTGGCCCCTCCCCCCTGGGGTTCCTTTGGGCCTTCTGCCCTTTTATTTTTATTTTTTTATTTTTTAAAGATTTTATTTATTTATTTGTCAGAGAGAGAGAGAGGAGCGAGAGTGAGCACAAGCAGAATGGCAGGCAGAGGCAGAGGGAGAAGCAGGCTCCCTGCTGAGCAAGGAGCCCGATGTGGGACTCGATCGCAGGACGCTGGGATCATGACCTGAGCCGAAGGCAGCCGCTTAACCAACTGAGCCACCCAGGCGTCCCGCTCCTGCCCTTTTAGACTCATCCACTTTTCTCTCTTAATTATGGCCTTATTCTGACTTATGACCACCTCTGGTCATTGAAGACTTTCAGTACCCGCCTCACAGCCTTCCTTTCCATTCCAGTTCTGCTGTCATCGTGGGTGGTTTTATGTCCACCGCAGGACCCTGGAGGGACTGAGCTCCTTGGTGTCTTGGCTTCCATGTCCACCCCCAGTGACCTCCACCCCGGCACTGGCTCCCAGAGTGACGCTCTGGGTCTTAGCAGCCGCTGAATCGGCTTCAGTTCCAAAATGACTAATTCATATAGAAAAGTTTGTCCTTCTGCTCCAATGTGACCTTGGCTCCGACCCTTCTAATTTCTCCAGGATACTGGGTACTCAACTTCCTGCTGCCGAATCTACAGACACCTTGCAGTCTGTGGTTTCCTTGCCCTCTCTTCAGCAGCACTGACATGACCACTGTCTCTTCGCAGTGACTCTTTAATCCGGGCTTTCGGCCTTTCTGGCCCACCCCTTTCCTGGCCCACCCGTCTCCGGCCTTTCAGTGTTTGCTCATCTTTGCCAGTTCCTCCCACCCCAGCCCATCTGGAACCGGACTCTGCTCCCTTTTCCTTTCTCATTCCTATTGTAAGTCACTCTGTTTTCTAAGATTGTTTGTTTATGCCTTTTCCCCTCCCCTCCCCGCCAAGGAAAAGGTCTTTACCACAGTAAGTTAATCCAGCGGATAGTCCCTGAAAAGCGTGACGCCAGTTGGGAGGGCAGTTGAAACATACAGTGCACGTGCTCCGGAAAGGTCCGTCTCTGTCGCTGTCAGCCTCAGAACTTCCTTCTTGACGGTGACTTTTGCCAGCGCCTTCTCCTGCTCCTTTTGCCTTTTGCTGTCCAGAGCATGTGTCTGTGATGGTGGACGTGGGCATCATCAGGCTGGTGCTGGGCTCCCCCTCTCTGCAGAGCTTTGGCCTGCTCGGGGCTTCTCTGCAGCTGCTGGGCTCCATCACCCGCTGGGCTTCACCTTCTCATTCTTACTTTAAATGTTTCTTGAACAGACTTGCAAGAGTTCGTCAGTTAAAATGTTGTTTCAAAGAATCAGCTACTGTTGGTTTTCTGCTTAATGTCTGTTGTAATCTTTATTTCCGTTCTAGTTTGGTTTTGTTTTTGTTTTTTTTTAGGTTTACTGTTTTCCTAGCTTTCTGAATTGACAACATAAGTTTTCAGATTCCCCCTTTTTTAAAGATTTTATTTATTTTTTTGACAGAGACACAGCGAGAGAGGGAACGCAAGTAGGGGGAGAGGGAGAGGGAGAGGGAGAAGCAGGCTCCCGCGGAGCAGGAGCCCAATGTGGGGCTTGATCCCAGGACCCCGGGATCATGACCTGAGCCAAAGGCAGACACGTGATGGACTAAGTCACCCAGGCTCCCCCCTTCTTTTTTTTTTGTTTAAATGATGTGTCCAAAGCTGTAGAATTTCTTCTAAGGATTACTTTAGCAGTCTTCTATATATTAGATATGTGGTAATACCAAGATCTAAATATTTTGTTATTTCCACTTTTATTCCCTTTTTACACTTGAATTTCTAACTAGATATTTTTTTAGTTCATTTATAGTATTTAATTTTGTTATTGATCAACTTATTTTCATTGTATGGTCAGAGAATATGTTTTTTGATATTAGCTATTTGAAATGTGATGAGACCTTTCTTTGTGATCCAGTTAACATCTTCTGTGTGTTTTAATTTTTTTTATTTTTTTTTTCTTCCGTGTGCTTTTAGAAGAATATATTGTCAGGGTGCCTGGCGGCTTGGTCAGTTAAGCGTCCGACTCTTAATTTCCACTCAGGTTGTAGTCTCAGGGTCATGGGGCCGAGCTGCATTAGGCTCCATGCTCAATGGGGAATCTTCTTGAAGATTCTCTCCTTCTGCCCCTCCCTCGAATCCTGCACATGTGTGCGCATGTGCTCTCCTTCTTTCTCTTAAAAAAAAAAGTTTTTAGGGCCACCTGGGTGGCTCAGTGGTTAAAGCCTCTGCCTTCAGCTCAGGTCATGGTCTCAGGGTCCTGGGATCGGGTCCCATATTGGGCTCTCTACTGGGCAGGGAGCCTGCTTCCCTTCCTCTCTCTCTGCCTGCCTGTCTGCCTACCTGTGATCTCTGTCTGTCAAATAAATAAATAAACTTTAAAAATGTTTTTTAAAAAAATGTGTGTGGTTTTTTTAAAGATTTTATTTATTTATTTGACAGAGAAAAAGATCACAAGTAGGTAGAGAGAGAGGGGGAAGCAGGCTCCCTGCTGAGCAGAGAGCCTGATGCGGGGCTCAGTCCCAGGACCCTGGGATCATGACCTGAGCCGAAGGCAGAGGCTTAACCCTCTGAGCAACCCAGGAGCCCCCAAGAATGTGTTTTTTTTTTTTTTTAAGACTGTATATTTTCTGTGAGGCTCGCGATGACATATCTGTGTGTGTGTGTGTGTGTTCGGGTTTTTGTTTTTTTTTTTTAAGATTTTATTTATTTGTCAGAGAGAGAGAGAGAGAGAGTACACACAAGCAGGCAGAGAGGCAGGCAGAGGCAGCGAGAGAAGCAGCCTCCCTGCCGAGCAAGGAACCCGGTGCGGGACTCATCCCAAGACCCTGGGATCATGACCTGAGCCGAAGGCAGCGGCTTAACCAACTGAGCCACCCAGGCGTCCCTGTGTTCGGGGTTTTAATGCTGTTCACGTTGTCCATCTGTGTTATTTACCAGTTTCTGATAGGTGTGACAAGTATCTCCCTGTTATTCGGAACCTGGCAAGTGCTCTATCACTTTTTGCTCTGTGTTAAATTCAGAATTGTGAATCTTTGTAGATTGTTCTTTGTGTTGGCATATGAACTCTTGATCATGTCTAATTTCCTCAAAATTCTGTTTTGAGGATTGGAAATCAGTTTATTTTTGCTAGTATTTGCATGGAATGTCTTTCTATTCCTTCTTTTCTTTTTTTTTTTTTTTTTAAGATTTTATTTATTTATCTGGCAGACAGAGATTACACGTAGGCGGAGAGGCAGGCAGAGAGAGAGAGGAAGAAGCAGGCTCCCTACTGAGCAGAGAGCCCGATGCGGGGCTCGATCCCAGGACCCTGAGATCATGACCTGAGCCGAAGGCAGAGGCTTTACCCCCTGAGCCACCCAGGCGCCCCGTCTATTCCTTATTTTCAACTTCCATATGTAGTTTTTGTTTTCAGGGTGTCTTTGGTCCTTTTAAGTGATTTCTGTTTTATTTATTCTATTTATTTTATTGTGACACTTCCTTTCACTCCCTCTCTCCCCTCCCTACTTTCCCTCTGTCAGGGATCTTGGTTGATTTTTTTTTTTTTTAAGTTTATTTTTTTTAGTAATCTCTACATCCAACTTGGGACTCGAACTCATGACCCCAGAGATCAAGAGTTCCATTCTCTTCCGGCTGAGCCAGTGGGGTCCCCCAGGAATCCCAGTCGATTTTATCTCTGAAGTAGATCTTCACTGCCCTCATGGCCTCCCCTGGTAGCCGACTGGCCCTCTGCTGTGTCCTCTGACTTACTCTCCGTGATCTTTAAAAAGTGAATCTGATGGTCACTCCAGCCTCAACTCTTTCAGCGGTCTGAGTTGCTTTCAACGTGGAGAGCAAAGCAGCTGCCGTGGCCTAGCACCAGGCCCTGTGCCATCTGGCCCTGTTTACCGTCCCTCCCCGCTTTCCCTCACTGTGTCTTTCCGCCGTACCGCCTTCATCGCGCTCCTCTGACCAGACTTCCGCACCCTTCCTGCCGCCGAGTCTCAAGTGCTGCTTCCCTTGTCTGCAAGGTCCCTCCACGGCCTGCCCTTCACCCGTTTCATCCCTACTCCCGCACATCTTCCCTCTCTGTCAGCTTTTGTCCGAGCCTCTTACCCCGACCCCCGGACTAGGTCAGGTCTCTTCTTACCCTCTACCAGCTCATCTCTCTAGCACATATCCCCGTAAAAATAGCGTAATTTGAATTTGAAGTTTAATGTCCCTCCTCACTCCACCACCTAAACTAGATTGCCCGCTCAGGAGGGCTGATTTTCTCCAGTTCATTGCTGAGCTCCCCGTGTCTGGCTCCTGGTTTTGGTGCCCTTTCAGTCTCAGTGAATACGCGAATGAGTGGATAGTCCAGAAATGGCTTGTCGTTGTTTATTGGTAGTGGGAAGATTAGTACGGTAAGCGTGTCATCTTGTAGTGGTTGGTATTTGGTTAAATATTTTTAAATGAATCTGTTGCTGATCCTTCTCTGTTGTGTGAGAGAACGCATCTACAGTAACAAGCTGTTGCGTGTACCCCGTCCCTCCCCGACTTGCTCCTCTTTCCCTCTTCTCCCACATGTACCTTACCTTAGTGCTGGCAGCCAGTGGAGGCATGGAAGAAAATCGACATCTGTTCGGTTTTTAAGGTTTTCTTAGGGACACCTGGGTGGCACAGTTGGTTAAGTGGCTGGCTCTTGATTTCGGCTCAGGTTGTGAGAGCAAGCCCCACATCGAGCCCCGGCTCATCGCTGTCATCGTCACCACCTGATCACCACCTGCTGGGCTCCTCACTCAGCCGGGGTCTGCTCCAGCATTCTCTCTCTGCCTCTCCCTGGCTCACGTGTGTGCGCGCCCGCGCTCTCTCTCTCTCTCTGAAATGGATAAATCTTAAAAAAAAAGAAAAATTTTTTTTTTTTTCCACAGAGGGGCACCTGGGCTGGCTTGGTCAGTGGAGCATGTGACTCTTGGTCTTGGGGTTGTGAGTTCAAACCTCATGTTGGCTATAGAGATTACTTTAATACATTTTATTTTTTTATTTGATAGAGAGAGATCACAAGTAGGCAGAGAGAGAGGAGGAGGCAGGTTCCCTGCCAAGCAGAGAGCCCGAGGTGGGACTCGATCCCAGGATCCTGAGATCATGACCTGAGCCGAAGGCAGAGGCTTAACCCACTGAACCACCCAGGCACCCTACTTAAATAACATTTTAAAAATACATTAAAAAATAATACAACTTTTCTTTTATTACTAATAAATTTGCCATGTAGGAATTTGTCTCATTGGTGGCATTGAAAAGGTAAGTTTTTTCCCTCTACAGTTCAAAGTAGGATATGTTTATGGTAGAATATTTGGAAAATTTAGAGAAGGAAAAAAATCTCATATCTGGCAGCTGTTAATATTTTGTTATTTTTTCTGCCAGTACTTTTTTGGTGCTCTGTTACATATTTTAAGCTTAATTTAGGTCTCTGCAGTGTAGATGCTCATTAAGTATTTAGAGAATGAACCCAGGTATGGATTCTTTTCAACTTTAAAATCTCCTGCAGCTTCCTGATTTGGAATGCGGGTAAGCATTGCTTTTTGTTGATGGTGTTTATAACCTATTTTACAGTATTTGAGCTGTGTATGGAGGTGTGACTTTTTTTTTTTAATGAACCTGTGAGGTCACTGTAGAAAGTTGCTTGGGCTAAATTGGAGTCACCAGTGACTTTTTTTTCCCCAGTGTACTTCCACACCTTCAGTAAAGGCTTTTGGCTCTGCCTTAAAATATATCTGGAATCATCACTTCCCACTTCCACTAGTACCTCCCCAGTGTAAGGAAGCATCATTCCTCACTTGGATTATTGCTAGAGTGGTTTCCAAGCGGGCTCCCTGCTTCTATCTTTGCCTCTTATAGTCTCTTCTGATGGCAGCCAGAATGCCGTTTAAAACAATATAGGTCAGATCATGTTTTTCCAGTGCTGAAAAGTTTCTCATGCTTTCTCATGTCACTTAGAACAAGATCTAAATTCATTATTAGGCTATGGTGCCTTCCTTCTCCCAGCCCCCCAGTGTGATTTGCTGCCACACTCTCCCTTACTCCCTCCATTCTGTTTGGTGAAGAGGAGCCCAGTGACCCTCACGACCCTCACTGGTACTTTCCTTTGACTAGAATCCTTTCCCTGGCCAGCCGCAGAGCTGACTCCCTCACTTCTTCACATCTCTGCCCAAAGACGACCGTGTCAAAGAAGCTTTCTGTTACCATACTCAGAAATGCACAAAGTCACCCTTCTGCCCTCAGTCTCTGACTCCCTTTCTTGACTGAATCGTTCTTCCCAGTCCTTACTGCTCTCTGATACTCGTTTGATTACTTGTTTACTGACTGCCTTCTGAAACCAAAAGAGGTGGGATTTACTATCGTCATTGCTGAAACCCAGTGCCTGAAACAGTGGTTGGCACATATAGTAGAACTCAGTACATTTTGACTGAGTTGATAGTGAAAGAAATTTGTTATTTCAAGTCACTCAGTTTGAAAATCTTTATTTCGGATGTAGGTGTTATGACTTCTCATAGGCGTATTTATTATTTTTTTTATTATTTTATTTTTAAAGTGGGCTCCATGCCCATTTTGGGGCTTGAACTCACAACCCTGAAATCAAGAATCACATGTTCTACTTACTGAACCAGCCAGGTGCCCCCAGGCATATTTTATTTTATTTTTGGGGGGAGAGGTTTCCTTTTTTAATTTAAATTCAATTAATTAACATATAGTATATTATTAGTTTCAGAAGCATGTTTTATTTTTAAAATAAGTAATATATTTGCGTGGTTCAAAATTCAAAGGGCCTGCAGTGAAGTCTCTTTTAGCCTGTTCCCTTAGCCACCCTCTTCCCCTCCTCAGAAGTCACCAGTGTGAAGTTCTTGTGTACATTTCCAGAGCTGGCCTGTGGTTCTGTATAAAGAATCAGAGATATATTCCTCTCTCCTTTAAAAAAAAAAATGCAGATTTTAGCACCCGCACAGTTTTTGCACCGTGTTTTGTTTTGAAGATTATTTTTTGTCAGTGTGTAAAGAGCATCTTTATTTTGTTAATAACCGCACAATGCCCCATTGTAAGAACGTACAATACTTCCCCCTTTGACGGACATTGAAGTTGTTTCCAGTCTTTAGCTATTACAACCTGTACTGCAGTAAATGACCTTGTACGTACATCATTTTGCCCTTGTTGCTGGTATATCTGGGGAGTAAGTTTCTGAGTGGAATTGCTGGGTCAGAGGACATGTGCATTTGTAATTTTGGTAGACGTGGTCACATTGCTTTCACGTGTTGTACGGATTAATGCTTCTGGCACAACATACTATTGTTTGATCTTTACCAATTCCAGGATGAGAAAGTATCACACTGAGTTTTATGTTTCTTGTACTGGGAATTAACCATCATCTCATATACTTGAGACATTTGTATTTTTTTCTGCTTGCCTAACTTGTATCTTTTTTTTTTTTTTTTAATTTTATTTATTTAGGGGCCCCTTGGTGGCTCAGTAGGTTAAAGCCTCTGCCTTCGGCTCAGGTCATGATTCCAGGGTCCTGGGATTGAGCCCCGCGTCAGGCTCTCTGCTTAGTGGGGAGCCTGCTTCCTCCTCTCTCTCTCTGCCTGCCTCTCTGCCTACTTGTGATCTCTGTCAAATAAATAAAAACTTAAAAAAAAAAAAAGATTTTATTTGATGGGGGTGGGAGGGGGAGAGAGAGAGAGGGAGAGAGACTGCACACATGAGCAGGGTTAGAGGGAGGGGGAGAAGCAGGCTTCCCGCTGAGCAAGGAGCCCTGGACCCTGGGATCCCAACCTGGGATCCCAACCCGAGCCAAAGGCAGCCGCTTAACGGACTGAGCCACCCCATCTTTTTTAATTGAAGTATAGTTTACATATGATGCTACAGTAGTTTCAGGTGTATGCATTTTCTTTTCTGTGAGTTGTCCATGACCTGTATCCATTTTTCAACTAGGATTTTGGTCCTTTTATGTAAATTAGTCCATAATTTGTGATTGGAGTGGAAGCATTTGGTTCCATTTGTCAGTTGTGTTCTGATTATGCTCATGGTGGTTTTTCTTAGGTAGAATTATTTTTGTTTTCATAGACAAATGTCTTAGTCTATTCTCTTACACAGCTATGGGTTTGGGTCACAGTTAACCCCCCAATTTTATTTTTAGAGATCCTCATTGTTTCCTCTTATACTTCTGAGGTTTCATTGTTGACATTTGATGTCTCTTTGATATTGCCAAAATTTATTCTGGTGTAAGATGTAGGATGGGGTTCAGCCACCTTTTTTTGTTTGTTTGTTTCTTTCCTGGAACAATCTTAGGATTTCCTGATCTCTTCTGTTCTTTTTGGAAAATCATCTGTCGGCAGTTTTCTGCTGAACTTTGAGTGATATAGACCAGTGGGCCATGATGCCCTGTATATTTTTTGTGTATTTTTCCATTATAAGTCATGGCTAGCTGTATCTTAACACTGTTGGCCTAAAAGTAGTGACTGGGATATAGGCTATTCAGTGAGCATTGTTTTGAAACAAGTTTTGTAGACTTTTCAGCTGGTAAGTAGAAATTGATCAGGTAGTAATAATAGAGGCAGTGATAATTAACGTGCACTGTGCTTAGGGACCTCATTTAATAACTTTGCAATATAAGATTTTCTCTTTTATTGAGTGAATCATGTTTGAGATCTCTTCGCTCCCTTGCTGAATGCCTGGTAACACCAGATAAATAAATAGTGGACTCCGGTGGGCTTGATTCTTGCATCTGCTTCTCATACCTAGTAGACCCCTTTTATGGGCCACCTTCTGGAGTGAGAGTTCTGAAGGGCTCGGCTCCCGTGAGAGAGCGCGCTCTGGGGTCACCGGCTCTGCAGTCGGTGATGGGCCTGCACTTCTGTTCTCTTCTTCCCAGTTCCATGTCATTCAGCCTGGCCCCGCCTGCTGTCTCGTGTCCCTGCTTGCAGGTGCCATTTTCATGTGTGGTTACCTTTGCCAAGAGTTGTGATGGCTCACTTGACCCAAGCCACTGACTCCAAGCTGAGCCTAGTAAGAAAGTTAGCCCACGAATGCCTTCTTCAGAATCCGGCCAGTCTCTTGGAGTGCCTGGGTGGTGCCGTCGGTTAAGTGTCTGGCTCTTGGTTTGGCTCGGGTCGTGACCTCAGGGTCCTGAGAGGAGCCGTGCGTGTGTCGTGCTCCGCGCTCAGTGCAGAGGCTGCCTGCTATTCTCTCTCCTTCTCCCCTTCTTGTGCTCTCGGTGTCCCTCAGATAAATAAATCTTAAAAAAAGAATCTGTCAGCTCTTGTGATGAGTTTCTCCCACACAGATACTCACTGGCCAAGCTGACACCTTGATGTCCCTGCACACTTCTTGTGTCTCTTTCTCTGGCTTGGTTTTCTTTCAAGGACCATTTCGTACCTTTTTGCTTGACCATACCATGGCCTAGGCACTTCTCACATGCACCGAAACCGCCAGGCTCCTCTGCCTTCTGCCTGCACTTTGAGCAGTGGTTCTTTTACACGAGGCCTACCCCCGGCAGCGGCAGCTCCTCTTCTCCACTTGGGGGGATGCAGACTGGGGGGTGCGCTGACTCAGGAATGCTGGGGCCGGCCCCGGAGTCTCTGACTAGCAGGAGCTCCACTGTGCTGCAGTTTGAGAGCCACTGCTTTATGGGATCTGATTCAAGGCTCTCCTTACAGCAAACACTCTGTGCACACGCGCTGCCTGCTGTGTAGGGTACAGTCAAAGTCACTGAGTACTGTGTCGTCACGGCTGCCATTTATTGAGCACCTACTCTGTGGTGCACGTAACCAGGTGCTTTCGCACATGTCTCACCCTCACCTGCTTTGTCAAATAGGTGGTGGTGTTTCCCACTGAGAGGAGAGGGGAGGCCCTGAGGGAGGGAGGGCCCTGCCAAGGCTCCACAGCTGGGGAGCGCCCAGGGGAGCTGTCAGGCTCCCAGCGCACACAGCCTTTCATGGAAATCCTCCCAGAGTGCGCGTGACTGTGTGCTGGTTGTCTGGTCACAGAAAAAATGATTGTAATACCCATATTTCTGGATTTCCCTTGTTGTATTCTTTTTTTTTTTTAAGATTTTATTTATTTATTTGACAGACAGAGAGAGATCACAGGTAGGCAGGGAGGCAGGCAGAGAGAGAGAGGGTTATTAAAGCCTCTGCCTTCGGCTCAGGTCATGATCTCAGGGTCCTGGGATCAAGCCCCCGCATCGGGCTCTCTGCTCAGCGGGGAGCCTGCTTCCCCCTCTCTCTCTGCCTGCCTCTGTCTACTTGTGATCTCTGTCTGTCAAATAAATAAATAAATAAATAAAATCTTTAAGATAAAATAAAATAAGATAAAATGCCTCTGAGGAATCCCATGCTTTTTCCATGCTAACTCGGTGTACCCTGGTTTGAATGTATTTAGCAAGTGTAAATTGATATCATTTACGTAAGGGTGATAATAACTGACAGTAGCGTGTGCTTATCTAAGTAGCTTGTGGCGGACCCCTCTAACTGCTTAATTCTGTCACTCCTAGTGCTCGGACACTGTATGCGGGAGAACTACTGCATTGTCCTTACTTTCCCATTTTGTGGAAGCAGTAGTGTAGAAGGGCAAATTACTTGTCTAAGCTCACAGAGCTGGGAATGTCTAAGACCCAGGGCTCCTAGGTCCGTGCTCTGAACGCCCCTCGAAGTGTAAAGTAGGTTTTCTTTTTTAATTTTTTTTTATTTTAATAAACATATAATGTATTTTTATCCCCAGGGGTACAGGTCTGTGAATCGCCAGGTTTACACATTTCACAGCACTCATCATAGCCCATACCCTCCCCAATGTCCATATCCCCACCACCCTCTCCCGTCCCCCCTCCCCCCAGCAACCCTCAGTCTGTTTCTTGAGATTGAGTCTTTTATGGTTTTTCTCCCTCCCAATCCCATCTTTTCATTCTTTCTTTTCCTACCTCCCCCCAACCCCCCCCCGCCTTGCATCTCCACTTCCTCATATCAAAGAGATCATATGATAGTTGTCTTTCTCCGATTGACTTATAAAGTAGGTTTTCATCCAGACTTTCTCTGCAATGTTTTACTTTACACTTTTGACATGCTATACTACTCACTGTTTTTGCTGAAAACCAGCAACCTAACCTTGCATTAGGACCTGTGTAGAGGATGGGATGGGCATGTGAGTTCACACAGAGAAATAATTCGGGTCCTTTAAAAATATTAAATAACTGAGCTCCTTGCCGGGGTCTCAGGGAGAAGTGTGTCCCGCAGTGCGGGCAGGTAGCCTTCGGGCCCGGCGGATGCTGGGCTTGAATACCAGCCCCCCGGGGCCGGGCGCTGGCTCCTCTCTGTGCTCTGCCGTGCTCCTCTTCCTTTGGGTCCTTGAGTGTGCGGTGGTTTCTCGCTGCCCAACCTTCATGTAGGTGGCTTGAGGTCCGAGGACTTCTGAGAACAGTGTAAGTACTGGGACCTGCTGTAGACAGTCAGACATTTGGAAGTGTTATGCTGTCGTGTGTCTCTTCAAATTTAAACACAAATTTAGTCAGTGTACTCCTGTGTCTCTTCAAATTTAAACACAAATTTAGTCAGTGTACTCCGCGTGGAGGAGAGTCAGAGATCTTTCCATTCCACCCTGGAGACCGCCTTTTACTTTGTAGCCACGGGTGCTGCTTGTGGGACTGGCTGGTATTTGGAGGCTCAGCCTTTGTTAGGATCTCACGCATCAAGTTGAGCTGCTGGCGGGCATTTCTTAGCTTTCAGCATCTGTGCAGCCTCGCTTCAAACTGCTGCCTCTTCCTGCCATCCTTTTTGTATTCGCATGCATCTCTGCTAGCCAGCACTTTGTTAGTGGGCATTTGGCTCTGCCACAGAGGGCAGACTTTCCGGAAAGCTGTCAGGAGGTTTGGAACGAGCTGTGGGAGTGGGTTTTGGCCTTAGCTTTCAGGACACAGCCAGCCTGAAAACTCGGAATTAATCAAGAAGCAAGCTACTCCCTTCTCAGCCAAGAGAAGGCTGGCAGCCGTTTGAACTTACCTGTGAACTTCGTGCCAGCTAAATCAGCGTCACTGGGTTTATGCTAAGCTGAATGAGTATTGCAGTCTTTGCATTTCTCGGTTATAAATACTCAATTTTCAGGTTCTGACAGCTACTGTACAGGCAAGAATGGAAGCAGGGGAGACAGAAGTGAGGGCTTTGGGCTAGGTTAATCTGTGCTTTCCCAAGTTTCCTGGGGAATAGGACCAGAGCTCCAAATTTAGCTGCTGTGTGAATTGATTGCATGACTTTAGGCACCTTGCACTTTGGTCTTAAGTTGCAGCATCTTGAGAGCAAATGTGGCTTTTAGAAAAGCTCCATTTTTAGCTCTGTTTGTCTTCCAATTCCAAGGAATGAGACTCAGGTTACCTACCTCGTATGAGACGGTCGTACGCAGGGATGTTAGAAAATTTTTCACACTAGGAAATGTTGCTTCTTCAATCCATTTCTTCGTGAATAGCTTTATATTTAACTTTTTAAGCTGCTAGTTGTACATTTTTAATTATGTACTTGATTACGTGAGATAATGAATGATAAATGGAGTGAAGCAGAAGTGCAGTCCTTGCCAAGTGTTAACTTTTGGGTTAGGGTCGATTTCAGCCCTGGGTGTGGAGCTTCTTAATCAGTTCAAGCTGGTTGGCCTGCTAACCTACATTTAAAATACAGCACTGTCCCCATTGACACTATGAATACAATACTGTCCCTATTGAGCCTAACAGTTTTAATTCAGGCCTCAGAGATTTTAACTTTTAAATGCGAAAATATTTTACAATGTTAAATATTAAATATTTTCCTTTTAAATGCTAAAAACATTTTTAAATGCTAAGTATTCTGAATTCAGAAAAACAAATTTCACCGTGTTACTTTTTTAGCTCTTTCTTCTGGATTGAGGATAATTTAGGGTTGAGTTTTCCTGGAATCTCTAGAAGAGCATGGGATTGATGGTGAATTCTCAAGTTCAGTTCTTGTGAGAAAAAGATGGGGATTCAATTTGGAAATCTACATTAGAAGAAAAATTAGGTGATAAACTTGGAAGAAATTGGATTTCCCAAAGAGGACTGGGACAGATTATCTTTATTTGCCACTGTAGCAAATGAGGAACACACAGTGAGCCCTTGTACCGCTGTATTGCTGTTTGAAGAGTGGAACAACAGAACCAGCCATGGCCTGCTTATTTGTCCTCTGAATGGTTGGCTCCTTAAAGAATTTTCCTGTCCTTTCTCATCTCATTGAGTGACATCACTGGTGCCACAGAAACATTAATAACAGACTCCAGCGGTCCTAATTGGCGTGAAACTCATGATTTGGCTAGTTCAAATATATCCTGGTGATATATCATCCTGTTCATGCATTTACTTGATGTAACAGTAAGATTTCTTTTATGGTGAATTTTACTGTTTATAAGGCACAGATTTTTCTGCGACCTTATGCTAGGCCATAACATGCTTTTTAAGCTACTTAGAATAATTTCAAAACAGTTTTAGTGGCTTTTTTGGCCTGTGTTTTTTTTCTTTTTAAGAAATTACACAAATAGGGGTGCCTGGGTGGCTCAGTGGGTTAAGCCTCTGCCTTCAGCTTAGGTCATGATCTCGGGGCCCTGGGATCGAGCCCTGCTTTGGGCTCTCTACTCAGTGGGGAGCCTGCTTCCCCCTCTCTCTCTGCCTGCCTCTCTGCCTACTTGTGATCTCTCTCTGTCAAATAAATAAATAAATAAATCTTTAAAAAAAGAGATTACACAAATAATATATAATTATTGATGAAGAGTTAGAAATTAAGATAGGCAAAAAAATGATCGCCTAAATACTGCCCCCAACTCTTTAATAACCACATTTAGTAGTTTGATGACTGTCTTTTCAAACTATTTTCTTTGGAAATATATACACATAAATAAATGTATATTCTAAAAGGAATCATACTTTTTAATTATGGAAAATTTCCAGCTTACAGAAGAATTGAGAGGATGGTGTCATGGAATTCTATACACCTGTCTCCTAGCCTTGCTGCTTATCAGCATCTGGCCAATCTCTTGCAGTGAGTTCTGTCACCCTGACTGCATTATTTTAAGGCAGATGCCAAACAGTGTATCGTCTGTATTTTTTCTATTTTATGTATATATATATATACACACATACATACACATACATATATTTGTATATATACATATACATGTATATGTATATGTATGTATATAATGTATAATGTATATTTTTTATATATATATAATTCTGAGAAATAAAACCACATTTTCACACGTAAAAACTTACATTTGAACGTTGTCTGTTCTTTGACAGATTCATAACTATTCTTTTTTTTTTAAGATTTTATTTATTTATTTGAGAGAGAGTGAGAGAGAACATGAGAGAGGAGAAGGTCACAGGGAGAAGCAGAGTCCCCAAGGAGCTGGGAGCCCCATGCGGGACTTGATCCTGGAAGTCTGGGATCATGACCTGAGCCCAAGGCAGTCGCTCAACCAACTGAGCCACCCAGGTGCCCGTCCCAACTATTCTTTATAGTTTCTTGATTCATAGGATCTTTTTATTACTTATTTTTAACATTTTAATTTGAAATCATTATAGATTTATAGGAAGTTAAAAAATGCGCATGGAGGTCTCATGTACCCTTTACCTGGTTTCCTGGTGCTTGTGTGTGACAATAGTACAGCGTCAGAGCTGGTATGTTGACCTTGGCTATCCACAGAGCTCGTTCGAATTTCAGCAGTTTCAAATGTACTGTATGTGTGTGTTCTGTACCGTTTGTCTGTACAGTCTGCAGTGTGTGGATTCATGTAATCACGACCACAAATAAATGTTGTGTAGTTGGCTCGCTCACATATATTTCCAAACAAGGACCACACACTGCTTTTAGTGTACATGCCTCTTAAGTCTCTCTTTTGTAAAAATTACTTTGCTGTAATTTCACACTTACAGAAAAGTGACAAGCATAGTACAAAGAACTCCTTTTATACCTGTCATCCAGACTAATTGTTGCACATTTGCCCATTTATTTTACCATTTGTATGCTCCCTTCCCCACCCCGTGTGTGTTTGTGTGTGTGCGTGCGTGTGTGTATAATATGTATCATTTGAGACTAGTTTGTAGATATCATGCCCATTTATGCATATAAAATTCAATTCCTATTTCCTGAGAAGTATTTTCACTTACACAACCACAGTACATTTATCAAAATCAGAAATACAACATTGATGCATTCCACTCATCTAATCAACAGTCACGAGTTACCCTAATGCTGTCCTTTATAAGCCATTTTCCCTGGTTTGGGTCCTGTCCAAGTCCGTGCATGGCAAGCTCTTCAGTCTTGTTCAGTGTAGAACTGTTCCTTAGCCTTTTCTTTGTTTCCACGATCTAGACACATTTCAGACTTCAGACCAGTTATTTTGTAGACTATGTCTCAAGTTGCGTTTGTCTGATTTTTTTTTCATGATTGGATTCATGGTCTGCCGTTTGGCGGAATACACGGAATTGATGTGTCCGTCCCAGGGCAGCATGTCAAGAGGCACTCAATGCTGATTTGTCCCATTATTAGTGGGCAAATTCATGTTAACCTTGATTAAAGTTGTATTTACTAAATTACTCTATTGTAAGTTTCCATTTTTCTCTTCATAATTGAGATGTAATTTGTGAGGGAACACTTTGAGACTTTGTAAGTAGCCTGTTGCTTAAGAAATCTTCAGTTTTAGCATTCATTGATGACTTTGGCTGAATCAGTTATTATTGTGTTACTGTGATGGTTGTAAATGGTGATTTTAAAACTCCATTACTCTTTCTTTCTACACTTACTAGGTGTTACTGTACTGTAAAGAAGAGCTTCCTTTTCTCCATTTCTTGATATCAGTATGAGCTCAGATTCTTTATTCTGAGAAAATTCTGTAGTATCATTTTGATGTTTATTCTTTTCTCCCCCAAGTAATCTCGCAGCAGGGCTTGAACTTACAGCCCCAAGGTCAAAAGTTGCGTGCTCTACTGACTCAGCCAGCCAGGCGCTCCTCATTTTAGTATTATATCGTCCCATCTTTGCCTTATGGTAGCCCCTGTGCTTTGCCCCTTGAGTCTTTGATAGCTTTCTTGCTCAGAGGTACAAAAAGATGTTCCAAATGTATCTTGTTCACTTTTTGCCCCATATCAAGTGGTATCAAGTTCCAGGAGCCTTGGTGACTTTCAAGTGGCAAATACCATTTGAAGTGTAGTCTAGGTGTTAGGAGTTCCTATTGTTGTTTGGTCATTGCTTCTATACCTTCTTCCTGGACACTTAAATAAAGCACAGGAGTTCATATTGGTCTTTCCTAATCAAATTGAAGATGAACGTTTTACATTTATTCCTTTTTTGTTTTTGTTTTTGTTTTCATTTATTCCTCTCATGTGCAGAGTCTCAGCTTTTTTATTTTTTAAAGATTTTATTTATTTATTTGACAGACAGAGATCACAAGCAGGCAGAGAAGCAGGCAGAGAGAGAGGAAGGGAAGCAGGCTCCCTGCTGAGCAGAGAGCCCGATGTGGGGCTCGATCCCAGGACCTGAGCCGAAGGCAGAGGCTTTAACCCACTGAGCCACCCAGGCGCCCCAGAGTCTCAGCTTCTAATGACTTTCATATTTCGCTTTTTTGCTTTCTTCTACAATATTCTACAGTATTCAGAACAATACACTAATATTACTAACAATACGATTGCAGTATGAATGTGATTTTAAGATTTCTTTGTAATTCTTTGTCTTCAGAATCCTGTTTTTTATTGTTTCATTTTTCCACTTAATATAGCATGTAACATCCTTCTTTGCTAGTAAGTATCTTCATTTTAGATGGCTACATGATGTATTTACCTGTTTCCTTTTTGGAGCACTCAAGATGTTAATAATGTTTCATTATAAACCAAGTTCAGTTGGCTGCCTTTGTACATGTGCTTGCTCATTAAAATTTCTTTTTAAGAATAGCATACAGACAGAAATGTGTTTAAGTGTAAAGCTCTATTAATTGTTGACAAAGTAGAATCAACCCCAGATTAAGGAAAGCATTCCTGGCATCCAGAACTTCCCCGTGGCCCTTTCCCCACACTCTTCAAGGGTATCCACAGTCCTCACTTCTGACATCACAGATAGTTTTCCTTATTTTTGAACTCGATATAAATAGAATTATTTAGCATATGCTTCTTTTATATTTGTCTTCTTTCAAGATTATTTTTCAAGGTTTGTCCATATTTGTCTCTGCAAATATCCCAGGAGTGGCGTCGCATGGAGAGGCCGCTGAGTTACGTAGCTCTCTTCCTGTTCCTGACATTTGTGTTGGGCCACTTTCGGGCTGTTACAGATTACAACTTGAAAATTAAGTTCTAAGGAGGCATTCCTGGGAGCTGAATTTGTGGTTAAAGGAAGGAAGGCTTGCTGCATGTTGTTGAATTGTCCTTCGTAAAGGCAGAGCAGGCTTGTACTCCTGCACTTGCGATGTGAGGCCTGCCGCTCCACATTCCTGTGTGGGCCAGTTTTACTGGTCCCGTTTTCAAACTGGCCGCTATTGCGTTGCTAGACTTATAGCAGCTTCTGGTACATTTTAGGTGCCCAGAAGAGCTTTTTTCTTTTTTTAAACATCGGGTAAGAGGGAAAAAAAACGATCCCGGTGGGTGGCTCAATGGATTAAGCCTCTGCCTTCTGCTCAGGTCATGATCTCAGGGTCCTGGGATTGAGCCCTGCATCGCATCGGGCTCTCTGCTCAGCAGGGAGCCTGCTTCCCCCTCTCTCTCTGCCTGCCTCTCTGCCTACTTGTGATCTCTCTCTGTCAAATAAATAAATAAAATCTTAAAAAAAAAAATCCAAACTGTCTGAGTGGCTGTTACTGAGGAGGCCTATAAAAGTTATTCCCTTAAAATCTGGGAGTAGCTGGGGGAGATGAGGTGCACAGGACAAGTGGCCAGCGGCTCCAGGGCCAAGTGAGGGGCTCCAGGGACGCTGGAGCAGTGCGGAGGAAGGGGGCGGAGCATTCCTGGGGGGCGTACTCCGAACAGGTCAGCTCTCTGTTGCTCTTGTCGTGCTGAGGCTGCTTTCTGCAGCTGAGCTCTGGCTGGGTAAGAGATGAACTCTTTGAATTACAGAGGCCAAATAGAATATTTTGGCCACGGGGTTCATCTCCCTTCTTTGCATAAGCTAAGTTTCATGTTCTCTCATTCTTTCTTGCTTTCTGTGTGAAAATACAACGATGTACTTGCTCCGGAGTGCTGTCATTTGGTAAAGAATTACTGCTACACATCAGTGCCGTTTAAGAAAAGTCCTGATGTTACAGGCATGCCCGGGTGGCTCAGTCGGTTGAGCATCCAGCTCTTGCTTTTGGCTCCTGATCTCGCGGTCGTGAGATCAAGCCCTGCATCGGGCTCCCCACTCAGTGTGGCCTCTGCTCCAGAGTCTTTCTCCCTCTGCCTCTCCCTGCTTCCGCGCACATGCGTGTGCTCTCTCGCAAATAAAATAAAGAAAATTTTTAAAAAAGAAATTACTGAAAGGTTTCGTGTGTTACAGATTCAGTAGTTCACTGTTGCAGCCTGGGTTTGGGTGCTTGGGAAGACAGCAGCTCCATGTGGTTTAAAGCACAGTTCTAAGCTCAGTGAGACCTTGGGCAGGTCGCCAACACTCCCTGGGCCTCAGGGACATGATTGCTGGGAAGTCACAGGGACTCTACACATGAGGGGACTTAGGGTATTTCCTGCTGAGAACGGGAGCTGCTCTGCAGCCTGAATCGGAACATCTAAAAACCATCTCTGTGCTGTGCCCGCAGCAGAAGCTCACGGATCATCCCCGTGTCGGGAGACAGTGGTCTACGGTTCCGCAGCGTGGGGGACTTCCTGCCTTGGCGCTGTCCTAGTTCACCAGTGTCACAACACTCGCAGGTCCTAGAATTCTTCCCCAAGCCCCTTTAAGGGCGAACTTAAAAAAATTATTTTCGGAGAGTTCACAGTAAGCATTTTTTGCAGAAATAGAAACATCTTGCCTTTTCTTCCATGTGAGATGTTAGTATGCCCTTAGGAATAGGAATGCATATTTAGTCATAGTTAACAGAGGGTTTAATAAAAAATAGGTCATTTGAATATGTCAGCATTTTGATGTGATGAGATCTGGTCTTAGAATGTGTGCAAACTGAATTTATCTAATGTTTATTCATGGCTTCTCCTTAATGAAGAAATCAGTGCTCCGTTCGCCCGCACGACACAGCGCCACAGCCCTCCGTAGTATTTCATGGGGCGGGGAGCAGCCTCGCCTGAACTTGGGGTTCCACTCAAAAACGTGAAGAGTTGGTGAGGAGGTGGCAGCAGCTTATTAAGTTTGGCTTTTAAAAACTATCGGAGGCAAGAGGAATCAGTTTCCATAGCGAACAGTTTCTAAGTGACAGGCTGTAGGGGGAGAAATGACTCGTGATCGCGGTAGAAGCTTGTTCGAGCAGGTCTGTACTGACAGTGCTGGGCCGGTCAGCTCAGCCCCCTTTCCCCACCGCGGCACCCCCTCCCCCTCCCTTAGCACCTCCACCCCGTCCCCCACCAAGCAAGGCTCCAGAGAGCTCAGCTGCCTCGGCTCCTGCGGAGAACAGTAAGCAGTTCCACAGGGAAAGTTCCTGAACATATCTTACGCCTTCTGTCACTGGGCACCTCTTCCCGCTCTGGAATGACCTGCAGGAGGGCCCCTCGCCTTCTACACCTCATTTGCCTGTGTTCTGTGTTCTGATGATGTCTGGCTCCGTGTCCTTCGATGCTGCCTCCCTGCATGGAGTCCCGGCTGCTGCCGAGCACACGCACACAGGAGGAGCCCTGAGCGGGGGGTGGGTGCTCACTCCGGGGCCAGAGCCCCGCGGAAGCATGCTGGCGAGTGACATACCGTGATTTGTGTTCAGTGACGGGATGGGGTCTGGCGGGCCAGTGCCAGGGCGGGCGTGTGCGAGGTGTCTGAGGAGGAGGAGGGAATGGAAGCTACAGAAGGGAAGGCGCGATCTGGTTCTGGAAAATTATATTGAAAGGAAACCATGCCCTAAACTTGGCTTCTGCTGTTGTCCTTCTCCAGGACATTTAGGGAAGAAAGAATTCTCTCTCTTTTCCTTTTTTATGTTTCTTTGAGGGTGTTCATGAGTGATGAGAATTGTCAAAGCCTGTCTGTGATAAGCAGCAAATTCTTATGTATGCACAAGGAGAAATCCCAGTTTCAAAGGGGAGAACTAACTTTTCTAAAGTGCCTTTGAAGTGCCAGGTGTTAATCTTGGGACTCTAGCCTGTTACTCCATTTTATTTTTATTTTTTAAAAGATTTTACTTATTTATTTGACAGAGAGAGGTCACAAGTAGGCATTGAGGCAGGCAGAGAGAGAGGGGGAAGCAGGCTCCTTGCTGAGCAGAGAGCCCGATGCGGGCCTCGATCTCAGGTCATGAGAATATGACCTGAGCCAAAGGCAGAGGCTTAGCCCACTGAGCCACCCAGGCGCCCTAGCCTGTTACTCCATTGTAATAAAACAGGCCTGCGAGGTAAATGCATGGAGAAGGTAGGACTGGAGTCGGGGGCACACGGAGCAGGTCTGGGGTACTTGGTTCCCTCGGCAAGCGTAGGCAGCTGGAGTCACACAGTGATGGGATTTCAGCTCTGGGTGCTACCGCAGATGTCACCTGGTCAGCTTCCTGTCACGGCAGCGTGGCGCACTGGGAGGAGCGCAGGGGCTGGCATCGAGACCGCTGGCTCCCCCACTTGCTTCCTTTTGACCGCTGAGTCCGTCTTCGTATTTATAAAATGCGAGTGGCAGACGTCCTCAGGCCTCGGGTTCGCGGTGAGGCCAGAAGAACCGCGGCGCGAAGGTGCGTCGTGGCTGTAGGGCGACCCCCGGTTCTGGCCGCAGTTGGTTTTCTTTCACGAGTGGCACCCAGGAAGGCATCGGCGGTTAGTCAGGATTTGGGTCAGTGGACGGATCGCATGTTTGCTTTTATGTGTGCTGGCTGTGCGACTTCCCCGCCACTTCCAGAGTTGTTTCGTGTCTGCGCCAGTATCCGTGAGGGCGTTTCTGCGCCAGGCCCTCTGTTAGGTGGGGATCGAGTGGTGAGAAGGCGGAGAGTTTCTGTCCCGTTCGAAACACTGAAACTGTGCAATTGATTGACATGTTTTTTTCCCTACTGGGATAAGAGATTCCAGACTTGACTGATTCCTTACTACCCCCGATATGTATTTTTAAATCGGTGTTAGACTCTTTAAATACCTTCGTGCCAGTTATGCAGATACTTGGGGTGTAGCCGAAGAAGCCGTGAGAGAGGCGGCTTGTGCGGGTGTGCTGCGCAGTCGGCCTGTGTCCTTGCTGCTTGAGGGCAGGCGGGTCGGCCCGTGGAGTCGGCATCTGTGTCGGGCCCCACAGCGGACGGACCTGAACGCTGAGCTGCTCGCCTGCGTGTGTGGTGCGGGCGTGAGGTGTTTGGAAGTCGCTGTTCGGTATTTCTGCCCCTCGAGCCGGGGTATTTTCCGCTGTGGTGAAGAACGCTGTGGTTGCGTAGTGCATTGGACTTAGCTCCCAAAGGGAACGGATCTCGGCTCTGAGTGGCCCGTCTCGTTCTCACTCATGCCTGGGGCTCTGAAGGCTTCAGCATTTCCCCAGGACCGCCAGCTCGTTGCGGTCCAGACCCAGACTCTGCGCTCATCCCCTGCACACACTGGAGACCCAAACCCCGACCTGGCGGAAGGTCTCCTCCCCGGAAAACCGGAGCGGTCTCCGTACCGTGGCGTGTCTCGCGTCCCAGGTCTTAAGGTCGGACTCCAGAGGTCCCCCTTCTCGCCCAGTACGCAGTCCTTCGCGCCCTGGAAGGAATCGCTTGCCCATTTTTGGCTCCTGTTTTGGTTGTCTGGGATGTGGGCAAGAGGAATGCTAACGGAAGGCGTGCCGCCCGTTCCCTAGTGGCCCTCGGGCCCTGTAGCCGGGACCCGGGATGTCGCTGGCTCCGCTCCAGCTACTTTTGATGGACTCATGCAGGCCTTCAGTGACTCGGCGGCCTCCTGATTTCTCGGTTGTTTTTAAAAGGAGCTGGACTGTCACGACATGTGGAATACGGTTAACGCTGCAGCTAATAAGTGTGGCACTCAGTGACCGTCAGGTGAGAGCAGGAAGGCACGACCTTTGTGCTGCCGTGAGCAGAGTTTGCGTGGAGACGGCGCCCAGGGAAGGTATTCCAAGTGGGAGAAGGCGTGTAAGGAAAGGGAAGAGGGTGTAAGGCGCACAGGCTGTGTGTGAACAAGCGCCTTTGGAGGAAACGTGTGAAGGGGAGGGGATGAGGAGGTCCACGTTGGGGAGCCCTGTGGGTGCGAGCTGAGGAGTTCGGCCAGTATTAGGGCCGAGCCCTGGAGGTTTTAAGTGGGACAGTGACCTAAGGCTTCATGAAGATGAATGTGGCATCATATCTGGGATGAGTTGAACGTGCTTAGAAATGGGTGGAAGGACTGTTTTCTGGCAAGTTCTGTGGAACTGGTTTTTGAAGTGGTTTTTGGATGGGGAGGGAGAATAGAAAATGTAGGGAAAATAAAGGCCACCTTTATTACTGACGCTGCCCCCACCCCCATAGATCATCATCTCACATGCTTTTTTCCAAAAGAGGTCTTTCTGAGATACTGTCCATGTCACACCACATGCTTCTGGGCGCTCGGGAGTATCGGGTAGCAGGTTCCATGAAGGGCGCTCGGCACGGGCCCACGGGTCTCCCCTGAGTTCCGCTCAAGGCTGTGCCAGTACGGAGGCCCCGGCAGTGTGAGGAGGCCCGCCGAGCCTGTGGGGGCTTTCCTTTCGCTGGGCGTTCCCCAGCAGGCCGGGCGGGGCTCTGCCGTGAAGATGTGAGCTGGAGTAAGGGGCTTCTTTTACAGACCTTTGAGCGCTAGAAAGGGAAACGTGAAATTGTTTGTACTTGTTGATCAAGGATTTTGATAACCAGCTTGTGTCTGTGGTAGGAATTTTTTTTTAAAGATTTTTATTTATTTATTTGACAGAGAGATCACAAGTAGGCAGAGAGGCAGGCGGAGAGAGAGGAGGAAGCAGGCTCCCTGCCAAGCAGAGAGCCTGATGCGGGGCTCGATCCCAGGACCCTGAGATCATGACCTGAGCGGAAGGCAGAGGCTTAATCCACTGAGCCACCCAGGCGCCCCAAGTATGGTAGGAATTTTTAAACCATAATTTAAAATTTTTCTTTTGAGAACGAGACACTGACAGATTATTTGTAATCAGTAACTCCTTATGCAGAAGCGAATGAGCATAAGATACCATTTAATCTTACCCGAAAAAGTTGGAATACCTGCAGTTTCGTTTGTTCAGCAGACAACACTCGTGACGGACGGGGCACTCTACTGGGGCTGAGTAACCAAATGTGATCTAATTCTTAACATTGTAAGATTTTTAAAAAATACGTTCTGCTGTAAATTCCTGCTTAAGAATTCAGGTAACTGGCAATAATTAGGGTGCAGATGCATTAAAAAAAATCCCAAGTGTGTGTAACCCATCTATGCAGAATTCACCAGAAAGCTGAAACATAAAAGCTGATTTGGTGGGGTAATACAGGGGTAACTATTTAATAAAGAAGTTCTGCTCCTTAAAGGAGTTTTCATGGTAATTTTTTATTGTCATTGTAATTTTCTTATAATTGATGATAACAGACATAAAACAGTACTATAATCATATAAGTGATTAAATACTAAATTTTGTGGAACAAATTAAGGACTCGAGAATTGAGATAAAGGAGCCAACCCAAAGAACGGTGGTTGGGAAAAGGCTTGTTGGAGGTGGGGCCTGAGCCACTGGGTAAAATTGCCCCAGCCCAACCAAGAGAGTGACCACAGGGAGCCCGAGAGGGGGGCTGTGTGCCTGCAGCCCACTCAGGAGTGCGGCGTGGAGGGCAAGCAGACGCCGGGGTGGCAGGAGCTGTAGAGCGCTGTTGCCAGGTCCTGGAGGCCGGAATCCTTTCCCGGTTCTGGCTTCTCCTCGGAGGATGGCTGGCAGGTGGGATCAGTGCCCCCTGGGGTTGCTGTGAGGTCAGAGGTGGGAGTGTGAAGCTCCTTGGGCCCAGCAAGAGTTCCACAGGCAGACGTCAGACCCCAGTGTGACACAAGTCAGGAGGCTCCTGAAACATTTGACCAGAGAGATAGGATGGGACAGGGGCAGATTCACAAAGGTCGCTGCCCTTCGAGTGCGTCTGCACACCCTGTGCTTTGTGGATCCGTTCTCAGGGGCCTCACCACTGCCTGGCAGGAGAGCCGGGCGTGGTGTTCTCTGAGAGGAAAGGAGCATCTTGCCCGGGCCACCTGGCTATCCAGAGGAAAGGCAGGGTTTGGACCGAGGCCTGCCTGGCTCCAGAGTCTGGGTTCTTTCTCCTTCTCGCTGGGGAGCCCGCGCAGAAGAGGCATGGCTGGCTCAGGCGTCATTATTGCTACTAAAAGGTGTGTGAGTTCAGTGTCCATGTTGGCACCCCTCCGCCCCAAAAGAAGAGAGGAAGAGGAAGAAGAAGAAATAGAGCAGCAACACATCAATGGGAAAAGAGACTGAACTTGATGATTGGCTGCAGAGGACAGAGGACAAGATGGGGCAGAGATGATGGCCCCGTTGAAAATGAAGGCAGGCGCTGGTAACCTGGCTTTCTCGCCCTGGTCTTGGGCTCCAGAGAGCTCGGGCACCAGTGGCGGAGTCCACGGGTTTCTCAGTTATGGGCACACCTCTAGCGGTCACCTTGGGCTTCACAGTAATTCCTGCTTGCTGTTGGTAGGGGCTGTGTGGCTTGGCAGCACTTGTGCTGCTATAGCGAGATTGGTGCCCCTGGGGGCTGGGGATGGGGAGTGACCTTAGATAAGAGATACTCTGAGTGTTTCTTGGGCCTCGGTTTACTTTGGTGCCTCTCGGGACAGTGCTTCTCCCCAGTGTTGAAGGATCAGTTAAAATTTCCAGTCTAGGGGCACCTGGATGGCTCAGTTAGTTAGGCGTCTGCCTTCAGCTCAGGTCATGGTCCCTGGGTCCTGGGATCGAACACATTAGGGATGGAACATTCTTTGCTCAGCAGGGAGCCTGCTTCTCCCGCGGCCGGCTGCTCCTGCTCTTGCGCACTTGCTCCCGCGCTCTCTGACAAATAAATAAAATCTTAAAAAAAAATGTCCAGTCTGTCTGGGCTGATACTTTTCTAAAATTGAAAAAAATATATTAATGGGAAACAAAACTAAAAAAGACATGTGGACTACAAATTCAAATTTTTATTATTACAGTCAACACAAGGTTCTCCCGTCTGATTGCCCTCAGAGTTTCCGAGTGCCGCTCCTCCGTCTCTGTACGCACTCTTGGTGCCGACCAGCAGGCTGGCGTGGCCTGGTACAGTTTGAGAGCCCTGGTCTGGGAAGGAAGTTGTTAAGCAGATTAGTAAACAGGGTGTTTGGGGAGTATTTACATGATTTAAGAGTAAAAGTAGTCTTTCGGTTGGCATTAAAATACATGTGATCTATTTACAGATGACAGCTTTTCCGTCAGGTTTCTTGTTAGGAGGCCAGGAGGTACAATAACCACACCGAGAGCTGAGCTAGTGTAGTTGCTGTTAGGGGTCTGTGAGTGAGCGCTGCCCTAGAAGCGGTACCGGTAAAGCGGGCACTTTTACTCCCTTCCTTGTTCTGAGAACAACCGGATGTCCTTTGCTCGTTTAATTTGTATTAGCATGTTTTCTCTGTGATGTTTGGCTTGCCTTTGAATAGATTTTTATAGTTTTATGCATAATTTTAGATATGTTTCTTAAGGGTGAAGTTCACTAAGCAAACTTAAAAAAAATTCTCAAAGAGTTTTATATGCTATACAGAGATCATGTAATAATGTAATTGTTCGTATTTTAGATTTGTGTTTTGTCTCTAGTTGCCAGCGTCTTTTACTGTCTATTTTGAGCTCTTCCGACATTTGCTGATAACCTTCTTAGCTCTGAAATAATTTGCTGAGATCCCTTAGCCTGGCTTCTTTTTCCCCACCTCTAGGGCCCAGCCCGGGAGCAGCTTCTGTCCGTGGGCCTGTCCCTGGGGCCGGGGGCGGGGTGAGGGTCGGAGGTGGCTTGCTTTGGCTCCGCAGCTCCCTCACACCTCTGCTGGCCACAGCCTGCAGCCTGCCTCAGTACTTCCTTCCCCGCTGGTCCCTTTTCACCTTGCTGCAAAGTCAGGACTTCCCTGTGTTTTGTATCGTACTTTATATTATACTTTTCAAGCCTCTTTCATGTACATACTCTCTTATTTCATCCTCCAGACAATCCCATGAGGTTGGTAGGACAGAGATACTCATCTCCGTTTGAGGTGAGGCTGGGAGTGTCCGCGTGGCGCGCATCCTCACTCCTCTGCCCCAGGCTCCCGGTGCGAGTCCCACTCGGGTCCAGACTTCCAAATGTTCGGGTTTGGAGTTTCCTTAAAGATGCCTAGAATTTCTACGCAGTATTTATGTTTGTCATTTGGAAAGTGAAACGATCCTCAGCACAATATCACGGGCCTCTTTGAAAGAAAGAACTCTTCAGAACCTACCTCGGGTTGGTCAGCAGAGAGCAGTAGCCGCGGCTCCAGTGGTCGTGTCGGGGGACGCGCTCAGCAGCCCGGTTGTCTGCACCTGTGACTTTCCTCTAGGGCTGGAGGGCGGCGTCCTTAATTTCGGCGTCAGCCTGGCACATTAGATTGCATGGAACATTCCTCATGAAGGAGAAGAAAGTCCCGCTCTAGGGATTTATGGGGAGGCATACTGAAACTCACTTTTTGTCCCAAGTTGGAAGTCATTTGCTTCTGACTTTGGGGCGTGTGCGTGTGTGTCCTCCCCATCCCCTTTATGGTCAAACAGACCTGGGCTCTCCATCCAGCCGCTTACTTAGGTAGGTATGGTGACCTTGGCTGAGTTATTTCACCTCCCTAAACTTGTTCTCTACTTTGAAGGGTCGTTGTAGGGTTTAAAGGTGATGCACGCCGTGCACTCTGAGTGTGGGCTCAGTAAGTGAAAGGTACCTGAACACTGGTGCAGAAGAGGGACTGGGCCCCAGTAAGAAGGCACCTGCTTATAATTGGCCGCAGCAGTGGTTCTCAACTCTGAGCGGGCATCGGAATCACCTGGAAGGCTTGCGAGGCCCCGCCCCTGTAGTTTCGGATTCTTTTGATCTGGGGTGGGGCTTGAGAATTTGCATTTCTGAGTTTCCAGGTGATGCTGCTGCCGCCACCGCTGGTCTGGGGACCACACTTTGAGAACCCCTGGGCTACAGGTAACTCACCAATGAGCATTTAGATGCTGTAGATCAATATGCAAGCCGAGTTTTTATGTGGTTAGAGGTACTCTGTTAGAAATTGCTTGGAATTGAATGTATTTTGCAAATACTGAATTTAGTATCTCAAGGATTTTTCCTCCTGAAGTCCAGGAGTTTTTGTTAAAGACATTTTAAGAACAAGTCGTGGAAGTAACAGTTATGAACATATTACAAATAGTCTAACAATATCAAATTGGCTGATGTATATGAAAGTGCTTTTACAAGATGCTGAAAACTGGAAAAAAATTTTTAAAATACCTTTGTTTTTAAGATTGAACATCATAATGGAGTATAAAATAGAGTAACTATTAGATTTCTCATCTCAATGTGCTGTTTACCGTATGTATTTTTCTCTTTCTCCTCCAGGCTGCTGACTTGAGTAAACCAATAGATAAAAGGATTTACAAAGGAACACAGCCTACTTGTCATGACTTCAACCACCTAACAGCCACAGCAGAAAGTGTCTCTCTCCTAGTGGGCTTTTCCGCAGGCCAAGTCCAGCTTATAGATCCAATCAAAAAAGAAACTAGCAAACTATTTAATGAGGAAGTAAGTAGCACCCTGTCTTAGCTGTTAAGAATCCCTTTAAGAATTTAAACGTTCTTGCCAAGGGCAGTGGGCCTTATTTTACACGTCAAGCTAAGCCCATTTTTCATTCTCTAACTGTCCTACCTAGTATTACCCGGTTAAATGTGGTGAACTAACTTGACTTATACCTGTTCTTCCTCGGGGTACCTGTTCTGGGCATTTTTTATGGAGCATGCTTAGGTGTCTGTAGCGAGTGCTTTAAAACTCTTTTATAATGGAGACGGGTGAAACTGTCACTTGATATTTATAATTTAAATAAAAAGATACAGAATTCTAGACCTTGTTCACATCACCAGAAAATTTCATGCAGATCAAAGAACTTGGTAATAATTCCGTAGGCCATCTAAGTGGTAGCTCGGGCTTTTGTGTCTGTATTTGACAGGTGTTTGGCTAAGGGTTAGCTTTCTTTCTCTTGGAAATATTTGCTGTAAAATCACCTTTGACATATTTGAAATCCTGGCACTTAAATTGGATCACATGATATAGTTTTTGCTAGTGACCTAGCATGTGCTGGTTTCCTAGCACCTCCAGTTTTGTTCTGGAAGGCGCCTGAGCTACATGAGCCATGTGTTCTGGAACATACCAGAACTGTTCAGCGTAGCTGTGGAAGTCACCACATAGATCACGTGGTAAAGCTGTCACGGGGGCTTGTCGGCCCCCAGAGTTGCCACAGCAGATGCGACGTCCTCCCTCCTCTGTTTCAGTGTGACTTTCCCAGCAACTGGAAGCGATGTGGTGGGGTTGCTGACTTAGAAGCCCTGGGTTCCGGTGTCATCTGGTGACCATGGCCCTGATGTGACAAGGGTCAGGTCACGTGGGATCCCTCTCTCAGGAAGGGCAAGTGTTTTTGTGCTCTTGCCTGGTTTTGATGTCATGAACTTGGAACAGAAGAACATTATAGGTTCTGGTTCATCAGAAACAGTTTTGTTTAGGTGAGAATATTCAAGTGGACAGATTGCAGTTAAAATTTGGATTCTTCAACAGCGTCGCGGCCCGCACCATCTCCACCGCCGGTCCCCGTCCGTGGCACTTCTGTCTGGCATTGCTCGTGGATTTGGTGAGATCTCTCGAGCCGTGCCGCCTCCTCTTCTGGTTGCATCTGCTTTGACCAGAAACAGAACTTGCCATGTGGATTGACAAAACTCTAGAAGAAAAGTATTGATCCCAGTTTCTTTTAAAAATAAGTCTGAAGCAGAAAACTTGTTTTGTTTACCTAAGTCTTTTACTAATAACGTGTGGGGAAGTGATTTCCCAGTAGCCGAATGACTTTTTTTCCTCCTGGTGGGAGCTATGGGGGAGCAACCAGTCCTCTCTGCACTGTCACAGAAAGCTGAATTTGGAGTCATTATGGGGTTTTGTTTGTATTCGGTAGGGGGCATGTTATCGAGGGGGAAGGGCTGTCTGTAAACGACATCGGGAGGCTGCTCCGGCTGGGGATGGCACAGGATGCCACTTGGAGAACAAGAGGGGCTTGTGTGACATCACAGGGGAGGCAAGAGTCTCGGGGCCCTGAGAGCACTCGGACGCGTCAGCCAGATCCACGCCTTGCTCTGGACAGCAACAGGCATCGCGGGCCAGGAAGCAGCTCGTCACTCTGGTTTCAGTGCGAGTTGTCTCATGCGCATCTTAACGTTTTATTTGAAAGTAAAACTGTGTAGGGTTAAATGCCAGTTCGGTGCTCGCAGCTTGAGGCTGAAGTTGTTTGCCTTTCACAGTGAGGAGAGTCTTTGGCCACGCGGTGGGCATTTTCGTCAGGTTTTGGTCAGGGTGTCAGAGCAGGCGTCACGGTGGTCTGGATCCGAGGGTGCCAGGAGTTGCGCTCGGAGCTGGTATCACGCAGGCTTCGCCTTGGCGTGAGAGTTAGAGGCTTCGGCCTGTTCTAGATCTGCCCCAGTGTGACCGGGCAGGCAGCTGTTGCTGTCTTACAGAGGAGGACATAGAGAAGGTGAGTGAGTTGTCCAGGCAGGTAATAAGTTGACGACAGAGGTGGGCTCCCGGTCACGGCCTGTGAGCCCCACTGTGTGGAGTTGCCAGGTGGCTGGGCCCTTGTGTTCCCAGGAGCTCCCAGCTCAGGGCCGTGGATGGATGGGGTTCCGGGCCATGTTATCAGAGTGCTGGGGACAAAGTGCCTGGGGATACATGTTCACCGTATTCTTCAGCATGTATCCAATATCATAAATCTGAGATTTCCAGAAGGTGACACTTGATCTGGGTCTTGAAAGGTACACAGGAGTTGGGGAAATGGGAGAGAGGCTCTTAGAGCTGGAGAAAACCGCTTGGCATGTGGAGGGGCGTTGGGTGGCCAGGCACGACCAAGTCAGTGTGCGGGCCCCAAAGACACCAGGGTCAGAGCCGACCGATGCGTCGGAACCAGACTGTGAACGCGCTGACATACTGAGAAATTTGGATCTGATGCTGGAGGCTCTAAGGGTAGTTCTGGGCTTTTAATCAAGGGAATGAGTGTGTCAAGCGTGTCCTTTAGAACGCGCGTCGGCACTTGTGGAATGTGGATTGGAATGAAGAGAGAGTGGCAGAGGTAGCAAGGCCCGTGAGGAGGCCTAGTCCCTGTTCGGGAGAGCTGATGGCCGAGAGCAGTGGCCCTGTTCCATCCCGGCGACAGACCTCGGTCTACCTACCTTGTGCCCACTTGGGCTGCTTCCGTCACTGCCCCTCGAGAGAGGGGGAGACGTGTCGGCAGTAACACCCCTCACACGCGCTTAGGGCAAATGCTGACATGTGACACATGAGGAGGCAGAGGCCTGGGGAGGCAAGGAGAGAGACAGGAGTGGTGAGGACCTCTCTTGACAGAGGGGCTGTGCTCTAAGTGGGGCTTCCCACACGAGTAAGAGGCCGGCCAGGTCCAGCCTGAGATGGAGTGTTTCCCAGAAGGGAGAGCAGGTGAAGGCCCGGAGTAGGAAGGAAGGGGCGATGGGGGGGTCAGGAGAGCGGAGGGAGGGCCGTGTCCCCGGGGAGGGTGATGCGAAGGGCGGCTGTGAGACCCCAGCTCTGTGCCACTGAGGGTGAAGGGGGCTAGGAGCACGAGGCGGTCAGGTTGGTGTTTTTGCCAATTCCGTGGCTGCTGCTTGGAGACGGGTAGGTTTCCGGCTGTCACTTACCCGTTGGGGAAGACTGGGGAAGGAGCGGGTGTAGAGTGGAGGGAAGATCGGAGTTCCCGTCTGTACTTGACAAGCTGCAGAGGCCGATGAATGTTAGATACGCGGACCCTGGAGCCCAGGGGTAAAAATTCGGGAGTTTGGCGTGTAACTAGTCGTCCCGTCCCGGAGATGAGACTGCATAGTATCTGTGGCACCGACTGTACTCCCGGACTCTGCACGGCTCGTCCCGGGGCCTTCGCAGGGCCGCTTCCCGCATTGCATTTATTTCCTGCCACTGAGAGACTCAGCCCCGTGGCTCAGAACGCGGAGCCTTGACCTGAGCGCCTCCCTGCTTTTTCCCTCCGTCCCTCCTCGCCTGGAAAGCGGGGGGGAGAACATCACCCACCCGAAAGCGAGGTGAGGAGACTGTTGAGCCCCGGGCTGGGACAGCGAGCCCTTGGGGGATGCTCAGCAGTGTGTGCGGCTAGAAGGGAAGCAGCTGGCCCCCCGGGGCGGGGAAGGGCTTCTTGGAAGGGGGAGGCAGTAAGTTTCCAGGACGACCCAGGCAGAGAATGAGCGTGTGCAGAGCAGAGGACGGGGAACAGCTTGTCACGTGGGTCACACGTGTGTCTTCCTCCGAGCGCTTCTCTCACGGTGTCCGTTGCACACACGTGTACACGTGCACACACGCCCCAGTACCAGTTCTTCCACCGTTGCCGCCCTTCTCCGGGCTCCTGGCCCGTGAAGGGATAACCGATGTTTGCATGGGGAGGTGGATGGGTGGAATGGAATCAGAGAGTCTAGAAATCCACCTGATGTTAAAGATAGTTGAAAATTTCTATCTGGGTGTCAAGTATATCTTAAAAAGTGATCTTTTTTTCCTCTCCATTAACTAAAAAATTAAAAAAAAATTTTTTTAATGATTGTTTATAGATGTACAAAGAAGATGGGAAAAGTCCCAGTGCTCACTCCTAACTTGACTGTCTTTGTAGTTTTTACATTTTTAATGAGGTGAGCCTAGTAGATGACACACTCCGTCAGAGATCCCTCCTCCCCGGCTGGCCAGTGGACTTCGAGGGGAGCCATGCTCCCTTCAGGCCCCGCTGCCAGGTGTCCCTGTCACGCCCCAGGGCCTGGCTGTTGAACCGGCTCAGTCCCGAAGGAAGGAAGAACCTGGTCCTTTCCAGCCTCCCCGGGGGAGTAACACCCACGGGTCCCCCGGTCTCTGCTCCCTCCAGTCTCTCTCAGTGGGTCCTCACTGTGTCTGTAGCATTCTGTGTGTGCCCGTGGAGGGGCCCTTCATTCTGCAAGCTCCCCGGAAAGGAGCGTCCCCAGCCGGTCAGCATTCCGCCTCACGTGGAGGACCCCGAAGGCTGTGGAGCTCACTCGCTGCTGCTGGTGGTTATGATGCACTGAGGGGGGCGGATTATAAAGGGACAGTTTCTAGATGATGAGGAACTCAGACTTGTTTTTGTAGAAATTCTCATTATTTCAGGGTTGTATCCATAGAATATTAACTTTGGAGGATTTTCAAGTGTGTTTTGATTGTTGGGGAAGATGTAAGATCTAAGACGGACTCATCACCGCGGCTTCTTCCGCTACTGACACCCTCTGTCCTTGACTTCGTTTCCCGTCGTAGGCTGGGAGGCCAGGGCCGTCACACTGGGTGGGTCCGAGTCTCCTGCTGTCTGAAGGGCCCACGGGAGCCAAGGCCGCCCTCGGCCAGCCCGAGGCTGCATCATCTTGCTCCTTCCTGGCACCCAGTGCCCCCAGGGGCGGGGAGAGCCAGGCCCAGCTTTGCGGTCTTCTGTCCAGTTCTGGGACAAAAGAGTGGTTATGAGCATTTTGTTAGTTTTTTAATCAAAGGAAGGAAAGGAGCTCATAATGCCCTACTCCTTAGAGTTTTAGCCTTGATAAGAAGACATCTGATCCTCCTTTCTATGGCTTTGAAATAGTCTTTCCTCACACTTCTGAGGGAAGCTGCTCTCTTTAAATGTGTTTACAGAAGCAGAGCCCTTAGTCCTGCGTTTTGCTTGTGGATACATTATGGCTCCCCACGCCCCAGCTGCTGTGGTTTTTGATTTGTTTGCTTCAGTATTTTTGTTATAGATTAATATCTGCATTATAAAATGCGTACCCACTGCCCCTGAAATAAATTTTTCCTGCTTGCCGCGTTGTTAGTAGTAGAAAAGAATAAAAAGACAACTAAAGGGCACCCGGGTAGCTCAGTCGGCGAAGGGTCCCACTCTTGGTTTCAGCTCAGCTCATGATCTCAGGGTTGTGAGATCGAGCCCCGCGTTGGGGCTCAGTGTGGAGTCTGCCTGAGATTCTCTCTCCCTTTCACTCTGCCCTTCTCCCCCCAAAAATAAAAAATAAAGAGACAGCTAAGTGCTTTAGAAAATTTTGTCCTAGCAGTGATACTTTAACACGATTATAGATTTATTTTTGTTCTTGCTTCCTTTTTATTAGTTGATTGTAGCTAAATCTTGTCTTTTAATGCCCTTGATGACGGTAGTTTTAGTGTTTGATTTGTACTGGAGCTGTATCAGCAAAGGGAAGGTTTCTTCGGAGTCGGGGTGGGGATTGTGCGGGGCCGCAGGTGAGGACTGGCGGGGGGCTGGTGAGGAGTGTGGGTGTGGGAGCCGCTCTGTGACATGCAGAGACGGTGAACCCACCTCCAGGTTTGGTGTCTGGTTTTCACAAAAGTGATTATAGAAATCGGCTCCAAGCATTTTGGAATTTGACTCTTTAATGGAAGCCCAGCGGCCAAGCCAGGGGACCTCATAGAGCCCGTCTTAACTGCTGAACCACCTGGCCACCTCCCTACCCTCTTCCCCCTCCCTGAGCTCCTGCCCCGCTCCATCCCCCCCGCCGGTTTTCTGGAAGTGGGTTCACACTCTCCTCTGCTCCTTTCCCTCCTCCACCAGTCAGTGTCCCCGGGCTTCTCTGCATCCAGGGAGCCAGGGAGCTGGGGCGGCTCCTCCCGGAACCCCCCTCCCCGGAACCCCACCCGCCCCTCTCATTGGTCCCTCAGACTCACGCCCTGTGCTCTTCTAAGGAGGCCTCCCTGCTCCTGCTCTGCCTGCCTCAGCCCTGCTGGGGTCACTGCCCCCTCTGACTTTCACTTCGTGGGGGAGACCGAGCCAACCTCAAAGAGTCCATCACAGGACACAGAGGGTCGTTGCCATGCTGCAGAGCTCCTGGTCTGTGGTGGTCCCTCAGCCTCGGCTCCTTCCTCGCCTCGTGGGACTTTGGGGTCATGTCCTTGGATGTTCCTTCTGCCCACCTGATTTTTGTCCTGCTCCCTCTTGAGTGGAGCGTCCCCTGTCCTCTTCGTCCACACTGCGCCTTCCTCGGGGATCTTAGGAGGTCACAGATCTGGCTCTCACTGTTCTCAACCTACTCCATGAGGACACTTGGGCATCTCCCCAGCATAATTCCACCCCCAGCCTTCCTGTGTGTGGCAGGCGCTTGAGCTCCAGGCCCAGGAGACTCCACAGGCCCCTTCCCCACCCCTGCCCCACTCACTGCAGCCTAAGCCACCGTTAACAGCCCGTCTTGCCGTGCAACCACCGGTCACTTTTTTGTCCACAACAATGTCACAGCCTCCTAACTGGTTCCTCCCCACCTGCCTCCCCGCCTCCCGTCTTCCATTCTGTACCTTCTGCCAAGGGGGATTCCTCTTTCTTCTGTCGCTGCCCCTTTCAGAAGCCTTCGCTCCCCGCCCGCAGCCACGCCGCCAGTGGAAAGACAGTGTGAGCCACATGTGCAGCCTTACACTTTCCGACAGCACATTAAATAAGCAAAGGTGGGTGAAATTAAGATTTTGTTTTCTCTATGTACCCAGATATTATCTCAACATATATGTAATATGAAACGATGAATGGGATTGTTGCCGTAGTTGTTCACATCTTCCGAATCCAGCGTGTATCTTACACACAGCGCATCTCACTTCAGGCACAGATCAAGTGCTCAGAGCTGTGGGATTGGTGGCCCAGGGCTTCAGGGTCACGGCCCAGAGCTGCTTAGCCTGAGACTTGGCTGTCCTGAGCCCCAACTCGCAATCCCGGACCTCATTCCCTGCCCCTGCTTGGGTGCTCCAGCCAAAACAGGTGCTGTGTGTGTCCCCGCATCCGCCCGGTCGGCTCTGTCCCGGGCCCGTCCGCACCCAGTCTTTCCCCTGCGCCCCCTCCCTCAGAGGCCACGCTTCCGCTGAGGCGGTTTTGCCCCCGTGCGGCCGGATCACAGACCCACCGATGCTGGAGAAGTCAAGCTTAACAGGGGCGTCCTGTTACTTAACATGGGGCACTGAGATTCTCCACCTTTTTTACGAGTTATTTTCAGCAACAGAAATACACCTTTACGGTATAGATACTGGGCTTGTAATTACTGAATAAGCGTCCAGGTGTTTGTTTCTTAATTAGAAAAGTGGGAGTGAAATGCTTTCTTTCCTCTTCTTTTTTTTGTTAAATCCAAACCGGATGATAACCAGAGCTGTTTAAATTCGGTGACTGTCAGCTAGCTGGCCCTAGAGTTGTGCCTCCTGCCCTGGCCTGGGGTCTGAGACGGGCTCGTCCTGTTCCTGGGAACCAGTGTGAGTGGCCCCAGCCTTGGTTGACGTCTGTCGGCGGCGCAGGATGGCAGCCCCGCCTCGCCCAGTCCGCCCCGCCTGCTCTGGCTCCCTTCTTTCTCTGGGATGCCCAGGGCTGGGTTTGTTCCTGCCTCAGCATCTCGTGGCTGTGGTTCCCTCTGTGAGGTGCTCTTCCCCACGTGCCCTTGGCCTACCCGCTGCGGCTGTCCGCCCGCTCAGCTAGCCTGTGCCGCCCAAGAAAGGAGTCTCGCTAGGCTCTCCCGTCTGAGATCGAAGGCGCTCCGGCCTCCTCCCCGTCAGCAAATTTCACTGTCTTCTCCTCCCACTTGGACGCGAATGCCTGTCTCTTCTAATCAGTGCCGTTTCAGCGCCCGGCCTTGATGCCTTTGAGGAGGAATGCGGGAATGATGCACGGGCGAGCGGGAGGGCGAGCCGGTGAGCGAGCCGGTGAGCGAGCCGGTGAGCCAGTGAGCGAGTGGGGCTGCAGGCGGGTGTCCTGGCCTTTCCGAGCCTCCGTTTCCTGGTGGCGATATGCTGATAAGATCTACCTTCCTGGGGGAAGCGGGTGCTCTTACCCTGCTGATGCGAATATCGAGTTCTGCCCCCTGTGGGAGGCAATCTGGCAGTATCTGTCAAGATTAAAATGTAGATGCCTTTTGCCCCAGCTGTGTTACCGGGAATCGGTCCTGCAGCGTACTCGTACACACGAGAACTGCCGTGCGTGCTCCGGAAATGGCTGGCGGTGGGGACTTCAAGACAAATGACCGTGTTTCCCTCCGTGTGAGTGAATGCTGTGCCGCATTAGAGAGGAACAGGGACGCGGTCTTGATACGCGTGCGGAAGCTGTTCGGACGCGGGGCCGAGTGAGACAGCAGCTGGGCGCCGGCGCGTCGTCTGTAGTGTGAAGCAAGGAGGGTGGATGGATTTGTCCCCATGTTGGCCTTGTCCGTGGGCGAGACGTTCTGGTGAGCGAAACCGGAAGCTTCGTGCTGGCGACTCTGGGGACAGGTGAACTGGAATGGAGGAAAGGGATGCGAGTGAGCTTTGCACACTTCTATATAAGTGAGAACAGGTTGCCTACTCAGAACAGAAGCTGGCCTTGCGGGGTCCTTTCGAGGTTGAACACATGTGCAGAGCCGCTTGCCCGGGGCCTGGGATGCGGAGTCAGGCCTCCGATGGGAGGTCAGCCCTGCTGTCCCTGTGTGTGTGCCGCGTGCCCCAGCCCCGTGGGAGCCCCGGGGAGCGCCCCTCAAGGCGGATGCTTTGGGCACACTGGAGCGCATGACCTGTCAGGGAGAGCCCCTCCGCGTCTGAGCCGGGTCCCGGCGCCTGGCTGCTGGCGTCTGTGGCTGCCTGCCCTGCTGTCCCGGATTCCCAGGTGCCTGGCTCGGGGCTCAGGAGGGGAGGCTTGGGTGTTTGGCCATAAGTTACATGCATGTGTCTACTTACAATTGTCTCCATGCACCTGTTTAATAGGGAATGAATTGTCTACGTGTGTTTTGTCCCAGTGACATTTGTTACGACGACAGTGTTGTCATTCTTTGTCTTCACGCCTCCCAGTTTTGGAACAATACCCTGTTTACTTGATGGGATTATGGTTTCGGAGTCTAATGGAACTATTTTTGTTGTATCTCTTTCAGCCAGAAATAAAACTTTCTCTTAAGCGTTGCGCTGGAAGTTTCAATGTCTGTCCTTAAAAATTTCCACACAGGATAGCGTGGCCGTGGTGTTCTGTTGGCAAGACTGCAATCTGTCTGGTTGCGGACACGTGTGAGGGGCGGGAACCGAGAGCCATGGTGTTGGCTGCCAGCGCGAGGTAGCTCTGGGGCCGCCTGACCATGCCGCCCCCGACACGGGAGAGCCACGGTGGCCCGAGGCCAACTGGGTAGCCGGGGCCCGGCGGGGACAGCACAGTCTGACAGATGGGGGCAGCCCTCACAGGAGGAGAGCCCCGTTCTGACCTTTTTTTTTTTTTTTTAATAAAGATTTTATTTATTTGACAGAGAGAGATCACAAGTAGACAGAGAGGCAGGCAGAGAGAGAGAGAGGGAAGCAGGCCCCCTGCCGAGCAGAGAGCCCGATGCGGGACTCGATCCCAGGACCCTGAGATCATGACCTGAGCCGAAGGCAGCGGCCCAACCCACTGAGCCACCCAGGCGCCCCCGTTCTAACCTCTTAAGGATGAAGCAGTGAAGGCCTCGGAAACCCTGCCGGAGTGGGGTGCTGGGCTTTTAGGCTGTTGGCATTGGCGTAGGTAGGAGGGCAAGGAGGCAGGGGATGAGAACATTGGCTGTGTCCCCAAGGCCAGCTCGTGTGTCTCTGTTGACTTCAGAGGCCGGCGGTGCCCCCATGGGGCAGTCGGCTGTGTCACCTGCAGCCCGGTCCCTGTGTGCCATAGGGGGCCGGCGTCCCTTCTCATCCCTGCCAGGGGCCCTGCGTGCCGCACGGGGTGTCCCTTCTTCTCCCTGCCCGGGGCCTGCTCTTCTGCACCTTGCTCAGTCCGTCTTTGGAAAAAAACTAGTGATTTCATGTTCTTTGCTTTTCTGTGAAGACGTAGCACACTCAGCACAGCTGTGCAAAGCCAGGGGGTTGGGGGTAGTGCAGGCAGGGAGGTTTACTTCGGTGCCCGAAGGCTCAGGCCCGGGGTCCCAGCCAGGGAGGGGAAGTGGTCGTGTTTAACTGACCCTGAGGCACCCGGTTCCCAGGCAGCTGGTGGCGGAGAGGGTTTGGCAGGAGGCGTTTCCAAAAACTCGGGAGTCTTGGGAACTTCTGGTTGGCTTCCGGTGACGTGCTTTGGGACCCGGCAGCCTGGAGTGGGGCACCCCGGGGGGAGCCGCTGTGCCAGCGAGCCCCACAGCACGGTCTGTAAGTGGGGACACACGCGTGTGTGCCTTTGGGTGCTTTTTACTTTGGCCTTTTGCTGTTTCGGTTTTAAAGACAAGACTCTGGTGCCTATGAGAGGAGCAGAACTTAGCACGGCGTTGCAGTGGTGGGGTCCGTCCTCCCGAATTATTCGTCTTCTCATTTTGTTAAACACCACGAAGAAGCTTCGGAGGAACTGCTTTTCCGGACGCGTGCGGGACAGAGAGTCTGAGCTGGGAAGTTTGAGGGAAGCCAGGAGGTGCGCTCCTGCCGGGGGCTGCGCGTGGACACCCACCCCCGGAGCAGCCGGAGCCGAGGGGCAGGTGTAGACGGCACGGGACTTAGGTGCTGATGAAATGCAGAGAGGCCTCGGAGGGAGGGCGCTGGTGTAGGTGCCGGGAAGCACAGACTCAGACGCTCCTGGCGGGAGAGACGGAGGTGGCGGGGGGCCGGCCTCTCGTCGGTGTGGCCCAGCGCCCGGTGCGGTGTCTGGCACGTGGTAGGCTCTCAGCAGCGTGTGTTGAATGACCGACTCCCTCAGCGAAAGCCGGTGGCCTCACACCCAAGTGCGGTTCTAGAAAGTAGTTCTACAAGGGGCCCCAGTGCTCTCCGCGGGCTTGGCCGACCGCGGGATAGTGTGCAGTGCCTGGATGGACCCTTCCCTTCTCACCGAGAAGCAGACGAGTTTCTTGCTGGAAAAGTAGACCTGTAAAGCTTCTCCATTGTGATAACTTGTTCTCCTTTGTCTTCACAGAGACTAATAGACAAGTCACGCGTAACCTGTGTCAAATGGGTTCCCGGTTCGGAAAGCCTTTTCCTAGTAGCCCACGCGAGTGGGAGCATGTACTTGTATAACGTGGAGCACACTTGTGGCACCACAGCCCCCCACTACCAGCTCCTGAAGCAGGGCGAGAGCTTCGCCGTGCACACTTGCAAGAGCAAATCCACGAGGAACCCTCTCCTTAAGTGGACCGTGGGCGAGGGGGCCCTCAACGAGTTTGCTTTCTCCCCAGATGGCAAGTTCTTGGCCTGCGTGAGCCAGGACGGGTTTCTGCGGGTGTTCAACTTTGACTCGGTGGAGTTGCACGGCACAATGCGGAGCTACTTCGGAGGCCTGCTGTGCGTGTGCTGGAGCCCGGACGGCAAGTACATCGTGACGGGCGGCGAGGACGACCTGGTGACCGTCTGGGCCTTTGGAGACTGCCGGGTGATCGCCCGAGGCCACGGGCACAAGTCCTGGGTCAGCGTTGTGGCGTTCGACCCCTACACCACTAGCGTGGAAGAGAGCGACCCCATGGAGTTCAGTGGCAGTGACGAGGACTTCCAGGACCTCCTTCATTTCGGCCGCGACCGGGCCAACAGCACACAGTCCCGGCTGTCCAAACGGAACTCTGCCGAGAGCCGCCCCGTCAGCGTGACGTACCGGTTCGGCTCGGTGGGCCAGGACACGCAGCTCTGCCTCTGGGACCTCACGGAAGACATCCTTTTCCCTCACCAGCCCCTCTCGAGAGCAAGGACACACACCAATGTCATGAACGCCACGAGTCCTCCCGCCGGCAGCACGGGGAACAGCGTCACGACGCCCGGCAGCTCCGCGCCCCCGCCCCTGCCCCGCTCCAACAGCCTCCCCCACTCCACCGTCTCCAGCGCCGGCAGCAAGAGCAGCGTGGCCGACGGCGCCGTCGCTTCTGGGGTCAGCAAATTCGCGACGCTCTCCCTGCACGACCGGAAGGACAGGCACCACGAGAAAGACCACAAGCGAAACCACAGCATGGGACACATTTCTAGCAAGAGCAGCGACAAACTGAACCTGGTTACTAAAACCAAAACGGACCCAGCTAAAACCCTGGGGACGCCCCTGTGTCCTCGGATGGAAGACGTCCCCTTGTTAGAGCCGCTCATCTGTAAAAAGATAGCGCATGAAAGACTGACTGTGTTAATTTTTCTTGAAGACTGTCTAGTCACTGCTTGTCAGGAGGGATTTATTTGCACATGGGGAAGGCCTGGTAAAGTGGTAAGTTTTAATCCTTAATGCTGCACCAGATCTAGAACTCGAATAGGTAGAGATTTTTTCCTTGCGGGAGGGGTGGGGTGTACAATGAATGTGAATGGCACTTCTTACTCTTAATGTAAATCTAAATGCATCAGAGCCATAATTTTGGATACTGCATGCCATGTAATTCTGAATCATTTGATAATTCAACTTAGAACGTTTAAAAAAAAATATAATCAAACTAATTGCCAGCCAAGTCAGTCACCCTCCTGGGAGCATATAGAGTCCCAAGGTTAGCGCTCCTGTATTAGACTATTTCGACTTTAGGAAAATCACGACAGTGTGGGGAAACAATGACTTTAAAATGCTAAAATTAAAACTTCTGCTTTAACTGGAATATTTTTGCTTAACTACTCAATTAGAATGTTGTACACCTGATCAGAGTGTGTGTTCAGTATGGGCGGCCATTAATTGTCATTTCTAGTCCAGTTTTTATCTTAATCATAAAATGTTTAGGAATCTATGAAATTTAACTTTAGGAAACAAAGCATTCAGCAGGGTTGATTGATATTATTTTTACATTGTTCTGGCAATCCACAGAAAGAGAAGAGCCTTAATTTTTAAAACCCATTTTAGTCATTTTATGACAATTAAAATTGTTTAATAAACATCTTTTTTCAAAGAAGCAGTTTGTAGCACTTTGATTGAGGTTCGGTGCACTGACTAAAATCCCCTTGTCCCCGGAGCCTGGCCAGCTCCTGGGAGCCACGGGCTGAGGACGGGCGCCAGCAGCAGGCGTCGGGGGGGCCTCTTGCCACGTGAGCCAAGACCTTTTCCGTTGGACGCGCTTTGCTTGTGTTTTTATCCAACAAGGGAAAGGAGGTTTTGGTTCCTTCTGCAATTTTCTGTGGGTTTTTTGTTGTTGCTGATGTTGTTTTTGGTCAAAAAGCCCAACTGTAGGCCCGGCACAGACTCTTTGGTCTTGTTTTGTAAAGACTGACAGACACCACCCCCCACCCCAGGTTCCGAGTGCTTCCCCAGGGGACCCTACCCAGGGGGGAGGCACAGGGGGCCAGTTGCCCCCTTGCATTACTGGGTGGCTGTCGTGTCCCGCCCGCTTGGGCTCCGTCCTCACCGGCTTCCGGCTGGACTGCCTCGCCCCGGCACTGGTGCGCGGCCGCCTGAGCCCCCTCTGGCTGGACGCCGAGCCGCTTTCGCGGGGGGCCAGAGGCTGCGCGGGGCGTTTCAGAGTCCAGTCTCACGGGGAAGGAGCTGGTTCTTAGACCCAAATATTTTATGTCAAGATGGTGATTATCTTATTTGTTCACTTACTTTGGTTTTTCTGGTTTGTTTTCTGTTCTGCACACCTTTGTCGTTAAACATAGAGACGCTGATCGTTCACACCTGTTTGAGTAGTGGATGCGATTCAGCAAAGAGGACACGCGCTCTGGGCTTGGAGCCGGAGCTCTGTGTGCTGGAGCGCAGCCCGCAGCCCCCTGGGAGGGGGACCCCACTTCTCTGGGCCTGCTTCCTGCCCCCCGCAACCCCCAGCTCACTTTCCACCCGCCCCTTCCACGGGAGGGCCTTCTGTTCCGATCGTGGTGTTCCGAGATCGCGGTGTTCCGAAGCGCGCCAGCCTTCCAGGTGCACCCCCCGCCCCCCGTTTATGCATGACGTCACGGGTGTATGTTCATGTTCTGTTTACTCTTAAGTTGTTGTGGTCCTTTGTTCCTAAATGTTAACCGGCAGCAAAGACAGCTGTGCTTGTGGACTGTTCAACTTTGGAGGCTGAACTGGGATGTCAGATGGAGAGAATCAGAACCAGGCACCCCAGGTGCAATTTTATGTACCTACTTAGGTTTAGAAATTTCAGTTCAGATGCTTCTGAGGCCTTGAGTATGCAGTTTCAGAATTCAGGACTGAGTGGCCCAGGCAGAGTGGCCCGTCCCAGGTAAGTAGCGTTTACGGGGAAGCTTCTTGGGAACGTCGGGCTCTGAGCACAGCTCCCTGCCTTGCGGGCGGGGAAGCCGCGGTGCGCCCTGGGGCTGGGGGCTTTCTGGCCCCTCTCACCCTGTGGCGCCCTCCGCTGCGCGCTACCACAGGGGCGCTCGGGGGCACCGGGGGCCTTACCGAGGGGGAGTTTGGGGATGTCTCGGAGAGGCAAGAGGAGATTATTGTTCCCTCCCAAGCAAGTTCTGAAATGTGCTGACGGAAGCCGTGGTGTCACCATCCCCCGCTCCCACCCCAGTTTTTGAAACCATGGTCATGTCACAGTTTGGGGTTTGGGGCTTGGTCAGTGTTGTTCTTCCAGTTCCTGCTGGTGACCGTATGCTGAACGTCTGTCCGTCCTGCTCTGGGGCCCGTTGCTGGGGGTGAGGTGCTGCAGAGGGTCACGCGGCCCTTCTGACACGCGCCCCCTTTCTTCGCCAGCCACTGAGCCGCTGAGCCAGTGTCCCACTGTCAGGAGGACAGAATGCAAGGTGTCCTCCGAGACCAAGCCGAGCGCGGCCCGGAGCTGCCCGCAGCTTGAGGAGAAGAGGGCACTGGAGAGGCGGCTGGGCCCCCCCGGGACTGGCTTCCGACGGGGCCGTGTGCTGCCCCGGGGGGTGGGGGTCCTGGTCTCAGGTACAGAAGGCCCAGGGCCGGGTAGCTTCCATGGTGGCCTTGAGCACATCTGGGGAGCGCTTTTCTAGTTTCCTTACTGAACTTTGAGCTTCATGGAAACTGTTTAGTGTTCTCGCTTCAACATTATCTGAGCAAGAACAGCTTCAACCGCCTCGTCCCGGGGATGAGTTAGCTGTTGGCGAGAGAGGCTGCTCCTCGGCCGCCACAGCTGCCATGCGCCCAGGGAAGGCACAGCCCAGGGGGCTCTCGACCCCCGCTCCCTCCTGGCCTGCGTGCAGGGACCCCAGCCCTGCTCTGAGATTCTTCTCTTCCTTGGGGGCTGGGGGACTAAAGTCCCTGAGGGCTGGACAAGGAAGCCTTTGGAAAACCCTGCCGCCTTTTTTTTTTTTTTTTAAAGATTTTATTTATGTATTAGGGGGAGATCACAAGCAGGCAGAGAGAAGGGGAAGCAGGCTCCCTGCTGAGCAGAGAGCCCAACGCAGGGCTCGATCCCAGAACCCTGGGATCACGACCTGAGCTGAAGGCAGAGGCTTAACCCACTGAGCCACCCAGGCGCCCCAACCCTGCCTTCTTTTAAAAGCAAACACGTAAGAGGGAGTAGACAGACTCTTGAAAAATAATCGGTACCTTTGGGTTCTAAGTTCACTTAAATAGTGGTAAAGAATCTTAATTTTGTCTTTTGTGCTGATTGAACCTTCTGGAGCATTTTGGAAGTGTTCTGTGAGCCATTGCCTTGGGACTGAGGATAAACACCTAGGATAGGGCAGGGGAGGAGTGGAAAACAGCAGTAAAGCTATTACCAGCATTACTGCCCTCGCCGCTCCGAAGCCACTAGCAAGAGGACGTCAGGAAACTGTACCGTCTTTATGGACATGCGCATACGTCCCAGTGGGACTCAGGTGTTCTGCTCCACTGTTGGCCTAACACCCAGGTCCTGGCTGGCAGGTTGCCCCAGTTGCCCCACTTGCCCCGCTTCCCGTGGTGCATCTTGAATTTTGAAGACCCCGTCAAGGGGTGAGTTGGCACGGAGGTTGGGGAAGCTGCTCTGTCAGAGTCTGGATCTGCGCACGGGGCTCCCTCGCCTCCGACCGAGGCGGGCAGGTGCTTGGTTTTTTGTTGGGGAAGGTCCAAGTGTGAGGGGAAAGGACGCAGGGCCAGGGGGGGCTGGAGAAGGAAGCCTTCGGGAAACCCCGATGCGTTCGGGTGCCTGACGGTGCGAGGAAGACCTAGAAGCAGAGTCCCCCTGGCTTTCCCGGGAGAGACACACGGAGCACAGCGTCCCTTCTGTGCCCGAGGGCTCGGCAGAGGCCAACCAGCCGACGGCCCCGACTGACTTCCTGGTGCTGCTGGGTGTGTCCACTGTCAGGCTTCCCTTCCACAGCGGGGACCCCTGCACGGGGGCTGTGGGCCTGATGAGTAACTGGCGGTGTCAGCCGTCCCAGGAACACCGCAGGGACCGGGCGCCGAAGGCCTGTCATGGTGGGCTGCCGGGGACTGTCGTCTGTTCGGGTCCTCAAGGGGCTCAGCTCCGTGACCCCAGGGATGGCCCATGAGTGCGGACAGCAGTCTGGAGAGCGGAGTCCGGGGCCCGTATTGAAAAGCACTTGTGTTCAGAGCCCAAGTTCAAAGCTGTGTGAGAATGCCCCCCGACCCCACAGTGGAGGGCAGAGTCCGCCGCACCCCCTACTCCTCCCCCCTGTATTAACTCTGATTTGTTGCTTCTCCTGTTATGTGACTTGGTGTCCTCACACTGCTGCCACCCAGTTTGAGTGTAAAAGGAAGAATTTCCTGCATTTTTTATTTCTGTATGCCTGAATTTATTAAAGACTGCTATGTTAGGTGACCTTGTATAAAATTGTACGATTATTTACCTTTAATGAAAGTCAAAGGTAAAATAATATATTTCCTTTTTTACGTTTTCATCTAATTTCTTGATGAATAAATTCGATAAAGAGCCTTCCTAACATGAAATGTTGATAAATTAAGTTACGATATTAGTTACAATATGTTACAGTAATTACTGAAGCTTTAATATCAGTACTGTTAATTTATCATTTTAAGAAAATCATGTTTCTGTTTCACTGTCTTGGTTTTTGGCTCTTCTCTTGTCACTGTCACAGCTCGAGACTCACGCGCGTGTGTCTGGGCGGGAGGGCTGCCGCCCTGTGCGCGTGGATGTGCACTAAGCGAGCGGGGGACGTGTGCACGTGCACGGTTTGCGGCTGGCCGTTTCCCAGCTGGGCTTCACCACAGTCTCCATGAGCCAAAAAAGAAAACTTCTAAATGCTGTAAAATTACGGGCTTTGTTAGCATTTATAGAGCAAGAAGCCATGAATTTCTACCTCCCGTTGCCAGCTCAGAGTTCCTTGTAATGAGACGCGCAGTTTGTGGGATCAGAGGCACTGACCGTTGCGTGTGGCCCTCGTCTCCCTGACTCCTGGCCGGGCAGGGGCAGCTGGTGGCCCCGTGGCTGAGCCTGGCGGAGGCCCTGTGAACCGCAGGGCCGGCACTCGGAAGGTGCCCTGGCTGCCAGCTGGCCCCGGGACCCCGCACACCCGGCGGCCACCCAGCCGGCAGGCTTCCGTGCGAGCTCTTTCCCTGGGCAGGCGGGCTGGGGCGAGAGGGCCCTTGCCCTCCTCCTGGTCTTGACCGGCGTGCCGGGGCGAGCTGGCGACTTGGTCAGCGCGGGGAGTCCAGCGGTCCGGTCCCCTGCAGAAAGGGCCGGTGAGGGAAGGCCCACTGAGGGTGCCAAGAGTTGGCCGCTCACACTGTCCCGCTCTGAAGGGTCCCTTCCCTCTCCGCAGCGCCCTGACGCCTGCGACCCTGAACGCCTCAAGGCCAGGAGCCCGGCCTAGATCTGCAAGTGCCCCGGAGGCCGTGAGAGGCGAACGTGGGGCCGAGCCCCTGGTCAGGCCCTGGTGCTCCCACTTGGCGCGAGACGTCTGAGCCCGGGGCTCGGGGCCGCCGGGGCCTCAGGGAGCTCCTGCAGGGGGTGGAGCCCAGCACCTTCCGGACGGGGCCGGCCTCCCGAGCTTCGGGTGCAGGCGTGTGCCCTTGGCCTCTGACGCCAGGCTGCCGAAGCAGAGGAGACGGCCCCGGCCTCCGCCTCACACGGGCCGCCTCGGGTCTCCCGGCGCGGAGCCGTGGGGTTTCCCCAAGTGCGGAGTGGATTTTAACGCCGCACCTGTTAGGTCAACAGCAAGTTTAAAAAGATACACACAACACTTCATCTTTTCAAAAGAGTTAGTTTGTGCCTTGCGAAAAGGCTCTAGGCCCTGCTTCCGCGGGTGGCTGCCTCTTGGAGCCGCTGAATCTGGACCGGGGGGTCCCGGAAGGGTCGGAGTCCCCGGAGGCGCTCAGCCTGTCCCCTCCTCTAGCGTCGGTGGCCTCCAGACCGGCCTCTCGTGTTGGGTGGGCGCCTCTGGAGAGGCTTCAGGGACACCCGAGAGGGTCTCCTCCCCCAGCCACCGGATGTGGGGCCCGAGGGTAAGAGTCTGGGCCTGATCTCCAGGCCCCTTCTCAGAGCGGCCCTCACACGCTTGTGCCCGGGAGCGCCTTTTTCCCAGACGTCTGACAAGAGCGTCACTTTCCCCTGGCCTTGGAGGCCAGGCTGAGGGGCCTCTGGGGAAACGTGTCACCTTTGGTGTAACCTGTCACTGGGCAGCTGGAGGCTGTCCCAGGAACACGGTCCGCTGCCAGAGCGTGCGGGGGCTCGGGGGCGGGGTGGGGGCCGAGGCCCTGCTTGGCCCACTTCCCACGCCTGGCTCGGGGGCCCTGGGGCCTCGGCCCCGCCGGGCACGTGGTCTGGGTCCTGTGAGCGGCGAGGCCCTGGCGGGGGGGGGGGGGAGCGCGTCCACGGCTGGAAGCTTCTGGAGGAAGGCAGCCTGGTGACATCTCGCCGACTCGGGGCCGTCTCTGAAGGGCCATCGCTTTACGAATGATATTTGCCTCTTAGTCTGTGCGTGACCAAGAGCTGGAGTATCTCATCCCTTACTTGTCAGTGACATCTCTAGCGGGGCTAAACCGGCCGCTCTGGTGAGAACAGCAGCTTATTAAATACCAGGTTCAGGAGTCATCCCTGGTCCTCTAATAGCTCCCCCGGGGGCCTGAGAGGATGGGTGCTCGCGCAGCGGGTCGTCGTCGCCCACTGTCCGGTGTCTGGTGGGTCAGCGCCATGCAGGCTGGCCAGGCCCGACTCTGCATCCTCCCCCCGAAGTCACCGGGGGGGACGCCAACAGCAAGCCCTCCTCCGGAGCAGGCGGCCCGGGCCGCAGCGGGGCCCCGGACGTCCGCAGGGGTTCCTCGCGATGGCCGTCGCAGGTCTTGGATGGGGACCTGTGTTGCCCGTCTTTCTCTCTGTCCCCTGGTAACCTTTAAACGAAAGCACAGCTGATAGAAGCAAGGTGACCTTGACAGTGAACTTTTGGTTGAACGGCAGGATTTCTCCGGATGCCTCCACGGTCCGTCTCCGCGAAGCCGGCTCCGTCTCCAGGAAGGGAACAGGTGGGGTTGACATCCCGCCGGCCGTGCCAGGCCCGACGGGGACCGTGTCTGCTGGCCCCGGACAGCCTCTGGATGGGCCCCCCCTCCCCTAACGCTGACCTGCAAAGGCCTTGTGTCCAACAGTCCCTCGCACCCTCCTTCTAGGAGTGCTCCAGACCCTCACCTGCGCCCTGGGGTCGTGCCCCCTCAGCGGGGCATGTCTGCTTGGTGCCAGGCTGCTGGAGGCCCACCATTCTGTCCCTTGTCCCTTTGTTCTGGCAGAGGCTCACCCCACAGAGCTCTCGGGATCCTCCCTCCATGCCAGGCTGGCGTCCCGGGCTGTGTCCCAGCGCGGTGACCGAGGGGCGGCACCAGGGTGTGGATCCCGGGTCCATACTGGTGTACAGTGTCCATAAGAAATTGTCCCCGACAGGTGACATCGGAAGGGCTAACCCCGTGATCCAGACCCTGCGGTCCCCTGGGCAGGGGAGCATCTGGTAGTTGATGTTTATGGGCAGAAACCCAGGGGAAGGGCGGGTTCGAGGTGGCTGCTTGTTCAGGTGACCTTGGTGATCTCTTTTGAACCTGGGCCTCATGCGGACAGCAGGACAGCAGGGGGTGGTGGTTGTCGGGGGCGGAGGCTTCAGCCAACGGAAACTGGAGAGTGAGTGAGTCTGTGTAGGAGAATGGGGCTCCCCCCAATCCCCGAGGGTGGGGTGGCATCTCGGGGTGCCCCCGCTGATGCTGTGGCCTTTGCGCTCCGGATTGGAGAGGGTCGAAGGCAGGGCTGGGCGGTGCGGGCCACCTGCAGCCTTGTGGCACAGGAACGGGGCGCCCCAAACCCAGATGTGCTCCACGGTGTTCCCAAGGCTTCATACGAGAAAATGACATAAAATACGACCTTAATAATTTGTACCTTCATTACCTGTTGAAATGATAATATGGGCTATATTGGGTTAAATGTCTTAGAACTAATTTCACCTTTTCTCTTAATTGTTAAATGTGCTCCTAGAATTTTTAATTTCACATGTGGCTTTCCTTGTCCTCGAGTTGGACAAGGCTGGTCTGGGGGGTGGAACTGGGGGGGGGGCGCCTTTCTCTGTGTGTCCTGAGTCTTTAAATAGCCGCGGGCGTCTCGGGCCACCGTCCTCTGGAGCGCTGCGCAGGACTGGGGTCTGTCCCCAGGTTGGGTCACCGCTCCCCCTTTAGTGGGAGGAGCAGAGTCCTCCTCTCATTTGGGGAGAAAAGGGTCCTCTTCACGTTATAGACTTGGCACTGTTCCTGGACGTCCCACAGCTCCTGGGAACCGCTGTCTGTCATCTGAGTCCCCCGAAACCTCTTGGAGGCAGAGCGTTCTTGGGATAAAGGCTTCTTCCCTCTGGACCGTCCCCCGGAGGTCGAGTCCGACCTTGCTGGCCTCCCTGCAGCTCCCTAGGGGCCGCGAGGAGGGACGGGTCCGCGGCTCCCCTCCCTTGGCGGCTACTGCTCCCCCCACCCCGGGAAGGCTGGGGGCCCAGGGTGAGGTCTGCGGCCCCTCCAGCCGTGTAGCTGCCTGGAGGTGGTGCGTGGGAATCACAGGGGGCGCCTCCCCGTGGAAGTCAGCCCAGGTAGTGCTCCTCGGGGGCAGCCCCTGGACCCCAGGGAAAGATCTCCTGTGGATTCGGAGCAGGGACCCCGGGGGGACCCTCCCTTCACTCTTGGCTTCCTGACCGTGTCTAGATGAGCAGCCGTCAGTTGTGACAAACAAGGTGGAAGGCGTCCCGGTGGGACAGTTTCCCGGGCCCCTGCCCCCCTCCCCGCCCCCAGGGATGGGCAGAGCCAAAGGGCAGTGTCTCGGCCCCCCTCGCCGTCCGCGTCCACACAGGTCCGGGGTGTGCCAGCGCAGCTCCGTTTCGTCCAAGTTCAAGGCTTGTCCCGTGTCAACAGAAAACAACGGAAACACTTTTTAGGACAGCTTATTTGTGTTCAGAGAACTGAAAACCTGGCTTCAGGGTCACGTGCTTACTTGTAACCTTAAATTTCTTACTGAAGGAACACTGAGCTGCGAGGAGACTCTATCCCAGTGAGTGTGGAGAAATGGAGACGCTCCTTGCTGTGTCGAGGGTTGGGGGGGATCCTAGCTCTGGCCTCCCGCCTCTCAGTGGGGGCCACGTCCTGCGCCGTGTCCCCAAACCCAACAGCCCAGGGCCCAGATCCTCCCTTATCCTCGCGCTGAGCCCCATATGCCGGTGCTGAAGGCAGAGGGACGCCACCATCACCCCAACCAGAGAAAGCGAGACCACCCGCACCCCCGGCAGGAAGACACCTTTAGAAAGATCTACACCCCGCCTGTGGTGGCCGACCTGCTGTGGGGACAGGTCGTGAGGTCAAAGGGCACCGCTGATGTCCCCAGGAGCCCAGGCCCCGAGAGGCCACCCGCTGCTCCCCAGGCCAGCCCTGCCCAGCATAGGACGCCCAGCCTGGGGCCGGCTTCAGTGACTGGGAACGTCACACGGTGACGTGGATAGGAAGAAGTAGATGAGAAATGGAGGGTTTGTTCACACACCGGCTAACAGTCCGACAACTCTGTGGTCGTGGGAGCCTCTGGCGAAGGATGAGTGTGGCTTCCTTGGCTGCCCGTGTTTTGCTGGATTAATGTAAACTGCTTTGTTTGCAGGGTTTACTGTCATCCCAAAACCAGGCCAGCTCTCCGGGTGGAACCGTAGTGTAGCGGCCGACGGGGCCCCACGGGGGCGACGGACGGATGGAGACGGGAGCGCGGACACTCACGGAGGCGGCGGTCACCCGGAGTCACGTGCGAGGACCCGCGGGGCCCGCTCGGAAGGGCCCTCTCTGCCATTCACCCAAAGAAGCTGTTCCCATTTTTAAAAGGTTCTTTTGGGGCCGCAGTAAAAAAATAAAGGGGATTTTCTTGCATTTTACTCAACTGTAATTAAAATCTCATATATATATATATATATATATACACACACACACACACACACAAAACTATACATATATACATAGTGTAAAATATAATTCTTGGACGAGAAGTCCCCTTAAATCAATGGTTATAAATAGTATTTTACTCTGTTTTTGCACTGATGTTTCCACATGTAGGTGATCAGAGATAAGCTGGAAAGCGTTTCCGGAGAAGGCTGCTGCTTTCTGACTTAAATCTGTCATTCAGGAAGATGGATGCTGCAATCGCAGATTTTTACGAATTTTTGCACTTAAAATAGTTTAATGCTATTAGGGAATTACTTTAAATACGGGTCTCACAGACTCAATGGCCCTGCAGGGTGTGAAGATGCTCTTTTTAATCTTAACAGTAACTTAACACTGGGGCTCCCCTCGCCGTCAGCTCTGTATTGTGTGTGTAAATGCTGCGACTCTGCTGCTGGGGAACGTGGTTGTTTCACCAGTCATTTCCGTCATTTATGAGTGATCTTTCTAATTCACAAAAAATATTAATATTAAAAGTTTCTTGAATATACCGTTTATCTTCTGTTAAGTTGGCTCAATTTTTAATGTAACTTTTTGTTCGATTAAAGTTTGGTATGAAATGATTTGTCCTTTTCCACCCTGTTCCTGGAAGCCCAAACGAGGACGACGAGGACGGGTTGCAGGAGCGCGGCTCATCTGGAGAGTTCTGTGGCTCTTCCGCCGCCGTGAGGAGTTGGGGGGCCACCGCTGTGCAGGTGAGCCAGCGAACCCCTTTCTCCTCCCAGCTTTAAGTCCTTGGGCGCGGTCTGTCATCGCGGAAGCCCGTGGTCACAACACGTCATCACGGCCTCTGGCGAGTCCGGGGTGTGGGGACCGTCGGGGACGGGTGTCGGGTTGAGACCGGCTCCGGAGCAGCTCTGGGCACGGGTCCCGCCCACACCCACCCACCAGCGGACGCCCCAGCGGCGGGAATCGCCAAGCAGAAGGCTGTCACTTGGACTGTCGTCTGCAGCTACACCCGTGGGAGGCATTCTTAACCTGTGGGACTGACACGGAGTGTCCGAAACAACAGCTCTCGAAGCGAGCACGTTAGATCTGGGGCCTGTCCGCACGGCGGAGCCAGAAAACCGAGCGCCTGCCCTCCGAGAGCTGCCGTGTGTCTGGGGCGCTGGGAGAGGAGAGGCTGGGCCACCAACGCTTCTGCAGCTCGCGGAGCCCCTGGGTCCCCGGGACAGGCGTTCTGGGGGAAGGGAACGCCAGGAAAGAGTCAGACCCCCCACTGTCTCGAGAGAGTCCGAATTTATCAATCGCATACATGCAAAGTGACCTGCACATTCTGGATGGCCTGTCACGGTGACCAAAGTGCTGGCTTCTAGGCGTGGTCAAGGACACAGGAGACCCCACCTGCCGGGTCCAGGGACACCCACGGGGGCCCACATACTGCCGCAGGTCAGCCAAGGCCCAGGCCAGAGAACGGAGTCCAGCGTTCATCCTGGGATCCTCTGGGCTGGGCTCCTTTTTCTAGAAGTGACAGGTGCAAATCTGGGCATGAGGACAACGATCGCGTGTGTTAAAGTTCAGGCTCCGTTGGGCTGGACGCCCCAGCCGTGCCCCCCGCCCCCATCCCTCCTTCCACATCTCTGGAGGTGAGCGGTCCTGGCTCGGCCCCCTGCCCGGCCCCCTGGGCTCAGGCTGCGGGGCGAAGCTGTCAGATGGGCCCCGATTTGCTGTCGATGCATCTGTAGTGGGAACGAATTTATGGCTCTTGGACCAAGTAATCCAAGGTGGCTTCCAAATGCCTTGGAGCTGCCCTCCCCCGCCCCTCCACTCCCCCCAGCCTCCCGCCGCCGCGGACACGCAGCACATGGCAGGTCCCGGGCAGCCCCAGGCCAACCCCGAGGTCCGTCACCCTCGGAAGCCAGGGAAGGCTCCGCACGACTCGCGTTCACTTTTACTTGCTGCCTTGAGCTTTCGTACACGTTTGGGGCCGGTGAAGGCGTGCTGCCCGCGTGGGGCCGGGTCCAAGGGAAGCTGAGAGGGGGCCGAGGCTGCGGGCCCGGGAGTCAGTGAGCCCGCCCGCGGCCAGAGGAAACGCAGCAGGCCCACGAGGGTCCCCGGTGCCGGGGGTGGGGCAGGGAGCGGCCGCGCCCAGGTCCCTTGGGTGGCGTCGCCTTCGCTCTTTCTACCCCACAAACAGGTTCACACGCGAAGGCACGGTCAACGGGAGCTCTGGGACCAGCACCCCAGGCCGCACCTCCACGCCGGGGCACCCGGGCTGTGTGTGCTCGTGCCCGCTGGGGCGCAGGGCAGGAGGGCCCCGTGGGGGAGGAGTGGAGGCTGGTGCACTGGGCTTTGTCGCCTGGGAAGAGCGTTGCCCGCAAAGGCTCACCTGGCCTTCAGGTCCCCTTCACCACCTTCCCAGCCTGGAGCGAGCGGAGACCCACCAGGGCCTCGGCAGTGGGCGGAGGTGGCCCCCCCGCACGGGCCCAGCACAGGGCCTGGAGGCCAGGCACAGAGCCAGAGCCATTCCAGCTGCCCGGGGACTGGATCCCATGCTGAGGGCGGCTGGGTGGGTGCCGGAAGGGAGAGCGTGGCCTGCTCCTCCGTGGACGCTGGCGCACATGGGGCTGGACTGGCTGTGCCCGCTTTGGGGCCTGGTGTGGCTGCGCTCCGGGCTCCTCGCTCCGGGCTGACCGCCTCCCAGCTTTGTCTTCCAGAGACCCACATGAAGCCAAAAGAGCTTCAGTGGGTGGACAGGTCACACCCCCAAGGGCCTGGCCTGCCCCAGAGAGGCCCTCCGTGGGGACGAGTCTGCTTTCTCCGAAAGGCACGCGGGAGAACTTTAAAGATCTTCCTGTTGAGTTTTGTACACTTACAGGGGTAACAGTTTTCCTAAATATACAAATTCTTGTCCGTCCTTAAATGGTCCTTAGGGCCAGTCCTCGAGGACGGGAGCATGCCCCGTGAGCCACTGCCCGTCGGGGGCCTGGTTCTCCGGCAGCCTCCCCGGCCTGGGTTCAGAGTCCCTGGCTCTTCTGCCGCTCAGCCCCAGCGCCACCCGGCTCTGGCCTCCTCCCTGCCTCAGCTCCCGGGGGCCCCGGAGCTCCCAGGTCCTCCGCAGAGGCAGAGCGGCGCCCCTCTTGACCGCCAGAGCCCCCCGCCACGACAGGGAATCTGGAAGCCTCTGCCAGGGTGTTAAATGGGCTCAAAGGAAGCTCTTTCCCGCCCGTCCTCATGGGCCCCCGACACAGGAGGTGTTGTTTCTGGAGCTGAATCTGCCCTTCGGCCGGGCCGGCCTGGGACCCCCGGTTCTGCTTCACCACCTGGCGGGCAGGTCAGAGGCGGTGGCCGCTGGAGAGCGTGTGGAAGAGCATCACAGATTTGTCTTCAAAGAGGGAATAAGAAGACGAAAACTAACCTGGGAGATTTGCTTTTTCTTAATGGTGTACATTTGTGAAGACGAGAAAACGAAGGTGTCACTACGCTACATCCCAAGACAAAAACGGGCTCAGGAGGGGGCTGGCGTCTGCCCAGCAGGTGGCCCGCAGCAAAGCAAAGCAGCATCTGTACTGCGGAGCCAATGCGAGGGGCCGCGGGGAAGCCGGTGCTCGGACGTACCCCACGCGTGGCGGCCTCGTCTGGCCACAGCTCCCCGGGGCACCGAGGCCACGCGCACCCAGGCTGAGCCTCTGGCTTCTCAAGTGCCACAAAACTAAGCTGTGCCAAAGCCTTCCCAACAAAATTAATTCCCACAGATGTTCCCAAGACCTGAAATAGAGAAATGCATGTCAGGACACATGTTTAACTCAGAAAATATTAAAATATCGCACTGATAGCTTATTCTTTAATAAAACTCCGACAGCATGATGTAACTGCGACGTGCCGGTGTGACTGGTGACATGCTAAAGAAGGCACGACGCGCAGAGCCCGTGCTAAAACCAAGCCTAAATAACACAGTGTATAAACTCCGACTTCTGTTTTGATTCAGATTTAAAAAAGATTACAAAATATTCTCTGCCCCAAATTTCTCAGTTAGAAACATGAGAAGAAAGCCTGGGCTGAGGTGGTTTTACGAATGTATTGGCTGGAGCACAGGACAGCCGCTCTCAGGACACCCGGAGCCGCAGGCTGGGGGCTCCAGACCGAGGGGGTGCCGGCTGGCCGGCGGGGCAGTGCCTCCGGGGACGCTAGGCGCTGCGAGGGGGACAAGCCAGGCCTCTCCCCGCAGCCCTTCCCCCGGGGCTCGGTGGCGATCCGCGGCCCGGCCCGGCCACACCCGGTCTCTGCTCCTAGGGGCCAGCCGGCCAGGGCGTCTCAGCCGCCCCCGCCCTTCCTGTGGATCGAGGGCAGGCGGTACTGCTTTACGTCGGGCTTCGTGTCCTTGTGCGCATCCGTCTGTTGAAGGAAACAGCAGACACTCAGCAGGGCCAGCCCGAGAGCCGTGGGCCACGGGGAGCGAGCGCGATGGGCTACCTTCTGGCGGGCGCCAACACGCTCGAGGGGCCTCAGCCCTGGCACTTTCCTGCCGGGCCCCGGGCCGAACACGGGGTGCAGTGCGGGGCTGGGGTACGAGGACAGTTTGGTCACTCCCGAAAGCTTCAGTCTGGGCAGTTCCATGACGTAGGCTGGGCCTGGTCTCTTGGGATGGTCCTCCTCTGGCTGTAGGGACTGTTTCTTGAAACAAAACACAGGTCAGATGAACGTACAATGGTGTTCCCTTCATGGAAATTAGGAAAAACCAAAGAGGCTCTTTTGCACGACTTTGGCCTAATGGAACTTGACCAAGAGGTGTGGCCATACGGCGACTGGATGGTATCCCTGCCACCCAGGCCCCCCGGCTGCTGTTGGCAGCGTCCCACGGGAGTCTCACATGGAGTCCGCCCCATGGGGCAGGTGATGGTAGCCTGGCCTGACGCGAGGGAGGACACTGAGACGGTCACAGCCGCGCTCCACGGGCCACAGCTGTGCTGGTGGCCCTGCTCTAGCTCCGGGTCGGCCAGATCTGCCCGCCATCTTGCTCTAGTGTGGCTGGTGAGCTAAGAATTTTTTTACTTAAAAAAAAAGATTCTATTTGTTCATTTATTTGAGGGGAGGAAGAAAATCTTTAGCAGGATCCCCGCCGAGCCCGGAGCCCGACGTGGGGCTCGATCCCAAGACCCCGAGATCACAATCTGAGCCGAAACCAAGAGTTGGACACTCACTCAACTGAGCCACCCAGGTGCCCCTACATTTTTTAATAGTTGTAAATAGTTTCATGGCATATAACAGATGGAATGCACATCGCAGTGTCCTAAGTCTTACTGGGAAAGAGCCCCACGGTTCGTTGATGGACCGTCCACGGCACCGGAGAAAAGAGGGCAGCTGTGATGGGACCTTATGGCCCACAAAGTGGGGAAGGCCTCCCATCTGGCCCCTCTAGACACGGGCGGACTTTGGTGGGTGCCGGCAGGAGTGACACAGTCAGACAAACGTCTCCCTGGTGGGAAGGGCTGAGCAGGGACACCAATTGGGAGGCAAAATGAGGGAGGCTCAGGTGTGTCACTATTTGGGGCCTGAACCACTGAAAGGGAGCCACCTCCACCCTTAAAGGGAAGGCATGGGTAGAAAAGCAGGTTTGGGGGAAGAGACCAGGAGATCTGAACCACTCGGCCTATTAGCCAAAGGGAACCTTCAGGCAGGCGGCTGGACACAGCAGTCTGGAATTCCAGAGAGCAGCCTGGCAGCAGATAGGTCAGTGACCTCAGCTCCTAGCACGAAGTGACACGCAGAGATGCTGGGACGAGTGACGGAAGGGCACAGTTCCCACACAGTGTGGTGCCAGCCCGGACGCGGAGCTGGTGGGGCCGAGCGGCGGGGGCCACTTGCAGTGCTCACGGATGGAAAGAATGCAGAAGGAACCTGTTGTTTCTAAAGCAAATGATGCGCGGGCGTGGGGACCGGTCACCGGCTCGCTGGGTCACCCGGGGCCAATTTACCTTCTCCGTGTCCCCTGCCAGGGTCAGTCAGAGGGCACAGGAAGGCATGGGGTCAGGCCTCGAGGACGGGCGCCCTTCCAGGCGGGGGCGGGGGGCGGGGGCGTCCTCCACAGAGACACGGGCCACCCGAGGGCAGCCCGGCCCAGCTACAACGGCCGTTTCCAGCTCACTACCTTCACTCAGTACCTGCTTTCTGTCCTCCTTGGCAACATGCCAGGGGTTACTGAGCAGTTCTGAAGCCACAGGGCACTCTGGAAAGAAAGCTCTTCTGTGGCCAGCCAGAGCCTGCTTCTCAGCCGCCCTGCAGGGAAGGGAGAGGGAGGGCACGCGCCCCTGAGAAGGTGCCCAGCACAATGGCACGTCCCCTCTCCCTGTTCCCAAGCTGGTCACCTCCGCCCTCGCCACCATGCTCGCCCTGGCACAGGGCTCCGAGGTGCGGGATGAGACGCCCTCAGGCAGCTCCTCCCGTGCCAAGTACCAGCGTGCCCCCAGCCCCACAGCCAGGTCCCCTGTTGTCACTGCTGTGCGCCAGGCCCCTCCTGGAGGTTTAACCGCCAGAGCCTCGGCATCGACCTCAAAGCAGCCGCCGAGCCCTCCTCGTGCCCTGCCGCGGGCCACTGACCGCCTCCTCCTGGAAGGCCACACCAGCAAAGAGCGAGGGGGCCACCTCAGGGGTACCTGGTTCAGGACAGAGCTGTTCCCAGACCTACCCGCCCCCGCTCCAACGGCCAGCTCCCGCCACCACCCGGAGCTGCGCGGGCACCCACCTCTGCTCCTGGAAGTAGGGGTGCCGCAGGGCCTGGTGGGCAGTGATCCTCTCATCAGGGTCATAGGCCACCATTGCGTGCAGGAGGGAGAGGCATTGCGGGGATAGACTGGCTGTCAGTAGAGGTATTCCTGATCCCTTTTTAAAAGGAAAATCAAAACTCATAGCTCTCGACCTGTATTAAAAGCCCAATGATAATAAACGATCATGCCATTATCTAGAGCACACGGCCAGCGTCGTCATGATTCTATAGGGCCCTGTGCTGATGACAGTTTATACACTAAGTAGGGGTGTAGCCACACAGTCGTCCGAACCCAGAGACATGCGGCAGCAGAGGGACCCCCCTCATGGGAGCCTCGGACTTGGGGTGATGATGTGTCAGCATGGGCCCGTGGGTGGGAACCGACACGCCACCCTGGCACAGTCACGGTGGGGGAGACTGTGGGCCCCGGCTGGTCTACAGGGAATCTCTGTACCTTCCACTAAGTTTTGCTCTGAACTTGAAACTGCTCTAAAAAATAAAGTCTAGTTTTTAGAACGGGGCTGGGGCGGAGGTTTGCGAAATCTGTTGCGCTATCAATGCAAGAAAACAACTTTTCTCCGAGAAGACTAACAGCACATCCACAGCTGAGAGGGAAGAGATGAAACTTAGGAGGAGGAGGAACCCATACCGGTAGCCTCTCCCCGCCTTCCCAGGGCCCAGGAGCCGCTGCATCCCCGCCCAAAACCAAACCCTAACCCGTCGTGGTCTGGCTGTCAGGGCTGCTGGCAATGCTGGGTGACGGTCACATGGACGCCTCACCACGCACAGCCTGAATGTGGGAACCTTCTCCACCCGAAGGTCTCTCAGTCCCGGGTAAAGATTCGGAGGACGAGACCCGCCCGCCAGGCCTTCCGCGAGGCCATCTGAACTCTTCCGTGCTGCTGGAGGGCGAGTGGCCCTGGCAGGACCCCTGCGGGACGACAGCCCGGAGCAGGCCCTTCGGCGGCCGCAGGGACGCAAGCAGATGGAGGGCCTCCAGGGGCAGGAGAGGCACGGACCGGTCCCCTCGGCTGGCGGCCACCACCAGCCCTGGCAGGGGGCGAGTTCCACGGGACTCTGGGGCGCTCGCCACACTTACTGTGTGAACTTGGCGAGGGTCTTCCCGGGAGGCGTGCCGATGACGTCGTGGATTTTTGAGATCTGGTCCAGCTCATCGGCTCCGGGGAAGAGGGGCCGCAGACTGGAGAGCGGGACGGGGCTGTGGTGAGGACAGGCCACAGCCTCCTCACGCCCGCGTCCCCCTCTGCCGGGCGGCTCGCTCACACGGAAACCCGAGGACACGGTCCCACCCGCGTGGTCCTCCCTGCAGCCATGGGGCTTCCGGTCCCCCTTCGGCTTGGGCCCGTTTCTCCTTTCCCGACAGGGGGGCGTCCTTCTGAGAGACGGCCACGTTCCTCTCTGCACACCCTGGGGTCCCCGCGGTGAGACGCATCAGCCCCACAAGTCTCCTTTCACAGGGGAGGTTTTCCCACAAAACTCCATGGTGGGCCGGGTCTGGTTCTGGGGACAAATGAAGTCCAAGAAACGTTTCGGTTTCCGGAGTGTTTATGGATTTTGGGATCGTGGATGAAAGATTTTCAGCTTATATAAATAAATTTGATTCGCAGGACATGCCACAAAGAGTTTGGGACGGGAGCTCTGCGTGGGAAAGCCGCCACGTCCGTGGCTCCAGGAGAGAGGAGGAAAGCGCAGGCAGGCAGGGAGCAGCTCTGAGACGGGGCGGGCGGCAGGGGTGTGTGTGGCGAGCCCCCCTCCCCGCACCAGGCATCATGTTCCCAGCACCGCAATCCACTCCCCGTACGGAACTCAGTGCAGCAGGAAGGCCTGTCTGCCGGTACTTAAGTGTCCATGAAAAGTGCCACTAGCTTTGCAAAAATAACCAGTCGATTCTCAGTCGGTGTGTCCTGAAGGACACGCATGTCTGTATTTATGAAGTGGGCAGCTGAGCTGGTGAGAGCCGGGTCCTCGCCTAGGCACGTCACCCAGATGTTAAATTCACCTGCTCGTCCGTAACAGTCCACTCCGAGCAAGAGAGCGCCGGCCGACCCATGCCCTCCGTGGGGGTCTTCAACCCCACGCCCTACTCTCCCCTGCGTGGGACCAGCCCACCTCCCTTCTTCCTGGGCCACAGTTCCACCTGCCGGTTAAGCACGAAGGCTGAGGGGCATGGAGGCTGGGGAGGACGGTTTGGACCGGGCTTTCTAGAATCCAGCTGTGCCACAAGGTGACCCACCTCATACCTGTGACCAGCACAGGTGTGTCTCAGGGTAGGTCCCAGGAGCGGGGACACTGCTCACACACCCCCAAGGCGGGCCCCACAGGGTGGCAATAAGCACGTTTCTACTCTGGTCCTGACCTCACGAGTCAACCGTCTCACGGGCGAAGCCGAGCAGGGAGCCCCGCCGGCCGCCGGCCAAGGTAGGCCCGTAGGGAAGAAGAAACCGATGCTGTTCTGCACTTAGTGACGCGCGAACAAGGACAAGTATTTGACGAAAAGGAAAATGAAGGCCGAGTGTGTTTTCTGTCACGTGAAACAGTCCCGTCGGCAGGACGACGGTGCAGTCTGTCTGGTAAAGGAAGGGCCCGGCCCGAAGCCACCCGGTGGGTAGGCTGAGCCTTGCCACGTGGCCCGCTTCGGGACATCGGCCTGGAAGCCCGCGGGCACGGGGCGGGAGGTCTCGGACCAGAGGCGGGCCTTAGCTCTACCTGGCGATCTCGTAGAACACGCAGCCAGCGCTCCACAGGTCCATTTTGTAGGTGTAGAAGCCGTCGGTGAGGAGACACTCCGGGGCGCGGTACCAGCGGGTGGAGATGTACTCCGTGTAGGGCTGCTTGGAGTAGACGCTCCGGCAGGATCCGAAGTCCCCCAACTTCAGGACATCCTGCTGCAGGGACAAATGACATTTCACCAAGCAGCTGTTAGAGTAGAGACCATTTCAAATATTTATGCGCCGATGGGAAAATTACGAGCATCGAAAGCAGCTTATGAAATACAAATGACTCCACGAGCGCGCACAAGGGCCTCTGACAGGTACCAGAGTGGGGTTTCTATCCAGTGGGATGCGTTTACAAATATCCTGGCTCTGTTTTACAAATATTTCCAAATGTCTATAGGTTTTGGGAAATTTTAAGTCACAGCATGAGTCTACAAATGAATTAAAAATCCCATAGTGGTTCATTGGCCCTATTGTGTCTCTAACTTCCATCTGTCCAGCTCTGCTGGCCCCTTTGTTCTGCCCCTGGGGGTGGGGGAAGTGGGGGCCGGCTCTCTGGAGCCACGGGTTCTTTGGGTCAAGTCAGAAAGACCAGGGAGACACGTTTCAAGATATCTCTCCCATTTTGTTCACCCCTCACATTCAGGTAATAACCTACACGATGCCAACAAATTTGGAGTCTCTGTGCCTACACCTACAGCAAACATTAAACACAGCGCGTTTCCTAGCCAGGTTGTCAGGGAACTTCATTCCAACAGCCTTTCACCCGATCCCATCACCCAGCGCGTCATGTCAGACCTCCGACAAGATTGTAAGACTTGTTAAAAGGCAAGAAAAACAGTCTGAGGGACAAAGCAAGCATCAGAACCAGCGTCAGACGTGGCACAGAGTTAAGAATTTTGGAATGACTCGTCAGGGAATTTAAAATCTCTACAAGTGACTAGTTAAGGGCTCTAGTGGAAAAAGTAGATCATGGCCAAGTTCAGGGAAAGTTCACGTGGGAAATGCCAGCAGAGAGATGGAACCTCTAAGAATCAAAAGGAAGCACTAGAAATAAAACCGCTGAGCCAGAAATAAAAAATGAGTTTGATAAGCTCATCCACAGGCTAAACAGCCGAGGAAAGAATCAGCAAGCTGGAAGATGTGTCAACAGAAACTTCCAAACTGAAATGCAGAGACAACAAATAATGGTGAAGACAGAGAACAGCCAACAACTGTGGGACAACTTCAAAAGGTGTGGCACTCCGCACTACGACGTGGACAAATGTCAGAACGATGATGCTGAGGGACAAATCCAGACCAAGAAAGAGCACATACTACAAATGCCATTTAGAGAACATCCTAGAAAGTGCAAACTAATGCCTGGGGACAATGGACAGGAGGGGTGACCAAGGAGTATGAGGAACCTTCCAGAGACGAGAGGTCTGTCTGCTTGGCTGTGATGATGGCTTCATGTGTGTACACATATCCCCAAACTTACCAGCCTTCACACTTGGAAATACGTACAGTTGACGTGGCTACAGTATGGGACAGACCTGAGTGCAAATCCTGCCTCTTCTGCTTTTACATGCACAGAGTTTGGAGTGATAATATGAATGGAGTTTATTTATCTATTATTTTTTTAAGTAGTGTTTATACCCAACGTGGAGCTTGAATTCATGACCCTGAAATCAAGAGTCACACGCGCCACCGACTGAGCCAGATTTTTGCCGATCAACTGAGCTGTTGATTTTTGCCGATAGTAAGAAGAGAGTGCCTAAGATCACTTCCTCCCAGATGTACAGTTGTGTTGATGGAACTTATTAAATAAACCACTTCCTCCAACTGGGAGAAAACAACAGCGGAACAAACATGGTGCCCAGCTACCTGGGACTGAAACCCTACCTAGCAGAAAGGCTTCCCATTCTACCTCTCTTCTGATATCATTTTTTTATATAGATGTTCTTACCTTTATTAGTATATTTTCTGGCTTCACATCTCTGTGAAATATTCCATTTCTGCATTCAATATAAAAGGATAGAATTAATTTGTGCCTCATTCAAATTCTTTTACATTGAATTTTTAATGAATGTTAATACATTTGATCAATTTGGAGCTGCTAATTCTCCAAGACCATACCTGTGCATATGATCAAGGGATTTACATAACTGGTACATATAGTGCATAATCTTCTTTTCTGATAATGGGTGTCTTCTCCCTGTGCAATCAAGGAAATTGCCGATATGGTTACCAATGATACATATCCCATTTTCTGAAAACAAAAATAGAATCCAACAATTTTATTTAATGATGTGTGAAAATCTAAAAAACAACCTTTAGTAATTTCAGGAAATACAGAGTGCACACACTAAATCCACCATTTAAAATTCTACATACTGGGGTGCCTGGGTGGCTCAGTGGGTTAAGCCTCTGCCTTCGGCTCAGGTCATGACCTCAGGGTCCTGGGATCGAGCCCCGCATCGGGCTCTCCGCTCAGCGGGGAGCCTACTTCCCCCAATCTCTCTGCCTGCCTCAATGCCTACTTGTGATCTCTGTCTGTCAAATAAATAAATAAAATTTTAAAATAAAATCCTACATACTGGCATGATCCCATGTAAAATCCCCCGTGCATGCCTTCGGATCACAACAGCAGTACTGAGTAATAAACACCTGTGCGGTTTGGTCTGATAAACCCCACTCACTCCCCCCAGGCCCCACACTGGGGCAGGTCTTCCGGGACACACCCTTCCAGACTGCTGATTATGAGATGTCAAGAGTAACTTGAAAATCCAGGTTTTTCCTTGGCTTCCAGTCTGGAATTTTTAAGATTTTATTTATTTGAAAGAGAGCTTACTTGAGTGCACATGGGGAGGAGGGACAGGGACAAGCAGACTCCATCTCACGACCCTGACATCAGAACCTGAACTGAAACCAAGAGCCAACATTTAACCAACCGAGTCACCCAGGTGCCCCTGGGGATTTCCATCTTAAAAGGGGGTGGATCACAGTTCCACAGAAGTGGGTTTTTTTTTTTTTTTTAAAGATTTTTATTTATTTATTTGACAGACAGAGATCACAAGTAGGCAGAGAGGCAGGCAGAGAGAGAGAGGAAGGGAAGCAGGCTCCCTGCTGAGCAGAGAGCCCGATGCGGGGCTCGATCCCAGGACCCTGGGATCATGACCTGAGCCGAGGGCAGAGGTTTTAACCCACTGAGCCACCCAGGTGCCCCAGAAGTGGGTTTTAAATGGAAGAAGACCTAGGATTGCTTTGAATTTCACAGCCCACTCTCCTCGTCACGCACACCTGCTCCCCAGGCCTGCCTGCCTGCGGGTTTTTGTGTCCTATGACTCTTAACAACACACTCCAGCATCACGGTTATCCTTGTCCCAGAAGATGGTACATTCTACTCGATTTTAATTTCAAAGGTGTGCGTTTTTATTTTTGAATCAGAAAAACCACCATTCTCGCCTAACAATCCAGGAAACCACTTTCCCCTCTAGAAGTGCACATCCCCTTTGACATTTTTGCTCCTTTGTTTGCAATTTCTGTTGACAAATTTATTCTTTTTCTCTCACTAGACAAGAATGTTTTCTGTTAATAGAAAGTAATTTAGGGGCACCTGGGTGGCTCAGTGGGTTAAAGCCTCTGCCTTCGGCTCAGGTCATGATCGAGGTCCTGGGTCCTGAGATCGAGCCCCACATCGGGCTCTCTGCTCAGCAGGGAGCCTGCTTCCTCCTCTCTCTCTGCCTGCCTCTCTGCCTACTTGTGATCTCTGTCTGTTTAATAAATCAATAAAATCTTTAAAAAAAAAAGGAATTTAAAAAAAAAAAAGGAATTTAAATTGCAAAATGTCTAAGTACAATTAACTTTTTCATAATACTGTAATTTTTTTGTTCTGTTTCAAATAATTTATCACCTACTTTCTAGAATTTAGAAAAATTAAATGAAGACTTAGTCTTCTCTCCCTAGCTTGAGTCATTCTGTAACTTTATATTAAATTCCTATTTGTTTAAGAACCGAAAGGAAGCAAAATTTCTCTTCACCATCACATGTGCCGTTAGATGAAAAGCTTCCTGAAATCTGGTTCTTGTCCTGTGACAGGGGTCTCACTGCCCACTGAACTAGCCCAGCACTCAGGACTCTCTTCCTCCTGACGAGGGGCTCTCAGGCTACAGGGGCAGCTGAGTCTCCTGGGGGCTCACGAAGACCCAGGATGTTCCCCCCACCTCTAGGCATTTGTGGTTCAGGAGGTCTGCGTGGGGCTCCAAAAGCTGCCTTACTAACAGGTGCAGCTGCCTGGTCTGGACCCTCACTTGGAGAACCACGCCCCACCACATCCCTCTTGTCCATGGAATGTTCCAGCCACATTCCCCCGTAGATGCTTCCGCACATGCCTCCAAAGCTCTCCTGCTTCACCCCTGTGCTCAGGCCGTTCTGTTCTAGGAGCACCTTACCGGCCACGCCCACACACCCAGATCTTCCAGCACACACTGGTCAGGACCGTCATCTGAAGTTGCACTCAGGAAGGTGGAGTCCTCTAGGGAAAGTCTAACCCACCCAGACTCCACCATCACCGAGGGATGCTTTAAAATGCCGACTCCCGTGGGGGCCTCTTGGTGGCTCAGTCGGTTAAGCCTCTGACTCCGGCTCAGGTCATGAGCTCAGGATCGGCTACTTGTCCCCCTCCCTCTGCTCCTGCATGTGTGCTCTCGCTCTCTCAAATAAATAAAATCTTTTAAAAAATACAATAAAAAAAATGGTGATTCCCAGCTCCAAACCCAGACCTAATGAATCACAAAACAAAACATATGGGCCAGGAATCTGCATTTCTCAGCTGCCCTCAGTTCCCCAGTGTAAGAGCCCTCTTCAGGTACTGACCCTTCCTTTCCTCTTTGTTCCCCCGGTCCACCCACTCACAGTCCCGCAGGTAAGGACGTGGCTCCCCCCTCCCCGTGCCCCTCTGTGAGAATCCTTGCCTACGTGAGGGGCTCCTGAGGGAGTGAGGGGCAGTGTGAGCCGTCTGGAACCCTGGTCCGAACAATCTCGGAGTCCACACCCTTGACCAAGAGGGGGCTGACGATCCATTCTCTACAATGGTTTTTCAAAAACAAGATCCCAACTTTCCAGACCTGAGACTCTACCTGGTTCCCAATAGATTCTTGTTCTCAAACATCTTGCAACAAGTACGAGAATTAATCAACCACTCATAAGCGCCTGTGTGTCCTCCTGCACACCAGCAGACCGTGAATAGTGCTTCCTGTCTGCTGTGCCTATCCCGACCAAGTTAATTTTGGCTAGCTGATTTTTTTTAAAGACTTTATTTATTTATTTGACAGAGAGAGAGAGAAATCACAAGTAGGCAGAGAGGCAGGCGGTGGGGGGGAGAGCAGACTCCCTGCTGAGCAGAGAGCCCTCTGTGGGGCTCGATCCCAGGACCCTGAGACCATGACCTGAGCCGAAGGCAGAGGCTTAACCCACTGAGCCACCCAGGTGCCCCCTGCTAGCTGATTTTTTTAACCAAATATCCTAAGAAGATTCTAAAGCATGTCATGTACAATATCCATCATGTAAAAAATATTTCCAGGAACACAATGATAAGCTGCGGCATTGGCTGCGGGGACTAACTGAAGGAACGTGACCACCAGTGTAGCCCACCCTGTAACACAGTATCTCGCACACAATCCCTCCCACGAGAGACTCCATCCGCAGGCCTGTGCCAGGCTCTCCTGCTCAGGCTCAGAGGGGCATGCTGGGGTCCAGCATGACACTGGCAAATAAATGGTCTACCAGCTACACCTTGGCCCAGAGGCTGCGCCCGGGGCACCAGGTACGCACACAGTCTGCATTATGGCACACGGATCTGGGGTTAGAGACCCTGACCTGCAGGGGGTAGCAGGCGGGCCATCAGCCTCAGCTGGAGCCGGAGCCATCCCCCACACCCCTCCCTTATCAACCACGGCAAAACTCCAGGACGGCTCCTCTGGTTCCACTCTAGCAAGCCAGCTCACCTGCAGCGAGCGCTGGACCCTCTGTGAAATCCCACTTCCTCACCTCTGCCCCGGAGGCGAGCACACAGGATGGGGAAGACCCGAGGCGGGCCCGCAGCGCGCACGCACTAACCAGCGTGAACATGGTGGGGACGATGAGGAGGACAGCAGTCGCTTCACTGAAGACCAGGCAGGGGGCCACTGCTCTAACGGCGGCAGCGTTACTGTACGGGACTCCCCACAGCCCCCCGAGGAGTTAGACGCTAGCATCATTCCCATTTCACAGACAAGGACCAAGGCTCACAGGCCTGACCCAGACCCGCCATCCTCGGACACGCAGGGCAGGGGAGCTCTGTGCCGTGGCCACGCAGCCCACCTGGGGCCGCGCTTCCAGAAACCGCAGCATCAACACTAACAGGCTGGTGGCGTGGGCGTGGAAGAAGATTCCAGCAGCAAGACGGCCGCACGGCTCTGAATGGCACAGAGCCCTACTGCGCACGGAAAACAAAGACATCGGTCACTGGGTCAGAACGTTCCAAGGAAGTGTTAGGAATGACAAAAGATTCATTTCACTGCCACTTTCCTTTTTATATACCCATGAACGTGATCTGGGCGAAAACTGCCTAAACAGAGCCAAAGAGCTCTTTTAGCAAGGACAGAAGTAAAATTACTAGGTAGGTAGAGAGCTGTGTGCCGGAGACGACAGGCCGTGTCACCGCTTCCATTCGTATGTGACAATGCTGCGTCTTGGGGCGCCTGGGTGGTTCAGTGGGTTAAAGCCTCTGCCTTCGGCTCAGGTCATGATCCCAGGGTCCTGGGATCGAACCCTGCATCGGGCTCTCTGCTCAGCAGGGAGCCTGCTTCCCCCTCTCTCCCTGCCTGCCTCTCTGCCTACTTGTGATCTGTCTCTCTCTCTCTCTCTGTCAAATAAATAAAAAATATCTTTTAAAAAAACAAACAAACAAACAAAAAACAATGCTGCGTCTTACAGTCGGTTGGTCAGATTGACGTGACATAAAAATACCACCTATCTGATCCGACACGGTGACCTCTGTCGCAGGTGATAAGGCACACTGCCTAAGCTCTTCACGGAAATGAACCGTAGTGCTGTGTTTACAGTCAAACCACACCTCATTCCCCAATATCACGGATTTACTTCGGGGTGCCTGCCCGACCCACAGCCTCTGAATGGTACAACCCTAAGGGGACAAGGCCCGGCCCATTAGACCTGCGACAGCCAGCACCCCAGCAGGGGGCCACGGGCCGGGACTTCTGGGCCTGGCCCATCTGCTGCCAGTGAAGGCTCCCAGGGTCTGAGTGGCCACGTCAGCCAAAAGAAGAGGGGAGGGACAAGCAGACGAGGAGGGGCAGGGGACCACGTGGCTCCATGGGGGCCGGTGGTGGCCTTGACAGCCAGACCTTTCCCCGTTCCACCTCCCAAGAGGCCTGACTGAGCTTCCGGCAGCAGATACGAGGTTTGACCGTAAACTCCCTCTTTCGTATGGGAACAGCTGAATGGCGCGTGCTCCCTGCGGTGAAACCAAACTACAGCCCTCGATATCTATAGCCACCAACTGGTAGATGACACCGTGTCACACAGGCAACAGTGCTGGGCACTAGGAGGGCATCCGTGCTGGAGCCAGCGAGGCCTCACTGTCCGAGAGTGAACGGCTCAGTGGCCGGAGGGGGACAAACAATAAAGCAGAAGATACACGGGAACGAGAGCAAGATGCCACGGAGCGGGGCGGGGGAGGTGAGGGAGCCGGCACCCGAGGCTCTGAACCAGGCACCGCAGGGTGGGGCACAGTGACCTAGCCACGCAGAAAGCAGAGTAATTTAACTTGAAACAGTTAAAAAAAAAAAAAATCAGATACAAGTTAAAATAAGAGATGCCTCTGGGGGCGCCTGGCTGGCTCAGTGGGAAGAGCGTGTAATCTTGATCTTGGAGTCGGGAGTTTGACCCCAGCCTGGGTGTAGAGATCACATAAACAAGTAAAACAACAGATGCCGCTATGATCAGGTTACTGTCTTAACCAGTTTCTCCTAGCAAACTCCCAGACAGGCTTCCCCGCTGCAGGGGGCAGATGCTGGGCGCCGCAAGCACAAGCCCCCGAGTCCACCCACCAGGACGGCTCGCGGCGCCCAGGCACGCCAGCTACTCGCCCCTGCCAGGGGTGCTGCCCAGTGCGCGGCGGGCAGAGAGGCTCCCCGTCTCTGGGCCGCTCTCCCCTCGCAGCTCACGGTGCAGACCCATCCCGACCCCGACCTCGCAGGCTGGGCATGAATGCCCAGAGCAACGTTCCTCGTTCCTCGGGTTGTTTGTAGCTGGGAGCTCCAGATGGGGCTGGGTCCTGCCTCAATCCTTCCCCTCGAGAACGAGGCTTCGGGCCCACCTTGCGGGGCCAGCCGGGAGGAAGGGGGCATCCCGTGTGAGTGCAGACGGTGGTGGGGCAGCTTCCTGGCTCCAGCAGAGGCGACCCGGTTCCGGAGCTGGTGGCAGCAACAGCAGCCTGTCTGTGCAGAGGCAGCAGCCCCTGCGACGGCCCAACCCTGCGGGATCGATTTCGGAAGCTGCTTCCCGGATGCCACATCCGGAGCGTCTCCTCAGCCTGCCCGGTGACTCCGTGAAGCCGTCCAGATCACACACGTCCCTTGGGGTTAAACGGGCGAGAACAAATGCTGCTCATTGTCCGTGGTGGGAAGGGTCGACTGATACGTCCACCTATGGCCTGTTCGCTCTTTAAACAGTCTTTAAACAGAAACGTTCTCTGAAAAGCATAGTCTGTGAACTGATGCCAGTCCAGGGGCTCCTTGTTACTGGTTTAAGAGATGACAAGAAAGAGCAACCGGGAACTTTTACGGTGATTCAGCACTGCTGCGACATCGAAACCCATCACCATTTTTCCAGTACTTAATTTTTATGTATTTTATAAAAGTTCTGGTCCACAACAGATTAGGGGAAAAAATGAACACACTAAAAACTGGTCTTCCACGATAGTTTTAGAAGCACTGGTCTGTACACCAATCAAAAGATCCTTCTCCCTGCTTCAAAACCCACTAATGCTTCCCATTGAACATAGACTAACCCGAATTCTTACTCTGGCCCTACTCACCCCACTGGCCCCTACCTACCTCGCTGCCTCTAACTCTCCTCCTTGTGCTCCAGCCACACTAGCCTCTTAACATCACAGTGGCCTCAGGATCTTTGCACTAGCTGTCTCTGTCTAAAATACTCCATCCCCATCACTCTGTGATGTGACATGTTTTGTTCACTCAGAACACTTATCTCTGTCTCGAACTCTTTCTTGATCATTTCTGTACTTGTTCGTGCGTCTCTCTCTTCCTCAGAGTCTGGGCCCACATGGGTGAGACCATGTCTATCCCCAATATGCCCACATCCAGAGCAGCGCCTGGCACGTGGCATGAGTGAGACCTCCTCTCCCGCCTCTCTTGCCTACACCTGCCGCTCTTCCAGGCGAAGCCCAGTCATCTCCGCCTCATCTGACACCTACTGGACAAAGAGAAAATTACCCCAAGCAATTCATTTTCTCTAATGACATGACGGTGACTTTCAGACGGTTCCTTCTCTTCAACAGACTCTACACCCTCTACGAAAAAACACATCTTCTACTCTTCTCCTCTACCTTCACCAGACCTTGGCCATCACTGCGCATCAAGCAGACAGCCCAGTAACCACTGTGACCATCCTTGTGCCATTAGCCGGCTCTTCGAAATCTGACAGGGCTGCCGTGAGAGCAGTCATTTAAGAGAAATGAACTGTCATTCTCGTAGGAAACGCTTTAGTGATGGATTCAGGTCTCAGTAAGTCGGTGTCGTTGTCAACAAGGGCAGATAACTAGCAGGTGCACGTTCACCGGAGGGCACTGAGCAGGGGGCCAGCAGCCTGGACCCAGGATAGTGATAGAGCGGGATGGTTAGCATTTCAGTCAAACTGGAGTATAAGTTCTGACTCTACTATTTATTAATAACTTAACCTTGGGTTCTCACTTAATCCCTGAAGCCTTGATTTCCTCATCTACAAAACAGAGATGACGATGAGGGTAATGATGAAGATGGTGGTGATGCCAGGCACCTTGGGCTGTCAAGAGGCTGCACACGTGATGGTTAAGAACACCCCCGCTGGAAGAGGCTGTCCAAGTCCAAAGCCCATGTCCACCACTTACTAAGTACATAACCTTGGACAAATTACTTATCTCTCTGCTTCTGTTTTTCCATCTTTAAAACGGGGATAGTAACAGCATCTGCCTGAACGGCTGTCGTGAAGGTAGAATGAGTTAATTCCTACAAAGGGCTAAGAAGAGCGCCTGCCCGGTGGTCAGCCTTGAGGAACTGTTGGCTGTTACAGTGACCACTGTATTGCATCAATGCTCAGGCAGGTTTTTTCCCCTCACATTTTAACATCTCTGAAATCCTGAGGCAATACTGCCATATTTAATATCTTATGGTGACTGCATGCCGGTTTCCCCATCTTTCCGCATCTCTAAAACTAGGATACCCCTGAGCATCTTAGACCCTGTGCACTGAGCACAGCACTGGCCTATGGAAGACACTCAACATTTACATGATGAGTCAATGTCTGTTGATATAAAATATAACATTCCTTTTTTTTTTTAAGTAGGCTGCATGCCCAGCATGGAGCCAACAAGGGGCTCAAACTCACGACCCTGGGCTGAGATCAAGAGTCAAATGCTCAACCGACTAAGCCACCCGGGCACCCTGGAACATTCCACTTCCTACAATCTCTCTCTGTAGACAAATACTGTAAGAAACGGATTCGATTTCTTCCATTGTACAATTCTTCTACTACTGGGAAGAGAAGATATTTATTTCTAAACCAAGATTTCTCAAATGTCTAACTACATAGAAACTTGCTGGGAATGATCCCCTCCCCTTGAATTTTGAAATTCCACACTCTCAGAAGCAACAATCAGAGCTCTAACATAAGGCACATCTCACACCAAGAGGCCCGCTACTAAATACAGAAAGTGATTATGTAGGTTCATTAAGAAGCAAAATGTTGGTTCATTGGTAAGAAAAAAAATTATCAATGAAATATTAAGGTTTGGTGGTTGTTTCTCTTGATTGTATTAGGGGCTCTGTCCTGATGGACAGATGTACGTACAGATAGGATCAAAGAGCACAATCTGTGTCAGACAGAATATATGAGAAAATGTAATCACAGAACACCTCATTTATCCAGACTGTTTGAAACAGATGCTTAAAATGTGAAAATTTCAGATCAATAAGGTCTACTCCTTGAACTTCAAGTGAAACTCTTCTCTATAGCCATCACTTTAAGTGCGGATCTTTTCAAAACATTTTCTTTCCTGGGGCGCCTGGGTGGCTCAGTCGTTAAGCGTCTGCCTCTGGCTCGGGTCCTGATCCCAGGGTCCCGGGATCGAGCCCCACATCAGGCTCTCTGCTCAGCGGGAAGCCTGCTTCCCCCCTCCCGCTTCCTCTGCTTGTGTTACCTTTCTGTCTCTTTCTCTGTCAAATAAATAAAGTCTTTTTTTTTTTTTTAAGATTTTACTTATTTATTTATTTGACAGAGATCACAAGTAGGCAGAGAGGCAGGTAGAGACAGAGGAAGGGAAGCGGGCTCTCTGCTCAGCAGAGAGCCCGATGCGGGACTCGATCCCAGGACTCTGGGATCATGACCTGAGCTGAAGGCAGAGGCTCCAACCCACTGAGCCACCCAGGCGCCCTCAAATAAATAAAGTCTTAAAAACCAAAACAAAACCATTTTCTTTCTTCACTTTCCTACTTCCTCCGTCACGTTACTGGCGTGGCTTGCTGACCACCACGCGCCACGAGCTTGGGCACTCTCTAGCCCATCCCGGGGCCGCCCGCCCACACTGCTCACGCTTGGGCTGCTGCTTTTGTTCTCACGTTTTGTATTTTCGGTTTCCTCGCCACTGTGGGACTGTCACCTGTCACATTCTGTTACTGCAGATGGGCCACGTTCTAGAAGCTCCTTCTAACCAATGGCTCTATTCTTAATAGGTTTTAAACCAAGCAACCTGATAACTAACTTTGTTAGAATTGGACTTAAAACACAGTTAAATAGATCCCTGAATGATGGGTTTACCTGTGAATAAAATGCACAAGGTCTGTCACATAAATAGCATTTAGTCCCAGATATACGGCCAACTCCTATTTTTTTCAAAAAGATCCTAAAGTTTTTAGATCCAAAAGCTTTTCATCAACGTCTACAGACGTATAAAAACTTGCCTGTCTATGCTATTTATTTTATTAGTAATTTACTAAAGCACACATTTCCAGTCACATATAAAATATACTAGTTTGATAACAACACTTTTTTCTACTTTCCCACGCGGTAACCATTTTATTTAAGCTCTTCGTGTGCAACTAAAACTCCGTTCCAAGCATTAACTAGTCCCTCACGGAACATGGAGCAGCTGATTTGTTTCCATGTGTCCAAGCACGAGGCATGGGGCGCCTGGGGGGCTCAGTGGGTTAAAGCCTCTGCCTTCCGCTCGGATCATGATCCCAGGGTTCTGGGATCGAGCCCCGCATCGGGCTCTCTGCTCAGCAGGGAGCCTGCTTCCTCCTCTCTCTCTGCCTGCCTCTCTGCCTACTTGTGATCTCTGTCAAATAAATCAATAAAATCTTTAAAAAAAAAAAAAAAAGAAGAAGCACGAGGCAATGTGTACAACACCACGCATCCGGGGCATTTCCCAGGGGCGTCTCCGAGGCTCATGTGTCCCGACACCTGACACACCTGTGCAGCCGTTCCCTCGGGGATACTTGCTACACGGGCCGACCACCTGTCTTCTTCTATCCAGTTTCCTCCCGTGACCTCTCGAAGCCTCCAGAACCAGCCCTGACTGAGGCCGGTTCAGGCACACGTGCTCCCCTTAACGGTGCTTTAGTTCAGAAGGTGAGGGGTGAGCACCCTGGGGCGCAGGAGGGACTGTGCGAGGATCCAAAGAGAAGGGGTCACGTCTCTCGTCGGGGGGATTACGCTTGGGGGCAAGCCCTGCCTTGTTCTGAGCCGCAGAACGGAGTGCTGACCGCGGCAGAGCCAGCAGGGTGGCCCCGGAGGGACCTGAGGCGAGGGAGGCCTGAGCGGCCTCTGCTGCCCCGGGAGCCACCCCCAGCCAGCTCCCGGCCAGCCTGAAGGCACAGGGCTGCACCCGTCCCACTGGCAGCCCTGTGCCAGGTAGACGAGAAGTCCCGAAAAATACCTCCCAAGCGCGGAGTAGCTCAGTACCGTGTATTTATAGGAACGCCCGCACTCTGGTGACTAGCGATTTTGAGGACGAAAACAAAGCATATGGGAACTACAAGCTTTAAAAGGAGATCTTAGATTAGCTCACAAATTATTCTACGTACCTCGTATTAGCTCATAAATATTCATGTCCATAAGTTCACATATGAGTGCGAGAGAGCCAGATTTTCTGTCGCTGAGGAAGAAAGCAGGTTTGTAAGAATGTTTTGTCTTAATCAGAAAACAATCAAGTACTTAACTCACTTGCAAACATCTCCGGTCGACATAAAGCACTCCCGCAGCAAAGGCTGAAGCGTCCTGACTGAAGGAGGCGCTGTGATTTTCAGTCAGTACTTCAGGTGAAATTAACTTAAAATAAGAGTAAAACCTTCACTTTAAGCAAAAATTCTAAACTCTTGCCCCCTTTTTAATGAGCTGTGTCTTAAAAATATAAAATTAACTACCAGCAGACAGGAGAAAGGAGGCTGAAGAGTTGGCTGAGCAAAACAGGAAAAAGAATTTAATTCATCTCCGTGACTGCAAATTTAGCTTTAATTTACCTAAACTCCTTCCATGTAATTGGGATAGATTATAATGGGGGAACAAAATCCACAAAGCGGTCAGGGGAAAAGGGAGAAAGACAGGTGACAGCACACCTGTGGGGTGTCTAGGCTTTGCCTGGGCTGGGGACAGAGGCCTCCCGCTGAGCAGGTGAGCCCCAGGCAGGGGAGAACATGTCACCACAGCCCCCACTCAGGGCACATCCCGTGGGACGGTGTGTCAGGAGGCCCGAGCGAGGTCCCGGGCACAAGTGCCCGTGAAGCACGGGACACACGGGCAGCGCGGTGACGGCCACACTGGCTGCTCCGGACATTGCAGGCCAGGAGGCCACGCCACGTGACAAGATATTTCACCCGGTGTCCTCTGATTAAAGCCTGCCGCACTGGAACTGTCAGAGACCGGCTGGTTTTAAAGCAGCCGGGAGAGCCACCGAGGGGCTTCACCCGGCGTGCACCCCCTTGGGACCCACACAAGGGCCGGTCCCGGTACCCTGGGTCTGAGCTCCCGCAGAAGTGCTGGCACCTGGGGACGAGCTGTGCTCTGCCTTCTCGACAGGCAGCTTAGCCTTAGGGAAGCTGTTCTAGAATTAGAACAGAAAAGTCCTCTGGATTACATCAGCTGCAGGGAGGCAGCAGCTCTCACTGCCTGAGACGGTGCACACGTGGCAGCAGGCACAGGGAGAAAGCGAGGGCAGCCCGGGGCACGAGACACCGGGGCTCTCCCACGAGGCCACCATCCACCCTTGAGGCCTCGCCTGCCCAGGCTGCGTCTACCGAGCGGCCTCCCCGAGCTGCGGGAGAGGAGCCGTCTGAATTCTGCACGCTCTTGTGACACGGAGTCACCCAGGTGAAGGCACAGCAGCGAGAGGGATCAGACGCGCATTTGCCCCAGGGACTAAATACGGGACTTAAAGTGAAATGAAAATGGTTACTCCCTGAGCCACAGGGCAAATATTTTAAACATCTACACGGTTTTTCTTAAAAAGCGATGTAATCATTTTTATCAAATTGAGATCATTGGTAAAGTCCCCCGTATACTTACAAAACCACTTCGTGCAACGTAAGAATGTTTGGGTGCGGATTCAGGCGCCTCAGAGCTTGTATCTCCCGCAGGTTGTTCACGTGCTCGATACTATTGTGCAGGGAAAGAGAAATAACTCGCTTTTAATTTAGGTCAGCTTTCATTAGGGTTATTCAATCATTATCTGTTACCCACGATCACAACCGAAAACCTCATAGATATTTCAAGCAAGTTAATCGGCTTCCATTTCTCCCATCAGCAGCTGAAGTTCAGCACGTCTCGTTCTGGTTATCATCTGATTAAAAACCAAGCGTCTTATAGCTTCGGACATACATTCAGATCTTCCCCACCTAAGCTCCTGAAAGAATACCTTTGTAGTTTCTTTTATGATTAATAAACATAGATCGGATGCCTGGGTGGTTCAGTCAGTGAAGCGCCTGCCTTCGGCTCAGGTCATGATCCCAGGGTCTTGGGATCGAGCCCCGCATCGGACTCTCTGCTCAGTGGGGAGCCTGCTTCTCCCTCTGCCACTCCCCTGCTTGTGTCTCCCCCTCCACTTGTCTCTCTATCAAATAAATAAAATCTTTTAAAAATTAATAAACATAGAAATAGATATTAAAATTTCCTATTAATCAGTTTCTAGGAACCACCCAGCTGAGCAACCCGAGCACCGTCTGATGTACCCGGTTCAGATTTCCATGAACAGACCAGCCTTCCTGCTTGATTGGTGAGCGCTGTGCGTGTTCGCAGCGTAGTTCAGCTGGTGGTCTCCCTGGTCTCCCGCAGTGGCGCCTTACTGCCGGCTCTTCCTACAAAGGCTGCTCGGCCCCACACCCTGCGGCCCCACGCCCTGTTCACATCCAAAGTCATGCCCATGTGAGTGTGACGGAAGTGGAGGGGCTGAGACTGGCTGTCACCCCCTTCCAGAGACCCCTTACAAGAGACACGCCTCCCCATGGGCGGGGCCCTGGTCACCCCCAGTCAAATGACTCGATCCCCCAGAGACTTCCATCTCCCAGGCCGGGAAAGAGACTGTGGGAATTGTCTTCTTTCTTTGAACGGCAACACTCTGTTCCACCAACTTGTGACACGCAGTGTAAAGCTCAGCCTTTGGATTGGTTCTTGAAAGAGCAGTTGTATCGAGAGTGTATGATGACTGTCCGAGGTCAGTGTGAAGGTTTCCAGTCTTTGGTGCTAGCCGGCAAACAGGAGCCTGGCCTGTAAGAGGCAGCCTGAACAATCTGAGTGCGAGGCTATTTCCGACCCCAAGTTTTAGACCCCTTTGCCATTTACTTTTCCCAACTGCCTCCCTCATGCCCAGGACGTCGTGCGAAATGTTAGGCACTTGGGCACCATGGTCGGCAACCCGCCAGGAAAGACGCAGCCCATAGTGCTGGAGCTAGGTCCCACGGAGGGGGCCCCTGTTCAACCCAGGCACGAACCTTCGAGTTCTGGAGAGAGGAGAGGTCTGGGGACCACCGAGCCAAGGGCCAGGTGGAGGCTGGAGGTGGGAGCGGACAGCAGTCAGGAGGCTCGGAACAGCCATTGACCACCCAGAATATGAGGCTTTCCCTATTCTAAGAAGCATCATGCACGGCCATTCTGGTGTGTGCTGAGCCCGGATCCTGACATTCTCCATTCATTACATCAGCTTTAGGACCTACCCCACCACACTCCTCACCAGCACCCTGGCCTGCAGAACCAGCTCCCCCGACATGCTTAGCAGGGAGCCTGCTTCTTCTTCCCCTCCTTGTGCTGTCTCTCTGTCAAATGAATAAATAAAATCTTTTTAAAGATTTTATTTATTCATTTGACAGACAGAGATCACAAGTAGGCAGAGAGGCAGGCAGAGAGAGAGAGGAAAGCAGGCTCCCCAGAGAGCCTGATGTGGGGCTTGATCCCAGGACCCTGAGATCATGACCTGAGCCGAAGGCAGAGGCTTAACCCACTGAGCCACCCAGGTGCCCCTAAATAAATAAAATCTTAAAAAAAAATGAAAGAACTGGATAGTTAAACAGCCTAGTCACTGAGACAACCATCCACTCTTCTCATCTTTGATATGAAAACTGGCTATCATACCCCAAAACATACTCTGCTTATTGTGACATAACTCTTTCCTGCCTCTACAGACACTGCACTTAGAAATAATGAACTAATAGATTTAGAAAGGCAATTTCCTCTGAGCACCACTAGTCTTTGTTCAAATAAAAAGATTTTTATTTTCAGAAAATATAAATCAACTCTGTTCTCTCTTTTAAAAATCATGAAAAAAAATCTAAAAAACTGGAGTTAACTATTTGTTTTTTAAAGATTTCATTTATTTATTTGACAGAGATAGAAAGCACACGAGCAGGGGGGGTGGCAGGCAGAGAGAAGGAGAGGGAGAAGCAGACCTCCCATCGAGCAGGGAGCCCGATGCGGGGCTCGATCCCAGGACCCTGGGACCGTGACCCAAGCCGAAGGCAGATGCCCAACGACTGAGTCACCCAGGGGCCCCTGGAGTTAACTATTTTTCTCTGCCTTGGAGTTGCTTTGAATCTTGCGGTCAGGTGACATTCAGGGTTTTGTTTGTTTGTTTTCACTGTCCTACTGGACACAGAAACAATCATGGGATTGAACACAGAGGAGTACAGGCAGCCTCTGTTCCAAAAAGAACCAATGATAGGTGCCACAAATGGATTTTTTTTTCTACAACTGGAAAAAATTCTAATTACCAGGTCAAAGTCTAAAAAATAAAAAATATTAATTATGCAATTTCAACATTTCACTTTATCAGAAGTTTTTTTTTTTTAAGATTTATTTTAGAGAGAAAGAGAGAGAATATACATGAGGGGTGGAGAAGTGAGGGAAAGGGGGAGCAGAATCCCCCCGAGCAGAGGGTCTGATACCACGGGGCTCAATCTCTGGACCTAGAGCATGACCTGAGCCAAAACCAAGAGTGGGACGCTTAACAGACTGAGCCACCCAGGCGCCCCGGTTTATCTAACCAATCCAATGTGTAAGAAGAGAGTCCTTTAGCTGAAGGGGAAGAAGAAGCAGTTATATTAATATTAGACCAGATTTCAAAATAAAGGTTATCACTAGCTATAATGACTTCATAATGATGGGGCAGTACACCGAAAAGACAGACGATGTGCTGAATAGGACGGCTTCAGTACACAAGCAGTAAAGACTGACGGTGGAAAGCAGAAGGAGCTGGAAGCTTTGGGACCCCTCTACATCACTGAGAAGGTCGGCAAAGATGCACAAGATCCTAACAGCACTGCTGACCACCTTGACCTAACCAACCTTACATCGAACCCACATTTAACACCTAAGTACAACGTGCTCTTTACTCCGACGAATACGCTGGACCCAAAGGTAAGTCTCAGTAAACTTCCAAACACAAAGACTTACAGAACACGTTCTCTGACCACAACAGCTTATGACAGTAAGCGAGCTAGAAGAGCCCCAAACATCTGCAAATTAAGCAACACTCTTGTAAATAAACCACGGGGAAAGACAACTCACAAGGAGAATTAGAAAACATTTTAAACAAAGCAATAAGAAAACACAACATATCAAGATGCACAGAATGCAGGAAAACGGGGCTTAGACGTGTATTTGTGGCTTTAAGTGCTTATGTTAGGAAGAAATGGTTAAAAATAAATTCTGTTTTCACCTTAAGGTAGACTAAGAAGAGTAAATTACTCCAAAGTAGAAGAAAAGCAACACTAAAGAGGAGAAATTGATGGCACAGAAAACAGACGAATAAGGACGCCTGGTGGCTCAGCCGGTTGAGCAACCGACCCCTGCTTTTCGCTCAGGTCGTGATCTCAGGGTCATGAGAGCAAGCCTTGCATTAGACTCTGCACTTAGCAGGAAGACTGCTTTGGACTCTCTCTCCCCCTCTTCTACCCCACCCACACCCTGCTCTTTCTCTCTAAAAATAAATAAATAAATCTTAAAAAAAAGAGGAAGAAGAAGAAAATAGACAAATAATAGAGAAAATGAACAAACCGAAGCTGGTTCTTTGAAAAGATTAATAAAACTGATAAACCTCTACCAAGACCAACGGAGGAAAAAAATTATATAAAACACTACCACCACCAAATGATACCAGGAATGACAGGGACCATCACTAGAGTTAGATATTAAAAAGATAAGGGGGGGGGGCGCCGGGGTGGCTCAGTTCGTTAAGCATCTCCCTTCAGTTTGGGTCATGATCTCAGAGTTCCGAGATCCAGCCCTGCATTGGGCTCCCTGCTCAGCAGGGAATCTGTTTCTCCCTCTCCCTCTCTCTCAAATAAATACATAAAACCTTTTTTGTTTTTTAAAGATTTTATTTATTTATTTGACAGACAGAGATTACAAGTAGGCAGAGAAGCAGAAAGAGAGGGAGGAGGAAGCAGGCTCCCTGCTGAGCAGAGAGCCCGATGTGGGGCACAATCCCAGAACCCTGGGATCATGACCTGAGCCAAAGGCAGAGGCTTTAACTCACTGAGCCACCCAGGCCCCCCAAATCTTTTTTTTTTTAAAAACAACGTTTTTTTTTTAAAGATTTTATTTATTTATTGGACAGACAGAGATCACAAGTAGGCAGAGAGACAGGCAGAGAGAGAGGGAGAAGCAGGCTCCCTGCTGAGCAGAGAGCCCGATTCAGGGCTTGATCCCAGGACCCTGGGATCATGATCTGAGCCGAAGGCAGAGGCTTTAACCCACTGAGCCACCCAGGTGCCCCGAACCTTTTTTTAAAAAAGGACAAAAGGGAGTATTATGAACTGTATGCCAATACATTTGACAATTTAAAAAGACGAACACCTTGAAAGACATAATTACCAAATCCGACACAAAACTGAAAATCAGAGTAGCCCTATGTTTACCAAAGAAACGGAATTTGTTATCAAAAGCCTCCTCACCTGATGGAAGTGTTCCAAAATGGGATTACAGTGATAGCTGCACACCTGCATAGCTTTCCTTACAGCGGTGGACTTTCAGGGTATGTAAATTATATCTCAATGAAGCTTTGAAAACCTTATAAAAATCCAAAATCACTTGGTATGGTTCTACTTGACTCTTCAACATTCCATGGTCCTGATACACCGCGGAGCCATGGCCCACTATGCTGCGTGGTGGGGGTGAACCTTCCCCACAAAGGAAACTTCTAGGCCCAGGTGATTTCACAGGGGAATTACTTCAAACATTTAAGAAATACTCACACACGTTTCACAAAAGAAGGTCCGTGAGTGGCTGATAAGAACACGAGTGAGTATCCATCATCACCAGTCACCAGGGCAGTGGAAACTAAATTAAATAAGGTACCACGCACCAGGGTGGCTAACATCTAAGACTAACACCGCCAAATGCTGGGGACGTGCAGAGCGGCTGTGACTCTCTTTCTTTGTTGGTGGGGATGGAGACAGGAAACGTGCTTTGGAAAAGGGCTCTGCCGTTTCTTCCACGAAACACCTACTCTTGGCTCCAGGGGTTCTATTCTAGGGAGCTGCGTGAGAACAATGAAAACCTAGATCCCAACGAGGCTTGAGCATGAGTTTTAATAGCAGCTTTATTCACAGCAGCCTCCAACCCAAACCAGTAAAAGTCCATCGCCAGAGAACGGATAAACAGCTGGTGTGTTACTAGGTAGTAAACAGGTATAAACTACGGGCGCAACAGGGCAGAGGAATCTCCAAGATTCCTCCCGCTGCGCCAGGAGAGCGGGTCACCGGAGCATGGTCAGTGCTTTTGCTTTCGGTGGTTCCATTTAGTATGAATTTCTAGTAGAGGATGAAGGGAAAAACCCAGAGCACTGACTGCCTGGGATGGGGGTGGAGAACTGCCATGAAGGAGTCTTATAGGTGACAGAAATGTTCTAGCTCTTAATTACATGAGAGCAGCCATTTGCCAAAATTATAAAGAAATGTGCATTTTAACGTATGCAAATTCCGCCTTAAAAAAAAGAACGGTGAGCGGACAAGCAAGTGGGAAAGAGGCCCGCTGGAGACGCACAGGAAATGAACATGACAGGCGTGTTGATTCCGGTGGCCGGACACCTGGGGTCCATTATACTGCTCTGTTTACTTTGCATAAGTGTGAAATTTTCCATAATTATATTCTTTTAAAGAGCTTTTAAAGTGACTCATTAATTTCTTATCTTTGTTTTTACTTATAACCTTCCAAAGCAGAATTTATTTCTGTAAAAGTGATTTGAGGACCACGAAGTAATGGGACGGGAGAAAAACCGTGTGCCAAGTCAAGACCAGACCAGACCGTCTGCAGCAGTCAAGAGCACCGCGAAGAGTGCTGGTCCTTCCCTGGGTCCCACGCTGGGCTCCACTGTTTGCCAGCTCGGTGACCCTGGGCAGGCAAGGGTACTCGGCTCTCCGACCAGGCTTCCCTAAGGCAATGACACCATCCATCTTTCCCCTCGGGCTGCAGTGAGGACTCAGAGCTCTACGCACATAATTTGCCGGCACTGGGGCCAGCCCCAGACACGTGGCGAACAACCATTGTCCTCCTTGTCATGATTCCTGCTATCGCCTGCTTCACTTTTCTAAAGTCTTGAAACCCCAGTCACCTGCACTGGCCCACGGCAGGTTGATCTATGAGTGTGGATCTCAGGGCAAGTGCTGCGCTGAGTGCCCACCAGCCTGACCACTCACCAGGGTCTTGCAAGAGACAGCCTCCGTGTCTCCGCATGGCACGCACAGAGCAATGGACACAGGAGCTGTCCAAGGTCCCATAACTTCAGAGCCCGAACTCATCCTTGTGCCGACCAGGAGTAGCCCATATGCGTGTCCTACTGCTTCAGGACACCAGAGAGATCTTACAACTATCAGGACTACGGGTTTTTTTCTTTTTTAAAGAAACCCATTCTGTTTCTTTACAGTATTTCTACAGGAAGAATACAAAATACAATCATAGCAAAAGAGTAAAAGTGGGGGGGGGACCTGTAATGAACTGTTGCCCTTGTGGTAAGGACAGGTGGAAACCAGGGTATCCAAAGGACTGGGTCACACCGCAGGCCTCCAGCAAGTAAGTCACTTGTCCCCAGACTGAGCCTCTGAGCCACTCTGCAGGAGAACAAGCCTCAGAAGCTCAAAGTGCCTTCCTGACCCAGTACTAACGAACGGGCTTCTCTGACCTCACCCGGACGTCACATTAGCAACTATTACTGCAAACGCTGTCAATTTCTATTTTTGTAAAAGTGAAAGGAAGGGACTGGAAGTAAGACTTGGAGGAGGTGGGAGTCAGAAGCTCCAAATACCAACCTCATTCTGCCCGTGTGACTCAGCGTGATCTTCCTGTAACTGCTCCTCATTTCTTATGCCACCCACACAACTGTGCAAGGTGACTTTGAGCATTTACTTAGGCGAGGATAAATCAGCAGAAATGCATTTTTAAAGAACCCAAAATTATTCTTCAAGTGAATAAGATTACACTGTTTAATAATGATAGATACTCCAGGAATCCAGAAGCTAGAAATATTATTTTCATGGTTAAAAAACAAAACAAAACAAAACAAAACCATTAAACCTGTGGATCAAGTATCAGTGACACTAGAGCTTCCGACAAATTATTGGCAATCTCTTTCTTGAAACGACCGCCAAGGCAGTTGTCTTTCTTTTAGAACTTTCTTCTAGAAACTATAAGGTCATTTCTTCCTATAGGTCAGAAATAACAGTAATACCTTTACTAGTGGAGGGAGCTTAGGAGCAATAGGGGTGAGTCCAGATCACCAGAGGTTAATTTTATTTATTTTGCTATTTCTTTTTTTTACTTTGAAATCATTTTAGACTAACAGAAGAGTTAATAAGTTGGTACAGAAAATCCCCATAACCCAGCTGCTCCTAATGTTAACACCTTATGCAACATTTAGCAAAACTAAAAAATTAACATTGGTACAGTTCTATTAACTAGACACTTTATTTGGATTTCCCCAGTTTTCCTATGAAGATCTTTTTCTCTTCCAGGACCCAGGACACCTCATTATAATTAAGACCTCCGGTCTACGACACTTCCTATCTTTGTTTTTTACTATTTAGACAGTTGTAAGGGGTGCCAGGCAAGTATTCTATAGAATGCCCCTTAGTTTGGTCTGGTCTGGTGTATTCTCATAATTAAATATTAAATATTAAATAATTAAAGGTTATGGATCTTCAGGAAAGAACACCATGGAGGTAATATGCTTGCTCTTTCAAACCCATTATACCAGAAAGTACGTGGTATCAATATGTCTTATGACTGACGATGTTTATCATTTAGTTAAGGTGGTATCTTCCAGGTTTTTCACTGTAAAGTTACTATCCTTCCCTCCCTACTTTCTATCCCTTAGAAGCAAGTGCAGCCCATATTCATTTCCTGCAGCCCAGGAAATTAAGCCCCATCTCCTGAAGGAACCATGTGTGGACATATGTTAAAACCACCATAGTAATTCATAAATAGTTAGGGGGGAACTCATTTGAGGCTCTGCAGAAATCCTATTCTTGTTAAAGTTTCATCTACTTATTTTATTTAAGATTTTATTTATTTATTTGTCAGAGAGAGATGGCACAAGCAGGGGGAGCAGCAGGCAGAGGGAGAAGCAGACTCCCCGCTGTGTAGGGAGCCTGATGCAGGACTTGATCCCAGGACCCTGGGATCATGACCTGAGCCGAAGGCAGACGCTTAACCCACTGAGCCACCCAGGCATCCTATCACCTACTAATTTTAGTATCCATCAGCTTATCCTCCCTGAAGAAATTATTACTGTTATTCTAATGATGATTTTCTATTTCCGTCAGTCCTTCTATATTTATTAATTGGAATTTTTCTGAAAGGAAGAATTGTCCCCTCATCCCAATTTATTTATTCACTCATTTATTTATCAGTATGGACTCATGGTTATTTGAAAAGATAGATGGGAGGGTAGAGAGAGAAAGAGAGAGAGAGAGATGTGTGTGCATACAGACTAGTGTACAGATTAGTTCTGTCTGCTGAGTCTAGAGGGATCGACATTCCAGGAGCAATGAGCACATCTGGTGCCAAGATCTTGTTTTCTAAATACCTTTCTCCAGTAAAAGGAACCAGGGCTCCTTAGAGAAATGGATGATTCTAGGGGCAGGAAAAATACAAGATGAGCCTAGAGAATTTTGCGGTGCCAAAAATTAAAGCGTTAAAGAAGGAAAGGAAAAGAAAAAGGATGGAGCATATCAAGAGAACACAGGAGCCAACCTGAAAGAGCCTCCAAAGCCACAGCTGGGATAATCTAAGTGGAACAATGATTACATAAATAATGACAGTACTGGGTCATAATCTCCACTAGTTGTGAACATATGCATCAAGAGCAAATCAGGACTCACAAGAATAAACCCAAAACCCAGTTGCTCTCAGGTTTGGATTACGTGGCTGGCAGATACCTGTCAAAACCAGCTCAAGACTCTATCGCTGACTCTGTACATCAAACAGCGACAAAATTCCACCAGCCCAGAATAAGTGTACTTCCTCTCAAGGAAAGCCAATACCTGAAATTATGACTTATACAGCAGAAGCTAAAGCCTTGATAATCCCCTAAACGTACACAAACTTAAAAAAAAAAAAAGTAACACTGGGATGCCTGGCTGGCTCTGTCTGTGGAGCATCAGACTCTCGATCTTGGGGTCCTGAGTTCAAGCCCCACGTTGGGTGTAGAGATTACTAACTAAACAAATGAACAAAACAAAATAAAAAGTAACTCTGATTCAGCGGTATTTATTAAAAACCTTTACTTATCCTGAGTTTTTAAAAGAAAAACAGGTGTTCTAATCACTTTTCTTTTAAGATTTTATTTATTTATTTATTTATTCGTCAGAGAGAGAGAGAGAGAGCGCACAAGCAGGCAGAGCAGCAGGCAGAGGCAGAGGGAGAAGCAGGCTCCTCACTGAGCAGGGAGCCGGATGCGGGGCTCGACCCCACGACCCTGGGATCATGACCCGAGCCAAAGGCAGCGGCCTAACCGACTGAGCCACCCAGGCGCCCCTAATCAACCACTTTGTCAGTGAGGACAAAGAGCGCTAGTGTTTCTGAACTCGGACGGCGATCACACGCTCAGGAAGGACGCGCCCGCCCGCCCCCGCCCGCGCCCGCCCGCCCCCGCTCTGTTCGTTCCCGCTTAACCTTCAGGCACCTCACGGCGCGGAGACCAGCGCGCAGCATGTCGGGCCCGGCAGAGGCGAGGCCGCGCTGCGCACGGCGGGGAAAGCACGTCCCGTAGACCAGCTTCTCCCGCGGGGCCGTAGTTCTCCGGCTACAACTGAGCGTTCCCGGCCCCTCAGAGAATTGCTTCTTTGACGCAAACCGTCCTGGGTCCGGACGCCTCCACCTCCCTGAGCGCGCGCCGCGGGCCGGCGCCACCGCCGTCCCTCCCACGGCCGGTCCAGCCCGGAGGCGCCTCGCGTCTGCCGGCGTCTGTCCCGTCCACTCTTCACATCACGACCGCAGGCGCTGCCGTCTGTCGGTGCGTCCGCCCCTGGCCCCGACGGTGGAAGCTGACGGGGAGGCCGGTCCCCTCCTGGGGTGCGCGTGCCCGTCCTGCGGCTCCAGGCCCCTTCCCCGCCGGCCCGGCAGGAGCGCTCTTCGGTTCGCGGCGTCGGGAGGCCCTCGGCGAACGCCCGCCGCGGGCCGGTAGAGCTGCCGCCGCGGGGGGGGGGGGGCCGGGAGAAGGAGCCCCGAGCGTGCGCGGAGGGAGAAGCGAGGCGCAGAGGCGAGGCCGAAGACGCGGCGGCGGAGGGCGGTCCCGGCCCGGTGAGATCCGGATCCAAATACGGCTCTGCCGGCCTCGTGAGCTGCGGCGACGACGCTCGGGCTGCTTCGGTCCTCTAAGCGCCTCTCCTCGTGTGCAAGCCGGCAGGGGGGCTGCGGACGCCCCGTGGGGGTCAGGGAGGGGACACGTGTGTCGTCGGTGCTCTCTGACGTGACGGACGGCCCCGCGCGCCCTTCCGATCTGAGAACCGCTGTGGCGCGAAGAGGCTGACGAGCGCGGCCGCGGGCTGTGGGCCACGTGGCGGGCGCCTGCGGTGTCGTACAAGCAGCCGTCAGCGCTGAGAGACTCCGATTCCTGGGCCGTCGCAGGCCGGGCCTCACCCCTGCCTGCTGAGAGCTTCCCCGCCGCCGCGAGGCCGGCGTCCGCCTCGTGATCCTGACAGAGCTTCCGAGTCAGGCCGGTGCCCGACTCGTGCCGCCCGGAAGCGGCTGCGAGGCCGAGGGGATGAGGAGACGCTCTGAGGGCCAGAGCCTCCGGCCTGCTCCGGGGGGGCGCCCTCTCCACAGCGGCGCCCGCCCCGCCCCCCCCCCCCCCGCCGGGAATGAACGCTTCCAGCCCCGCCCGGAAAGCGCTTCCCGCACACTAAGGGGCGCACGGCTCGTTACATCCAAAGCGCCTCCCGCGCGCTGGGACTAAGGGTGCGGATCTGAGGGCCCGACACGCACGTTCCAGGAGCACAGCGGCGGCCCGAAGGGAGGCGCGCCGCGAGAATGACACGTTCGGTGGCCGCTGACCGCGGACACGGCAGCAAGCCCGGACCTGACCGTCGTCATGACCGCCACCTTCTCGGAAGCGAGTAAAATCCCACACACGAGCGGTTCCGGAACCGGCAGGTCAGCCCCACTGCTCTGCCCGGAGGACGCGGGCGGCGTGTCACACGTTGTCCCATGAATACGCGTTTCCCGCGACGAGAGGGGCCCTTCCCGCTCTACCCCCGCCGCCGACCAGACGGCGCCCGCGGCCGGCCCGCCTACCTCTCGAAGCGCTGCTTCATCTGTTTGCACGCGTAGTAGCCGCCGTCCCTCAGGCTCTGCATCTTCGTCACCTCGGAAAACGTCCCCTCTCCGATCTTGCCAACTGCTTTATAGCCTGGAACAAAACAGCCACACGGATAAGCGCTGCGCGCGCGGGGGACCGTCCACTCACTCCCGGGCGGCAGCTCTTCCGCCCAGACGGTAGCCCGACGCCGGCTCCGCGAGCACTGTTACTCCATGTTTCTTCCTTTTTTTAAACTTTATTTATTTATTCGAGAGAGAGAGCGAGTGAGAGAGAGCCTGAGAGGGGAGAAGGTCAGAGGGAGAAGCAGACTCCCCGGGGAGCTGGGAGCCCGCCGCGGGACTCGATCCCGGGACTCTGGGATCATGACCTGAGCTGCAGGCCGTCGCCCAACCACCTGAGCGGCCCAGGCGCCCTACTCCACGGTTTCTAAGGTTCGGGCTCCCCTCGGCTCAAGGGAAGCTGCCAGCAGGGGGAACTGCCGAAGAGGGTCAACGGCGCCAAACTTCCAGGTCCAAGAGAAGGAAGTACCGGGGATGGAACACGCCCCAAGGTGAGCGACCACGGCTAACAGCCACCTCGGCTAACAGCCACCGCATGACATACAGGACAGTTGTTCAGAGAAGAGTCCCGAGAGTGCTCATCACAAGGAGAAAATTTTGTTTCCTTTTTCCTTTCCATCGTCTCTGCCGGAGAGGATGGGCGGTAGCTGAGCGCATCGTGGTCATCATTTCTCCACCTGTGTGAACCAAACGGTCGTGCTGCCCGCCTTACACTCACACGGCGACGCGTGCCCGCTGTCTCTCAATACAACTCGGAAAAAAGTAAACAGGACTTTCACACATTGGGAGAAAAAATAGGCAGCTGAGTTGTGTGTCGGCAATGAGCAGCGTCTCCTCCCGGGCTGTGCTCCCCCTGGTACAGCGGGGAAGCTCCCCGCCCGAAGCCCGCCTGCGGGGAGAGGCTCGGCGCCCCGTCGGAGCTGGAAAGCAGATGACCTGAGCGGCGAGGCCGGCTGGAACTCTCTAGCAGGAGCCCCCGAGCCGGGGCTCTGCGGAGGCGTGGTCTCGCACCAGCAGCCTCCGAACCTTCCCCAACCTTCCCCTGAACGTCAGCCTCGGGGTCCTGGGCAGGCCCAGCTGATCTGTGGCCGGCTCCCGGCGTTCTTGCATTTCCTGACTTTGGGAAAGCGGCCAGCAGCTTCGCCGGCTTCGCTGCCACCGCCACCACTGCCACTCCGGCTCAGAGGACGGCTTCATAGCCGCTGATTCACTACGTGAAATGCCATGCTGTCTGAAGTCCCTAGGGCAGTGGCTGTTTCTCAGACCAAACCCTGACAGGCGCAGGAACGAGGATCTTGAGCTAAGATGCCGGGAACAAAAAAAATCTAAGAAATACAGTCAGGTGGCAGACAGCAGGCTGGGGTGCTGGGGAGCCTGGGGCGCCACGGCGAGGACCCAAGTCCCGCCTGTGGTGACCGCTGCCTGGCATGGAGCAGTGTCTCCCCAGCCTGTGGGCCTCTGGAAAGCAGTGGGAAGGGCCAGGGAGGTGGGGCATGTTGACGACTGACTGCCTCGGCAAAAGGGTTCCAGACAACAACGAGCTCGGCGCGCAAATGCTACTTTTCAAGCAGAGATGGAAGGAATGAGAAAGACCCAAAAGGAAAAAGTCTTACTGGGTTGAAAAAGTTTCTTCAGTCCAAGTAAGAGAAGAGTAAGATTGTAAAATATGTTGACAGAAGCAGTCTGTGAGACTTCCCAGTCCCACAAAGGGTTCAGCGTGGCACCAAGATCACAGAAAGGCAGCTACTCCCCACCCCGGCCAGGCACTGGTTTTGGGGAGCTTCAAGGGAGGGCCCGGAGATCAGGACGAGACACAGAATGCAAGGCCCAAAAGAAACAGGGCAGCCTTTCGAACTGTGTCTAGGAAAGAACCATGAGTGTGGAGCTGACCGGAAGCAAACAGATCAGAAACCTGTTAAACAGACCTGGACCACAAAAAGCCCCATCACCTCTGGGTCCCAGACCTACACGAGCACAGAGCAGGCTTGTACAACAGCACAGCCCCAAAGGAGGCCTCCCCCTCCAACGCCTCTCTTGGATAGGACACATCTGTAATGCTCACGTGAGTTCTGATTTGAATAAACCAATGATAAAAGACATTATTTTTTTTTAGAAGTGATAATGTTTCTTAGAAATATGTATAAAAATGAAAAAATTTCTCTATCCGCAAGAAATACTGAAGTACTGCCAGGTGAAATGATAAGGGGTGTGAGGTTTGCTTTAAAATGCTCCTGTTGGGCTCAGTGGGTTAAGCCTCTGCCTTCAGCTCAGGTCATGGTCTCAGGGTCCTGGGATCGAGCCCCACATCGGGCTCTCTGCTCAGTGGGAAGCCTGCTTCCCCCTCTGTCTCTCTGCCTGCCTCTCTGCCTACTTGTGATCTCCGTCTGTCAAATAAACAAATAAAATCTTAAAAAAAAAAATGCTCCTGTATGTTCCCACTAGCCACTGCTGAATGTCTACTCAGGGACAGTCACTTGGAGGGCAATCTGACATACCCGTTCTATCTGTAAGACATTCATACCCTCCAACACAGCAATTCCAAGTAGAGAACTTATCCTGTAAAAAACACTTGCTCAAGTAGGTATGACACGAGGATGTTAGTTCAACATTATATTAATAGGGAAAAACTGATGCCCCCCCCATGTGGAACTAGATAAATTACGTATGGTTTATCCATATAATGGAATATATTGAATATATTTAAAAGAATGACCCAGATTAGGGGTGCCTGAGTGGCTCAGTCCATCAAATGTCAGACTCTTGGTTTTGGCTTGGGTCGTGATCTCAGGGTCGTGGGATGGAGCCCCATGTCAAGCTACTTGAGAATTTCTTTCCCTCTGCCCTCCCCCTGCCCTCTCCCTCTCTATCTCTCTCTCAAAAAAAAAAAAAAAAGAAAAAAGAAAAAAGAAATTGACACAGAATATTATTCCCTTTAAGATAATACACTTAGTGCTCTCTCTGAGGGGTAAGGTTCCCAGTGTCTCCTCACCTAAGTTAGATATTTTCCATAATGACAGCACCATTTTATTAAAAAGCAACAATAAAAACTATAGACTCCAGGGGGAAAAAGTGGCAGGGGTAAGAACGGCAAGATGTCATCACTGTAGAAACTAGGTAATGGTACACAGGAGGGCTCACTGTATTATTTTCTCTACCACTGGCATGCTTGAAGCTGTCCATAATAAAAAGTCAGAATAACAAAATAAAAGCAGAGGAAACGGCAGTTGCTGTGGCGGCCGCAGCGCGCACCAAGACAGCTGGCAGAAAAAAGGAAAAACCAAACCTCCCCCATGTGACCCCCCGCCCCACACAAGCTCACGCCCCTCTGACCAGCCAGGAGAGAAATGAGCCCCCGGGAAACCTTAGCAGATAGAGATGATGGAAAAGCTACCAGGAAAGACTCCCGATGGGGAACACCCACATAGGACTTGACGTGAGCGTGAAAAACACCTTTCTTGTGAAAGCCCTGGAAACACGGAGTTTTATGTATCCATTACAGCACCTGGGGAGCATTACCCTAATATACCTGATATATAAATATCATGTCATAAAACAGAAGCAATGAGAGACTTTTGAGAATTTGTATTTATAAGATTTCACAGAAAAGTCATCTTTTCGGGGCACCTGGCTGGCTCGGTCGGTGGAGCCTACAACCCTTGATCTCAGCTCGGGTCTTGATATCAGGGTCATGAGTTCAAGCCCCACATTGGGCTCCACGCTGGGCATGGAGTTCACTTCAAAAAAAAATCATCTTGTCATTCAATATTCAGTGACTTTAGTTACAAAAATTCAGCCTGTGCCTAATTTTTCAGAACAAACTTCTCCCTGTCTGAGATTTTACTTACTTGTAAGTTACCAAATTAGCCAGCTCCTGTTTCGTGAGAACTGGCGGAAGACACAGCGTCTTGCGTCAGAGCCGAAGTCTCGTGGTGACATGATGGGCCCAGATGACACGTGTACATGCAACCGAGTGCTTTACCGGAGAGGAACCCAGGGCCAGTGGCCCAGCCCTTCTTGGGCAAGCAGCTCAGAGACGGAAAGCTCTGCCATCTGGCAGACTCAGCGAGAAACTTGCAGGGAAGCTCAGGGCACAGAGCAAAGTGCTTCCCCCAACAGCTCATTACAGGGTTAATACACACAGCAGCCACTTTTACTCAGACAGTACGTGGTATGGTATTGTTCTTGCCTGTAAGGACTCCTATATATGTCATATTGACTTCACTGCTACCTTTCAATCTTCCTCAAAATAACGATTTCAGTGCACATTTTCAAATATCTTAGCTTCAGGTCACATGAGATGAGAAAATCCTATTTGTAATTACATATTTGTAGAAATTGGAAAAAATGCTTCTCCCGAAGAACAGCATCTCCCCATGTTATTACCATTCAAAATGCCACACACCGCCATCATGCGGTAGTGGCTGCCACAGGAGGAAATAAGGACCTGTGACCGCTGTGCATTTGGGAAACATTCAGCAACTCGTGCAGGTGAAGACTGAAGAAACGATTGTTTAAGCTGCTCACAAAAATTTATTTTCCAAAGAGGACTTCCAAGGAGGGAGATAAAAAGCACTGAGAGTACCCTAGAAAGATAGGCCCTCATCCTAACCCCTGGCACCTGTGACTATTACCTTATTTGGAAGTTCTCTGCAGGTATAATTAAGTGAAGGATCTTGAAATGAGAACATTCTGGATTATCTAAGTGATCCAATGGCAAGTCCTTATAAGAGACACAGAGAGAGAGCAGAATGGGGGTTGCTAGGGGCTGGGGAATTGTGATTCAGCGGGTATGGAGTTTGAGTCATGCCGGGTAAAAAAAAAAGTTCTGGAGGTTTGTTGTACAATAACGTGCATACTTAGCAGTACTATACACTTAAACGTTTATTAAGAGGGTAGAACTCATGTCATTGCTTTTCACAACAATAAAAAAAGGGAGAGAGACATACACATAGAAGAGGAGGCCACGTGAAGACAGACGTGGAGCGCCAGAAGCCTCTGGAGGCTGGAACAGGGGTGGAAGGGCCTGAGGGAGCACAGTCCTGCTGACACCTTGATTTCAGACTTCTGGCCTCCAGAACTGGGAGAGAATGCATTTCTGTTGTATTAAGTCCCCAAACTTGTGGCAATTTGTTGCAGCAGCCCCAAGATACAAACAGAACGTAACCAGTATTGTTTTAATCTAAGGAAAACTTTTTTTTTCCATTAAAGGTAACTATTTTCTAAGTATAACAACAGTAGCACTCCCCCTGAAAAGACTGATCTGCTTGACTACATAAACACATAAAACTCTAGCACCTGAGAAAACACTATAAAAAAATGGCTAAGTCAACTACGAAAATGCCGTACAAAAGACTATTTATAGCAGATACAAGGAATATGGTAGCTCTGTAGCTTCTGACAGGGAAGAACCTTTGCAGATATATTATTAAACAAAAAAGACAAATTAAGGAACAACATGTCAGCTACGTTAACATTTGTCTTTAAAAAAAAAAAAAAGGAAAGAAAGAAAAGTATACCCATAGTATCCAGCAGAATGGCCCCCCCAACAGTGTCCATGTCCCTGGAAATTGTGAATGTTAGGCTGCATGGCAAGAGGGAATTAAGACGCCAGAAGGAAATGTTAAGGTTGCCAATGAGCTGACCTTAAAATAAGAAAATGATCCTAAACTTAGCAGGTAGGCCTTGTAGTGACAAGGTCCTTACAAGCAGCAGGAGACGGCGGAGCGGACAGAGTCAGAGAGACACTAGAAGATGTGGAAGGGCTCTAAGTCTAGGAATGCACGTGGCCTCTAGAAGCTGGAAAAGGCCCAGAAGCAGACTCTCCTCCAGAGTCTCCAGAAGGCGTGCAGCCCGGCCAACAACTTGATTTTAGCCCAGGGAGACTCCTTTCAGACTTCTGACCTCTAGAACTCTAATATAATAAATTTGTGTTTTTTTAAGCCACCGACTTTGTGACAATTTATTACAGCAGCAATAAAAAACTAAAACCCACAGACACATGTATGCTCATCTACACACAGAAGGAACTGGAAGGAACATAAGAAAGCGCCAACCATGGTCACCTCAAGGGAGGAAACCTAGACGGCTGGGGACAGGAGGTGAAAGGAGACCCACTTTTCACCATATAACCATCCATACTCTTTTAAAGTTATACTTTGTACTTGCATTGTTTTTTCAAAGAAATAATCAATTGAAAACAATTTAAGGGATAATGTGATGTTTTTCTCATGGTTCCTTTAAGGAAAATGGATCATGAAATTAAAAACTAAGCATTTTGTTTAATATCATCTTAAAGCAAATGGCAGTCCGTGAAATAAAAATAATTTATGAGAAAATTTAAAATAACAAAACATAAGATACCACTTCACACCCACTAGAACGGCTAGAATCAAAAAGTAAGCTAACAAGTGTTGGCGAGGATGTGAAGAAGGGGGAACTCGGGCCCATGGCTGGTGGGAGTGGAAAATTGGGGCGGCCACTGTGCAAAACTGTTGAGCAATTTTTTTACAATGTTAAACAGAGTTACTCTGTGACCCACCAATTCTACTTCTAAGTATATACTCAAGAGAAATGGTCATTTACGTCCAAACAATAACCCGTACACAAATGCTCACAGAAGCATTGTTCCTAGCAGCCGAAGGAGAAGCAACCCAAACGTCCACCAGCTAATGAACCGATCGACAAAACATGGTCTATCCATAAAGGGAAGTATTATGCAGCCATAGAAGGAAGGACAGCCTGACACAAGCTACATCGTGGATGAACCTTAAAAACATTATAAGAGAAGCCAGACACAAAAAGCTATTTATATGGAATGGTCTGAAGAGGCAAATCCATATGCACAGGGAGTAGATTAGGGGTTCCTGGGTTGAAGGGTGGCGAGGAATGGGGAGTGACTGTTAATGGGGACGGATGCCTCCTGGGGACAATGAAAACGTTGTAATAGATTCGCATGATAGCTGTTGCACAACTCAGTAAAAATACCTAAAATCATTGAATTGTACATTTCAAATGGGTGAACTTTATAGTATGTAAATTATATCTCAATAAAGATATTCAAACAGACAAATTTCTGGCGTGGAAAGTCAGAACACTGGTTACCCTTGGGAGGTGGTGTCAGTGGAACGGACCCAAGGGGACTCCCAGGAGACTGGTAGTGCGGTTTCTGATCTTGGAGCAGGTAACATGGGCATGTTCACTTTATATATAAGTGGACCCACAGTTAAACCTGTGTTGTTCAAAGGTCACCTTGGTCCTGCCATTATATTACACCAAGACAGAAACAAACAACCACAAAAACAAGGCAAGCTTCGGGCAACAGGGTATTATTATTTTAAGACTAGTCCCTTAGGGGGTGCCAGAGTCAGGATCCCAGGGTCCTGGGGTCGAGCCCCAAGGCGCGCTCCCTAACTCAGTGAGGAGTCTGCTTCTCCCCACCCTTCCCCGCTCGTGTTCTCCCTCTCTCTCTCTCTCTGTTCTCTAGACTTTGCCATGTGTCCCTTTTTCCTTTCTTCATCTTGCTGTATGTCCTCTCACTGTAGTAAATCATAGCTCTGAGTAAAACTAGTTCCTGAGTCCTGTGAGTCATCCTAGCAAATCACAGAAACTAGGGGTGGTCTTGGGAACCCCCTTCCCCAACGCTATTTATGCACACAGATTTATTCAGCATCTGCTACGCACCAGGCACGGTGCCATGCGCTGCGGACACAGAGATCAGTAAGACATAACCCTCACCTGGAAGACTTACAGTATGTTCCTCGTGTCCCTAATGTTGGGTCCTTTTCTTCTATAAAAGAGAGGGAGGGCCACACACTTGTGTGTAGACAATATTAAGGTCAGATTAGAGACGCCTGGTGATGCAGTGAGTTAAGCATCCGACTCTTGGTTTTGGCTCAGCTTGTGATCTCAGGTTCGTGGGATTGAGCCCCACGTTGGGCTCTACACTTAGCGTGGAGTTTGCTTCAGATTCTCTCTCTCTCCCCCCCTCCTGCTTGTGTGCTCTCTAAAATAAATAAAATCTTTAAACAATAAAAAATAACTAGTAAGCACCCGTGTATATTATTGAGCACGTGGTGCTTTAGGTTCTAATCTTCTGGGACCCACCTAGTGGGCCTTAAAACAGATGTCTTCCCCTCATTCTGTAGGCACCGGCTCCTCTGTTACGGAAGCGCTCACGTTCCACTTCGCACTTCTCCCAGGAAGGCCCTAAACCCCTTAAAGGGGAAGGTCTACAATTTGTTCTCTTTGTGCCCTGTGCACTCAACAAATGAATCAGAGAAAATGCCTGGTCACATGCCTTACTCTAACATTCCTATAGTCCTCCGGACACATAGGGTGGGAGGAACACTACTGACAAGGGAATCACAAAATTATTACTATTGACCAGCGGGCAACTGATCCTTTTCTATTCATCTCCATCTTTATGCTGAGTATCCCCAGGGCGCCTGGGTGATGCACTTGCTTAAGCATCAGATTTGTGGTTTCGGCTCAGGTCCTGATTTCAGGGTTGTGGGATCCAGCCCCAGGCGAGGCTCTGCACTCAGGAGAGTCCGCTAAAGTTTCTCTCTTCCTCTCCCTCTGCCCCTCACATCTCCCCACCCCACCCACTCATGTGTGTGTCCTTACATTCAAAACAAATCAATCTTTAAATATTGGGTATCTCCAATCACAATGAGAGGGACCTCTTGTCTCTTAGATTATCTCCTTTCCCAAGTCAGACCATCCATATAAATGCAACAGTGAGATGAAAAAGATGAGGAGGATAAAGTGGCCCAAAGACGCCTTAAATTACCTTCTAGAAGTTTTGTTTTTGGTTTTTTTTTTGCAGTTTTATACCTTTATTTGACAATCAGCGATTAGTTTTCATCCACATTAACTGTCTGTAGATTTTTCAAAGTGGTGACAGGTACATAGGTGACCAGTGTGTAGAGCTTGTTCGGGGAATCTTCATCCTTGTTACGTTTTCTGGACAACCGCACATGGATGCGGTATGGAACGTTCCTTATTCCTTTGGCCCAGACAGCTTTGTTCAGCCTTGTGTCAATGCGCACATCTGGAGTTCCCATCTCCTTCATGGCAAATCTCCGGATCTCTTTGAGTGCCCGAGGAGCATGCTTCTTGAAACCCACTCCATGGATGCGCTTGTGAATGTTGATGGTGTATTCTCTGGTCACTACCTCACTGATGGCAGAATGGCCCTTCTTCTTCTCGCCACCCTTCTTCGCGGGAGCCATTCTGCCAGGCCCGGGTTGGAAAGGAAGCCTTCTAGAAGTTTTATAGTCCTTCAATAAGCTATATTTTAGGATATGTTTTTCCCAATCACATGCCAAGAAAGGATGCATAAGGTAAATTCAGCCTTACCCACAGGCAGATCCCCGGAAACATAAAAAACAAACAAAACCAAGTTAGGTGATCATAGCTACCATTGTTGTGCTGTTACCGTATGTCAAGCACCATTTTTTTTTCATTCTCACAATCCCTGTTTGTTTTTTTAATTTCTTTTCAGTGTTCCAGAATTCACTGTTTATGCACCACACCCAGTGCTCCATGCCATACGTGCCCTCCATAATACCCACCACCAGGCTCACCCAACCCCCCACCCCTCTGCCCTCCAAAACCCTTAGTTTGTTTCTCAGAGTCCACAGTCTCTCATGGTTCGTCCCCCTCTCCGATTTCCCCCAACTCCCTCCTCCTCTCCACCTCCCCAGGTCCTCCATGTTATTCCTTATGCTCCACAAATAAGTGAAACCATATGATAATTGACTCTGCTTGACTTATTAAACTCAGCATAATCTCTTCCAGTCCCGTCCATATTGCTACAAAAGTTGGGTATTCGTCCTTTCTGATGGAGGCATAATACTCCATAGTGTATATGGACCACATCTTCCTTATCTATCCGTCCATTCAAGGGCATCTCGGTTCTTTCCACAGTTTGGTGACCGTGGCCATTGCTGCTATAAACATTGGGGTACAGATGGCCCTTCTTTTCACTACATCTGTATCTTTGGGGTAAATACCCAGTAGTGCAATTACAGGGTCATAGGGAAGCTCTATTTTTAATTTCTTAAGGAGTCTCCACACTGTCTTCCAAAGTGGCTGCACCAACTTGCATTCCCACCAACAGTGTAAGAGGGTTCCCCTTTCTCCACATCCTCTCCAACACAAGCACCATTTTAAAAAATAAACTTTTAACCTTAGAATAGTCTTAGATTTACAGAAAAATCCACAGATAATATAGAAATCCCTATATACCTCATATCCAGTTTCACCTACTATTTTTTTAAAGATTTATTTATTTATTTGACAGTGATCACAAGTAGGCAGAGAGGCAGGCGGAGGGGGGGTGGGAAGCAGGCTCCCTGCCAAGCAGAGAGCCCGATGCAGGGCTCAATCCCAGGACCCTGAGATCATGACCTGAGCTGAAGGCAGAGGTTTAACCCACTGAGCCACCCAGGTGCCCCTCACCTACTATTAACAGCTTACATTTGTCATGATTAATGAACCCATATTGACACATTATTTCTTTTAAAGATTTTATTTTTTAAGCAATCTCTACACCCAACGTGGAACTTGAACTTACAACCCTGAGATCAAGAGTCGCACCCTTTATCGGCTGAGACAGCCAGGGGTCCTCGACACATTCTTATTAACTAAAGTTCATGCTTTATTCAGATTACTTAGTTTTTACCCAATATCCTCTTCTGTCCCAGGATCCCATCTAGGACACTGCTTTACAGCTAGTCATCCTACATCCTTAGTCCCCTCATGGCTGTGATGACAGTTCCTCAGACCTTCCTTGGTTTGTGACATCGACAGTTTTGAAGTCAATGGTCGGGTATTTTCTAAGATGTCCTTGTACTGGAATCTGTCATCATCTTCATCATGAGACTCAGGTTATGGGTTTGGGGAAGAAGACCAGAGTACTGTGGTGCCATACTGGCACATCATATCAAGGGCCCATGTCATCAGCGTAGCTTGTCACCATTGACGTTGACCTCAATCACCAGGCTGAGGTCTTGTCAGGTTTCTCCCCTGTAAAGTGACTTTTTCCCTCCCCCCTTCTATACTGTACTCTTTGGGAAAATTTACCACACATATTCTGCACTTTGAGTGGGAAATAATATTCTTGTGAGGATAGAGCATCCATTTAAATTATTTGGAATTCTTTTTTTTTTAAACATTTTATTTATTCATTTGACACAGAGAGAGAGATCACAAGTAGGCAGAGAGGCAGGCAGAGAGAGAGGTGGGGGGAAGCAGGCTCCCCGCCAAGCAGAGAGCCCAATGCGGGGCTCGATCCCAGGACCCTGAGACCATGACCTGAGCCTAAGGCAGAGGCTTAACCCACAAGCCACCCAGGCGCCCCTTTGGAATTCTTCTTTCTATATATATAAACTTCTCTATATGAGAAGTTTGTCTATTCTAGTTAATCATTTATATTATATGAACCCATAGATATTTATTTTATACTTTGGGATTATCCAATACTATTTTATTTTGTTGCTTAAATTGTTCCAGGTTTGGCCACTGGGAGCTCATTCACAATTGTCCCTGTGTCCCTCTGACATGCCCCATCAATAAAGGGTTTGTTTTTGAGTTTTTCTTACTTCCTGGTACTACAAAATCCTGTGTATTTCCTGTCTCAGTCCGAGGATCAGCCATTTCTCCAAGATGCCTTTTACAGGAGAATGGTGTTTATTAATCACCAAGCTCTGAGTACTAGGAATCAGGCACCATTTTACACTTAATCATTTCAACAATCCCACGCAACAGGGCACCCCATCAGCCCTATCTTACAAATGAGGTTAAGCAGCCTGCTCAAGGTCACATCAATAAACAGCAGGGCAGGGCTTTAAAAGCAGGGAGTCTGACTCCAGAAGCCATTTCCTGACTCCACTACCACTGCTGTCCCCCAGGAGCAGAACACTGCCAAGAGGATGCAGATGAAGTCACACTGATGCACTTATAGGAGCATTGACCTTGGCAACAGATCCTTTTCAAAAGCTAACAAGGTCCCGAAAGGCAGAATTTGGGAACCCTGCTGCCAACGATACAGGGACACATCCTTTGGTGTGAGGAACAGTGAAAACACCAACTCCAGTTGCTGGTGGCTTACCCCTCATAATCAATGACCAGAGTACTGCTTGGTCTCTCCTTATCGGTAACTTTCAGACTTCTGGTACAGCCAGTCCATCAGGCGAGCTGGTCACTCGGTATTCCCTGATGTCGCCTACGCTGAGCTGTAACTTCATGCCTTTTACAACATGAGAGGGTGGTTTAACCAAGTGGGAACAACCAGCTCTTAAAACTTGTTAAAGCACATCCACTAGAATGACTAAAATTAAAACACTGAAAATGCCAAGTGTTAGTGAAGATGTGGACCCAGCAGATCTCTCGCATGTGGATAATGGGGACGGAAATGGTATAGGCGCTTTAGAAACCAGTCTGGAGGTTTCTAGGTTTCTATCCCAACGATACCAACAGAGACACAAACGAAATTTATAGACAGTGATGTTCATCACGGTACCGTAACAGCAAGAATGCTAAAAACCTAAATACCTAACATCAAGGAATGATCTAATAATAGTTTCAGCCACAAGCTGAAATATTATGTAGCCATTAAAAATGATTCTTTTAGGGAACCTGGGTGGCTCAGTGGGTTAAGCTTCTGCCTTTGGCTCATGTCATGATCCCAGGGTCCTGGGATCGAGCCCCTGCATCAGGCTCTCTGCTCGGTGGGGAGCCTGCTTCCCCCCCACCCCCACTCTGCCTGCCTTTCTGCCTACTTGTGATCTCTGTCAAATAAATAAATAAAATCTTTTAAAAAAATGATTCTTTCAAATAATATTTAATGATATAGGAAAATGTTCACCTATAATTTAAGTAAGAAAAAGATGGTAACAATCACACAAATACACATACACACACAAGAAAGGGAATGGGTATAAATATGTAAAATACTTTATTTTTTTAAAGATTTATTGACTTATTTTAAAGCGAGAGCACAAGCGGGAGGGGCAGAGGGAGAGGGAGAGAGAAACAAGCAGACCCCACGCTGAGTGCAGAGCCTGACATGGGGCTCAGTCCCAGGACCCTGAGATCATGACCTGAGCTGAAACTAAGAGTCGGACACTTAACTGACTGAGCTACCCAGATGCCCCCATAAAATATTTTTTAAAGATTTATTTATTTATTTGAGAGGGAGAGAGAATGAGCACAGGGGGGTGAGGGAGGGGCGGAGGGAGAGAGAAAATCTCAAGCAGGCTCCTCACTAAGCACGGAGCCTGATGTGGGGCTCCATCTCACGACCCTGAGATCATGACAAGCAGAAATCAAGAGTTGGACGCTTAATGGACTGAGTCACCCAGGAGCTCAAAATATGTAAAATACCTTAAAGTATCTATGTCCGGGTGGGATTAGCAATGACTTTAGTCCTCTTCATTATTCTTTTCTATATTTTTCAATGTTCACAATGAATAAACAGGTAATAAACATTACCTTAAATGTGTGTGGGTATGGGCGTTATCAAGAGCTTTAAGAAATCAGTTAATGCATGGGTTAATCACCAACAGAAACATGAGCTCAAAATGAACTGTCTAGATACTATAACAGCAGCTTAAAGGGAGACAGACATGAAGTTCCTGGGAGGGATGAAAGGCAGTTACTGAAAGCTGGGCTATGGACTGAGTAATTCAGTTTGAGAACAGAAGAGAAATTTTATTTTTTTTTAAAGAATTTTTATTTATGGGGCACCTGGGTGGCTCAGTGGGTTAAAGCCTCTGCCTTCGGCTCAGGTCATGATCCCAGGGTTCTGGGATCGAGTCCCGCATCAGGCTCTCTGCTCCGCGGGGAGCCTGCTTCCTCCTCTCTCCCTGCCTGCCTCTCTGCCTACTTGTGATAAATAAAATCTTTTTAAAAAAATATTTATTTATTTGACAGAGAGAGAGAGAGAGCAGAAGCAGACAGAGTAATAGGCAGAGAGAGAGGGAGAAGCAGGCTCCCCGCTGAGCAAGGAGCCAGGTGTGGGGCTCAATCCCAGGACCCCAGGAACATGACCTGAGCCAAATGGAGATCCTTAATCAACTGAGCCACCCAGGCACCTGGAGAAGAGAAATTTTACACAATACATCCTAATTTGTGTTTCATCACGGACAGGCAAACTTACTTAAAAAGCAACCAAAACCACACCAGTCAACCATACACTTCGAAGTGGTTTAAGTAGAAACTCCCCGTGGGTGCCAGCATTCCTGGCCGGTTCCAGACCATCATAACCAGCAAGTGATCAACCCAGCTGCAGCTTTGGAAATGGTCATGGTGGATAAAGGAGCACTTATTTCCCTCACAACTCTTTCAATAGACATAAGGGCTGGGTATAAAACAAAAATGAAAATTAGGGGAGAGAAAAAAGAGAAACACCCTTATGAAAAAACACCTAGGAAAAGTAACTTCCTATTCTCTCCCAACAGGATCTGGCATATTTTCACGTGCCTTTAAAGTCAGATGAGGAACGTTAAGAAGTACACTAAGCAGAACACACAGCTAAGAAGGGTACAGAATTGTGCTAGTGAAAAACAAAACAAAACAAATATGCTGCCCCACATTACGGGGAATAGACAAAATAAACAGTCACCTCCCCCCCCAAAAAAAACCCCAAACCCACCCAGACTCAAGGACAAACAGGAGTTAAATAATATAACTGTATGAAAGGGTAGAAAGAGGAAGGTAAACAAAACTCTCTGCATTACTTAATATCCTATTCATTTTTAATAAACCAAGTCTTCTTCAAGTGGAATTTAAGCCTTATTTAATGCATGAAAATGGAGGCCAAATTCACTTTTTGTGAAAAGGAACACTTGTAATGCCCAAATCCAAACATGTGTATTTGAGGACTGCTTCTAAAGATTTTTTTTTTTAATTATAGATTTTATTTATTTATTTGACAGACAGAGATCACAAGTAGGCAGAGAGGAAGGCAGAGAGAGAGGGGGAAGGAGGCTCCCTGCTGAGCAGAGAGCCCGACGTGGGGCTTGATCCCAAGACCCTGGGATCATGACCCCAGCCAAAGGCAGAGGCCTAACCCACTGAGCCACCCAGGCGCCCCATGCTTCTAAAGATCTTAACCAAAGGCGTCGTGCCTCTGCTCAGGTCATGGATGGAGCCCCAGCTCAGGAGGGAGCCTACCTCTCCCTCTGCCCCTCTCCCTGCTTGTGCTTTCTCTCTCTTTCTCTCTCTCTCCCTCTCTCCCTGCCCCCCCAAATAAATTAAATCTTTTTTTAAAAAAGATCTTAATCTAGGCAGGTGATAGGCACAAGCTATGGGGCTTCACCAGTGGAGGGATGAAAAGAATTGGGGGAGGTTAATTACGGAGTCCACACTCAACCAGAGTTAGGAGGAAGAGGATTCAGGCTCTAATCTCAATTCTCTTTGAGAAACTAAATAATTCAAGCCAAATTACTAAAACAAGGTCGGGGGGCACCTGGGTGGCTTGGTTGGTTAAGTGTCTGCCTTGGGTTCAGGTCATGTTCCCGGGGTCCTGGGGTCAAGCCCCACACCCGGCTCCTTGCTCAGTGGGGAGCCTGCTTCTCCCTCTCCCTCTGCCTGCTACTGCGCCTGCTTGTGCTCTCTCTCTCTCACTATCTCCCTCTCTGTCAAACAAACAAAATCTTAAAAGAATAAAATAAATAAAACAAGGTCAAGAACCTTCGATGAAGATGGCTGTACCCAATTAATTATTTGGTGTAGGGAGGAAAATTGTGACCTGAATTACCAAACATCATGAAAACACAAAAGGACATAGAGTTATTCATAACTCACAAAAATTTTTCATTTAAATTACACCCTTTAATGAAGTAAATCCACTGCTAGGAATGTTAACCCCCGATAAATGTGAAGAATAACTAAAAAAAAAAAATCTATGTTCGAACACCTTTATTGAAGAATCATCCCAGCAAGTTACAGTGCAACATATTTAATAGAATCCCATACAGTTTGGGGAATCTGTTTACGGGACAAATACACATTCATGCATAGACACACACACACCACACGCCTACATATATATGTATGTATACACACAAAATGTGCATAGAAAATTTATGGGAGTACACGGTAAGAAAATGTACCTTTTTTTTTTAAGATTTTATTTATTTGACAGACAGAGATCACAAGTAGGCATAGAAGCAGGCAGAGAGAGGAGGAAGCAGGCTCCCCGCTGAGCAGGGAGCCCGATGTGGGGCTCGATCCCAGGACCCTGGGATCATGACCTGAGCCAAAAGCAGAGGCTTTAACCCACTGAGCCACCCAGGTGCCCCAAGAAAATGTACCTTTTTAAAAAGATTTTATTTATTTGAGAGAGAGCCAGAGCACACAGTAGGGATCAGGGGGAGAAGCAGAGGGAAAGGGAGAGAGAGGATCTCAAGCAGATTCCCCATGGACTGCAGAGTCTGATTTGGGCCTCAGTCCCCCAACCCAGCAATCGTGACCCTAGCCGAAACCGAGAGTCAGACGCTTAACTGACTGAGCCACCCAGGCACCCCACATCCGAGAAAATGTTAACCAGGATTGGCCCTGTCAAGTAGGGGAGGGTCCTGAGACTCACTTAAAACCTTTCGCTGTTTCAATTTATCACAAAGCCAGTATTATTTTTACTTAATTTTGTTTTAATATAAAGAGAAAAAGTTGCTAGTTGATGCATCTATTTATAAAAACCAAAGGTGAGATGCACACTAGGGAGAGAGAATAAAACAAGATTATTTGCAGTGCCCCGCAACTCTGAGTCTATAAAAATGCATTTATGAGAGACACAAAGTTTAAACCTCTGCAGTGACAACACGTAATTTAAAAAATTCTCTGTGATATAATTGGAAACTGTGATGCCTTCAGAATGTGTAGGACTTTTTCTCTTTTTATAGGTATGTTTTGAGTAATCCATTAAAAAGTTCAGACAGTAAAAAAGTTGGCACTCCCACTGGGTTAGATAAGGGTAGACTTTTTTCAAAGCAGGGATCTGTCATTCGTTCCCCTTTTATACCCCCACCTTCCATCCACTGGGATAGCAAATAATAATTCATTTATAATTTACCACTTAACCAGATGCTAGGCTATGAGCTTTACACAGTTGCTCATTTAATCTTTGACACACTCCTATAAAATAGGTATTATTATGCCTGTTCTTTTTTTTTTTTTTTTTTTTTGAGAGGGAGAGGGAGGAGTAGAGGGAGAGAGAATCTTAAGCAGGCTCCGTTACGCACGGTGCGGAGTCTGAGATGGGACTCCATCCCACAACTCTGAGATCGTGACCTGAGCCAAAATCAAGAGTTGGACACTTAACCGACTGAGCCACCCAAGTGCCCTGGAAGATTTTACTTTTGAAAGCAGGCAGCGGCCAGATATCCCAGCCCACACACTCATCTTAGTATGGTCTTTGCCACTCCTCCATCAAGAGGTGGGATCTACGTTCTCTATCCTCCAATCTGAGGGATGTGGAAAAGACACTGACATTTCTGACACTAGAGCAGAGAAGGTAACACTGCTTCCACCTCCTACCTCGGAATGCTGATCCTCAGAACCCAACTGTCACCCTGGGAGGAAGGCCAAGCCATGAGGAAACAGTAGTGTTCTGGCTGACAGTCCAGGCCACAGTCCCAATGGGCAGCCAGCATCAATCGCCAGACACGTGAGTGACAAAGTTTTTGGGTTTTTTTTAATGATTTTATTTATTTGACAGGGAGACAGTGAGAGAGGGAACACAAGCAGGGGGAGTGGGAGAGGGAGAAGCAGGCTTCCCACTGAGCAGGGAGTATGATGCGGGGCTCGATCCCAGGACCCTGGATTTATGACCGGAGCTGAAGGCAGATGCTTAACCACCGAGCCACCCAGGTGCCCAAGAAACTTTTGGGAGGCCTCCAGCCCAGCCAGAATCTGACTGCGAGTGTATGAGAGACTCCAAGTGAGGCCTGCCTAGTTGAATCCAGGCCACCCACAGAACCATGAGAGAGATTAAGATGTTATTTTAAGCCACTGCGTTGGGGGTGATTTGTTGGGAAACAATAAATAACCAGAATAATGAAGAAAACCAGTTTAAGGAAGGTCAGTATCCTGCAGGAGGCTGCCATGTCTGCCTGGCTTTAAAGCCCACACTCTCAACAGCTTCGCTGAGTTTCTCCCTCCTCCCTACAACTGCCTATGATGCAAAACAAAAAGAAGAAGGGGAATCAATGATCAATACATCCCTAAACACTTGGGCAATGTCTAGAAAATACAGTAGATGATACACCTAGAAAACCGTAAGATAAAGACCAGCATGATAACCTGATATTCCTGCCCCCACTCTTTGACCCCAAGCTAGGAGTCCATTTTCCCCATTACTCGCTTTTTCTATTCATTCGATTTCCACAGCTCTGTCTCTGTGACCTCCTGTTCTGGAATATTTTCTCCACTGCTAAATATTTGCTAAACATTTAACTGATCAGGACTCACACCTGGGTGACAATAGGTTTCCCCAACTCTCGGACTGGATGTTAGGGTAGGAGGCAGAATAAAGATGTAACACTAAACCAACTAATTGAAAACTACCAAAAGGGCCATCTAAAAGAACATATCGAATAATACCTACTATATATACATATATATAAAATACCCAAAGGTTTAAATGCAAGTACTTATATAAAATATTTGTTTATAATATGTATTGTATTTTGTTGCAGTATACAACATGCAGTGCTAACATTAGTGTTTAAAAGGGGGGATGGGGCCCCTGGCTGGCTCAGTCAGCAGAGCACAGGACTCTTGATCTCGGGATTGTGAGTTTGAGCCCCTCGTTGGGTGTGGAGATTACTTAAAAAGAAAAATCTTTAAAAAATAAACAAATAGGGGCACCTGGGTGGCTCAGTCATTAAGCATTTCCCTTCAGCTCAGGTCATGATCCCAGGGTCCTGGGATTGAATCAAGTCCCACATGGGGCTCCCTACTCAGGGGAGAGTCTGCTTCTCCCTCTCCCACTCCCCCTGCTTGTATTCCCTCTCTCGCTGTCTCTCTGTCAAATAAATAAATAAATTCTTTAAAAAAATAAACAAAAATAAAAGTGGGGGGTAAATACACATTTACATATGCTTCTATGTAAATACATAGATACACATTTATATATGCAAACATATAAACATAAAAGAAATCGTAAGAGTGGTTGCCTCTAGGAAAGGAGCAGGAAAGGTTTTGAAGCAAAGGTGAATAAATGGAATGATCAAATGATCAAACCTAACTTAAACAAAACTGAGACATGCTGACATCAGGCTGACATCAGGATCTAGATGGGACACACTGATAGGCATACAACACCCTCTCTGACATAGTCTTGACCAAAATATTTAAGCTAATCATAAGGAAACAATCAGACAAATCCAAATCGAAAGATACACGGCCTGAATTCTTTTAAAAAGTCAAGAAAGACACATAAGGCAGGACACTGGGCCAGATTAAAGGAGACCAAAGAGATATGACACCAAAATGCAATTTGTGATTTTTGATTGGATTCTGGAAAAAATAAAAACACCTATGGTGGATATTATTGGGATAACTGGGAAAATCTGAAACATAGGCTGCATTTTGGATAACAATGCTACCCCAACACATTATTTGTACTGTGATTATGCAGGAGAACGTCCTTGTTCTTAGCAGATACTTGCTGAAAGCGGTGAAAGGTACTGGTGTCCACTACTAACTCTCAAAAATTAGGCGGAAGTAAATACTGTACTTGATTTAGAGAGCACAAGTGAGCAAGCACACAAACAAAAGCCAAAACGTGCATCTAAGTGAAAGGTTTATAAATATTCAGTGAATCCTTCTTGCAACTTTCATGTAGATTCAAAAATTTTCAAAATAAAGAGCTGGGAAGGAAAAAAGGAACACAGTAAAAAAAAAAAAATGTGTATATAATTCCACACTACAAGTAAAAGTGTAAAGCCTTTTGTAGGCCTTGTATTCTGACTACAGCTTTGGGTGCATTAGTGAAAAAGATAAACATGTAAACAATATCTACCAACAGAAAATAAGAATGTCTTGTAAAGGGCGAATGAGATGAATTATTTTAAATATCTTTGGTCCGCAATTTATGCCACAATCAATCACCAACTGACACTTAGCATACAAGGCAAATTTTACATTGTAACTGTATCTGATAAAATTTAATCTTTCCATAGGAAAAAAAAATTCTAGCCCATTCTAGTTGGTTGCATTTGAATTGCCCAATAGTCCACAAATCCAAGTATAGGTAAATTTTGTACCCGTCACACATTTTCAGGGACGACGATCTCCTTTCCCAACTTCCCAGTAACACTCACTTCACCAAAAGGTTGTCTCAAAATCCCTATAAAAATAGTTCCCATAAAAACACAGTGTTTTACTAGTTCCCATGAAAACGGCTTGATCCAAAAATCAAAACAGCCCAGCTTTCCTCTCAGCGGTTCCCTAAACCGATGTCAGGAAAAAGCAGGAAGCCGCACAGTAACCGCTCACTACCTCACTGCCGAATGTCCAAGAATCTCGGTTTCAATCCAGCATTTTAAAACAACAACAACAACAACAACAACAACAACAACAACAACAACGAAACCCTCAAACTTGTAACATAACCTTGCACTAAATTATGCGGGGGTGGGGGCGAGGAGAGGGACTCGGGAGGACGCTGGGAAACCCCAGCGCCCCCACATCCACCCCGAACCCCATGGGCACCATCTTCGACCGCCCAGGGAGGCTGGGGGTCCCCACACGCGGCGGCCCCCCCACCCCGACCCTCCGAGTGGCCGCACAGGCGCGACGGGGCCCGGCCCCTCCAGTCCCTCCTGGCCCCGCTCACTCTTCATCCTGGATACGGAAGCCGACGACAAGCCCTTGCCGACACCGGACGGAGAAGAAAGGGCCGGAAAGGACGGCCCCCTGCCTTCCACTCCTCTGAAGCAGGGTCCGGAACTAGGACCTCCGCGCCGGCCCCCGACAGAAAGCGTTAGGATACGGCCGCCATGTTGTATCCCCGTCACCCTAGCAACCGTCAGGTTCCGGACGCCGCGAGGCTGCCGCCCGCGCGTGCGCAAGACGCCGCGGCCGCCGCCGTAGGCCCTACGTGTACGCGTGCGCAGTGCGACCCGCCTCCTCGGTCTGGTTGCTGAGCAACCTCCCCAGCCGCTTTTCGTGACAACTCCCGGCCTTTGAAGAGCGCGGGTCCCCTCCGGAATCGCTATCCCCATCCTGCGTGCGAATTTAGCCATTTGAGACCTAATGCCAGAACCACAGCGGAGCTTTAACTGGGCTGGGGACGCACTGGGTAACTGTCAGTGGATACCGGCTCGTGTGCCTGTCTTTGAGCACACGCGTGACTGTCCTGTTGGGACCGATGGACTATAAGACACCTACGATTTAACTACGGGCTTACGTGGAATCATTCTCCAAAAACTCTGTGCCAACACACAGACGATCTACACGTGAACTTCCTTGCCCCTAACACTTGCCTGGACACAGGATATCTACTAAGATTCGGGAAAAGATCAAAACATGACAACGTGCAATTTTTAATTCCTTCATGCTTCTCAGTCCCTCTCTCTTGTCCCTCCTTGAGGACATATTTTTCTCTGGAAAGCCGGAAGCTTTCTCCTCTGTAAGCCACTGCAAGTGAGACCTGAACGCTTCCAATGGTGGCCTCAGCCTTTCTTACGTGTCCCCTACTGTCTGGATCGCATTTTGGCCAGGGACAAAACACCTGCTCAGATGTGCTCTACCCTCAACACTTCCTTCCTCCCTGTCCCCACGAGAGACCTGTTTCCTGCACACCCCTCCACCTTTTTCTACCCACCTCACCTCTTGCTGGTCCCAGCCTCTTCCTTCCAGCCCCAGGGTGACCAAGTCCCCACAGTCGCTTGTCATTTACAGGATAAATCCCCATTTCTCACCCCATATACAATCTCCCTCCACCCGAAATCTTCCGGCCCAACCCTTTGCCTATCCCATCCTCCTCTAATGTCTTCCTGTCCAAAATCATTTTGGTTTAGAAAGTTATTTTTTCTTCCTCAAATAATGTTTTAAATATATTTAATGTACATTTAATTATTTTAATAACTATAAATTATAATTTTATAAATATATTACTTATTTAAATTATTGTATAAAATAGATATTTAATGTTTTGACTATTGTTTAATATATAATGGTATGTAAAATACGATATGATGTATTATGTTATATTATTTTATAAATTTGGTGGCTATTCTGTGTCATGGTTGCACCGTTCCCTATTTAATTGGTCCCCTACTGATGGACATCCAGGTTGTTTCTAATAGTTTGGTCTTTCAAACTTTGTTGCAGTGATCAACCCTGTACATACATTATTTCCTGTATGTCCAAGTGTACCTAGAAGAGAAATTCCTAAAGTGGAGTTTCCAAGTCCGAAGTATCTACTTTGACATTTTGGCTTCTTTTTGAAAATGGAGTCAAACTCATATAACATAGAATTAACCATTTTAAAGAGTGACATTTAGTACATTCACAGTGTTGTGCAACCATGACCTCTATCTAGTTCCAAAATAGCTCCATCACCCCAGAAGGAAGCCCTGTACTCATTAAGCAGCCTCAAAAACATGATGCTAAGGGAAAGAAGCCAGACACTAAAAGTCACATGCGTTTAAAATGATTCCATTTATTGGAAAAGTCGAGAATGGGCAAATCTGTAGAGTCAGAGAGTGGATTAGTGGCTGCCAGGGCCTAGGGGGTGGGGAGAAGGAGGAGTGATGGCTCATGAGGACAGGTTTTTTTGTTTTTCGGTGTTTTTTGGTGGGGATGACATTGTTCTGGAATTAGAGTACCCTGGTGGTTACACAACTTTGTCAGTCTACCAATAATTACCGAGTTGTACATATTAAATGGTTAAGAATAATATGTGAATTTTATCTCAAAATAAATTGAAAAAAAAAAACAAACAACAACGTTGCTGGTATTTTGTAGACGGTGCTCTCTTTTTGGCTCTGAAGAGCCACATGTAATCCCTGCAGACCGCTGGGATTTGATCTCTCCCTCCTTACCTCCGTGTGGTCTTGCCTCTTCTTTTGGGACTCTGACACATTTCTCTTTCTCTTGTCTCTTTCACCTGTTTCTTCTACCCGCTTGGGCTCTGAGCTCCTTGGGCGGCCCACCCGTCTTTCGCCTCCTCTGCCGGCAGAGGGCGCGGCGGGACAGCCTCCGAGCACCTGCTAAGCCGACGAGCCGGTGAATGCCTGGGGCGGGTGAGCCCCAGCCCGTTGTTCCTGACGGCCCCGGGCCGAGGAATTTCCCGCTCGTTTGCATCGTGGGCAAGTTCACTGTGGCTCCTGGGAGTGACATTGTAAAAACCAGGTTGGCCACCATCCTGCAGAGGAGCTCGAGCCCGCCGCGGGTCGTCGGGCAAGCAGGGGCTGCCGGGCGTCCGCGCTCGCCGGGTGGCCGCGCTCGCCGGGTGGCCCAGCCCGCGCCCCTGGTGCGCAGCCTGCACCTCCGTACCTGGAGGCCCCGGGGGACAGGGAGGGAAAGGGCCTCCCGAAAGGAAGAGCAAAGGATACCCATGGGGGACCTTAGCAGGAGGCCTGCGAGGGCGGACTCGGGAGCGACTTCGCCGAGAGCGCTGGTTCTTAAGCTTTCCCAGCGCCCGGATCGCCTGCCTTCCGGCGGTTGTGCCTCGCGGACCCTCGAGCGCCACGCCCGGCCCCCAGCGTTTCCGCGTCTGTATTTCTGGGGCGGGGCTCGAGAATTTGCGTCTCTAAGAGGATCGGAAGTGATGCTGCGGCCGTACCAGGGACCCTATTCTGAGAACCGCTGGTCTAGATAATTCCTTCCTCTTTATTTAATTCTAAACAGACTAGGAAATGCTACTTCGAAGAGAAAAGGGACCCTCTCGCCCTCTCCTCTGCCCCTCCTCCCTGCTTGCATGCGCTCGCTCTTTCTCGCTCGCTCTCAGATAAATCTTAAAAAAAAAAAAAAAAAAAAAAAAGCTTGTGAATTGGAACCCCCGGCGCCTTCGAGCTCCACTCCTGAAACGGCTCGAATACTACTTAACTACAGCCGCTCCGGCTTTCCGATTCATTCTAAACTGTTCCTCGGACCGTCCATCCGGATCCTCGCGTTAACTTTTCCCTATTTTCCAATGTCAAGAGGTTCAGCCACAAGGCCATGGTTGGCAGATGTGTGTCCCGCTGCTGAGCCTCTGGAAATAGGCAGAAGTTAGGAAGAAAAATTAGAGATGACGAATTTCAAACGGGTTCACAAGGGGAGCACATGTCAACCAACCTAAAGAGAGTAGAAATTGCGTTCGCTTTAGAAAATAATAAACATGTCTCAAAGGACACTAAGCTCACAGGGGTATGAGATAACGAGGAGCGAGCAGAACATTAGCCATTCAAATTAACATGAAGCACCGTGGGTAACAAGCTCGGTAAACGCGATCATGGTGTACTGTGTAATGTGGGTGCAAAAATAGGTCAACTTAAAGGCATTCAGACCAACCGATGTAAAGTTTAAGAAAAGGTTTGTTAAAGGAGGATAGAAAGAATTAAAATTCAGCTGTTAAAGTGATAGAGAGACTCACAGCAGGTGACCTCAGGCAAATCCCAGGAGCACTGTCTTCTCACTTCAGTGAAATGGGGCTAACAATACCCACTCTAAAGAGTGTTCGTGCAGATGAAATCAGCTGTCTGTGACACACTATACAATACCGCTTGATTTTTGCCCAGACGCTCAGTAAATGTTGACTGATCAAGAGGCATCACCCATTGGCACTGGCTGTTAGTCACCTGCCAGGTGATTCGGGCCCATCCACTCAGGAAATGAGCCTTGAGTTCTGACAAGGGCGAACCTGATTTTCAATGATTATTGAGCATGCAGGACAAACTTTAACCCTTGATAGGGAAGAATTAAGCAGGCAGACTGACAGGTTGTAGAGGCCATGTGGCCTGTTGTGGGAGACCCAGAGAGGCCTTTGCCAAGATCACCCACTTGCTAGGGGCCGTCCTGGGCCCAGACCCAAATCGGCAGCTCCCAACTGCCTGTGCTTCTGCGGCTCTCTTACATCTAAAAGAGACCTTTGTAAAAGCTTTACAATTAATGTACATGCCTTAAGGAAGGACACTTTTTTTTTTTAAGATTTAATTTTTTGAGTTATCGCCATACCCCACATGGGGTTCCAACTCACAACCTTGAGACCAAGAGTCACGTGCTCCACTAACCAAGCTATCCAGGTGCCCCTGGAAGGACACTTCTTAAAAGTCTCTGGAACCAACCGATTTATTGTAGCAAATCAGAAGCAACATCTGAAAAATCCCTCTGTTTGTCTATTTTTCTTTTGTGTTGTCTGACAGCTTTGACATCGTACATATTGTACAATGAAGCATTTTATTTCTGCGCCACCCCCTCCCGTTTCATTTCTGCGCCACCCCCTCCCGTTTCTTTCCTTTTCTTCCCAGAAATAATTGGCAAGAATTCAGCATCAACATTCAAAGTGTTTTGCTCTCTCCTTGTCTGTGGGCTCCAGGGCACCGAGTCAAAACACAAAACGTGGGGCGCCTGGGTGACTCAGTGGGTTAAAGCCTCTGCCTTCAGCTCAGGTGATGATCCCAGGGTCCTGGGATGGAGCCCCGAATCAGGCTCTCTGCTCAGCAGGGATCCTGCTTCCTCTTCTCTCTTTGCCTGCTTCTCTGCTTACTTGTGATCTCTGTCTGTCAAATAAATAAATAAAATCTTTAAAAAAAACCACAAAACATAAAAAGAAGGTTGCAGGGTAGTTCAAGGAAATTGTTCAGGAAATAGACAGTAGACATAGGCCTGGACTGAAGAAAATCAGAGATTCACCCCCAAAGTTCAGATCTCGGAAGAATGGTGTTCCAGAAAAAGATAAAGAGGAGATTATCAAATCTCCCTCAGAAACATTCTTCCTCTGAAATGTTGTCAGAATGCAAGGGCATGTTTCAGAATTGGAAAGTCCAACAGTAGGAATTTAACACACAATGGATTTAACATTCATTCAACAAGTACATATCGAACACCTGCTCCATGCCAGGCACTGTTCCAAGAACTTGGGATCTGTGAATGTGGGGAAGGAGGCCACAATCGGGGTGTGGCATCCACGGGCGAGGGAATGACAAACACTGCCAGCCGGCCACCAGTAGCTGGGAGGGACGCGTGGAGCAGATTCTTCTTCCGAGAAGAAGGAACCAACCCTGAGGACACCTCGGTCTTGAACTTCTGGCTTCCAGAGCGGTGAGAGAATAAATTTCTCTTAAATCCTCCAGTTTTGGGCTTAAGGCAGCCCTAGGAAACGAATACAGTATATCTTGATTTTCCTACTGAAGTTTCCAATTTTTAAGCAGAATGACAAGTTTTACAAGCTGAGTTTAAAACAAAGGGAACCATCTAAAAAAGCCCTCCTCTGAGACATTTAAAAACCTGAACAATAACTCTGTACCACTGAATGCTGATCACGTATGAGTCTGCGTTTTCCTAAGTCAGAGAAAGGAAAGGAGGACTCGTCTGTCTTGCAAGAACTGTAGGATGGTGTGAGAACAGGCTGGAGGAGTCCGGCGGAGTTAGGACCGCGCGGGTGCTGGAGGAGCCCGACCCCAGGCGCACAGCCGACGCGGCGGTCTCGGGTGCCCCCTAGCGTCCGCGTTCCGTCACTGCGCCCCCCCGCGGGCCCGCCTCCGCGCGGCCGAGGCCGGGGGCGCTGTGCGGACCAGCCGGGTGACTGGGGCCGCGCCCTCAGGAGCCCAGCCTGGAGTTCCGCCCGGTCTCTGTCCGGGCTAGACCGCCAAGCGCTGATCTGAGCTTCGTTCGACAACCCTGGATCGACCCCTCTACTCGGTGCCGGTCACTTCCAGGAGCTGCGCGTGCAAACTACAGGTTGCTGCCCTCCTGCAGTTAGGAAATAAGCAAACCACGGACGAAATTCAGAGGAAAAGCGAGGATTCTGAGTGCTGGCGGCGGGGGCCGGGGGAGGTGGTGGTCAGGGAGGCCTCACCGACGTGCGACGTTTAGGCAGCGACATAAGGACATGAGGGAGGGCGCCTTGGCAGTGTCCGGTGGGAGAAGGTCCGGGAAAGGGGCGAGGAAGTGCAGCGGCCCCAAGGCAGGAGCAGGGCCCGGTGAGCAAGGTCCAGGAGGGTGGTGGGCTGTGGCAGGGGGCAGCGGGGAAGGATGGGGGGGGTGTCTTTCAAATGGGTGTTACTGTGGGTGCACCCTTGCCCCATGGGTACAAGGTGCCCAGTTAGAGATGAATTTCAGATAAACAGCTAATGCGGGTTTTGTTCCAAATGTCGCATGGGACATAAGAAATTATTTGCTAAATCTGGCAGCCTTACCCGGGCTGGGCCAGAAGGGGAGGACTTGAACAGAGAAATGACTGCATCTGACTTGTTTTAAAATGTAATTTTGCAATTAGTTCATTCATCCATCTATTTTTTATTATTTTTTATTTTAAGTACAATCAACCCCCCACCCCCATGTGGAGCTCAAACTCATGACCTCAAGATCAACAGTCAGGTGTCCCAGTCTTCAAACACCTGCCTGACCTGTCACCCCCAGGACAGCTTACATACAAAGTGTCTCCGCTCACATTAACACCTGGGTTTGCTCAGCTGCGGGCTCCACGAGGCCAGGCTCACGTCTGTTCTACTCACAGCTGGTTCCCTGAAGTTAGGGCACTGCTAACTGAGTGTGTGTGGACTAAATGTGGCTCAGCAGCCCTCCTGATGGCAGGGTGAGCTACCTAACCTCTTTCTAGTAATATCTGTTCTGTTAAGATCAGCCTGACTGGGCTTCTGCTGTTTGCAACAAGGGACACTGATGATACCTGCAGTGTTTAGAGCGGTCAGACGGGAGGGATGGAGAGTCTGGAAGCTGCGTGAGGCTCCCTTCTCTTGGGGCATTTGCCACCGCAGCACAGGACATCAGAGCCTCGGGGACCAAGGGGCTTCTGGGACATGTAGTTGAGGGAATAGAGTTTTGTCTTCCTGGTTATTTTTAACTCCCTTTTTTAAAACTCCTTTTTTTTTTTTAAATTCCCAGTGTATTTTTAATTCTTTATATTTTTAACTCTTTTTTTTTTTTTCTAGACACCATCCCTTTGCAGTGGGCACTGTCAGTTGCCCATCCAGCCGCTGTTTTAGGATTTATTCCAGTGCTAGTTAACGAGAGGGCAACATGAAGACGTTTTCCAGACATTAAAAAAGAGGGGGGTTGAGGGGGCAGTGGCTTACCCACTAAAGGAAACACTGAGGAGCAATTTATTCGTTTTTTTAAAGATTTTATTTATTTATTTGAGAGAGAGAGAGAGAGAGAACACAAGCAGGGGGAGTGGGAGAGGGAGAAGCAGGCTTTCCAGCAGAGCAGGGAGCCACCGAGGAGCAATTTAAACGACATTTGCGATCGGTTGGGGAGGGATAACGAGGGAGTAATAAGTACAAAAAGAGAGATGAAAAATTCTATCCCTTCGAGCGAGGTTGAACCGAATGCCGAGTGTGGATTCTTGCATACACCTGTGCAGGGAGGCAAGATCGTCAGGAAAGATGCCAAGCCCCCCGCGGGCCGCTGTTTTGGGGCGGTGGGAAGGTCGGTGGCTCTTCTGTTCTCCATCGGGCTTTCTGCCCCTTCTGAGCTTCCCTGAGCCGCCCCGGAAGCTCTTGGTCCACGAAGTTTCCGCGCTGGAAAGATTCTCGGGGACACAGAGTCGCAGCGTTCGAAAACGCTGTTCCCGAGCCGAGCCCCGTGGGGGTGAGGTGTCCTTTGCATCCCCCGTGAGAGCCTGACTGGTCGGGAGAAGCCCCCTCCCCCCCGTCCTTAAAGAGCCGCGGTGTTTTCTTCTGGCCAATGGGGATGGCTGCGGGGATGACGGCGGCCCCGGCGGGACCGGAAGCCCTTGGCCGGTTGCCGGACCCGCGCAGGCGTACAGACCTCATAGGTGGAGCGGCGGTAGGCGGTTTCCGAGTGGCCGGTTAGCTCAGTTGGTTAGAGCGTGGTGCTAATAACGCCAAGGTCGCGGGTTCGATCCCCGTACGGGCCATGGAAGCTGCTTTTTCTTTCCTTTGTTTTAACCCGTGCTCCCATTTCTCAATTCACTTTACTTTTTTTTTTTTTTTTTTCCCCCTTTAAATATGCTTTTCGAGGGCTGCGAGCCGCAGACGGGAGAGAGTCGCGGAATCGTTCCGGACTCAGCCGCGAAGTTGGCGCGGGCAGCCGGCAGGGAGAAAGGGCAGGATCCCGCGCGTGTCCATCCCTCCAACTCCCCGCACGCTGTGCACACCTGCCGCTGCCGTTGCATTTTGCTGTTGTTGTTGTTGTTGTTGTTGTTTAGGATGCTCTCGGATGTCCCCCCGCCCCCTAGTTGCTTCCTAACGCAGAGCTTCTGCTGGCCCTCGGTGCAGGCTGCAGCGTTCCCGGTGTTCTTGGACTTGAAAGTCCAGGCCTGGAATTAATTGGACAAATGCTTAGGGCGCGGCTTCTTACTGCCTGCCCTTCCTGACTCCAGGTGGGAAGCAGAACGGTAAAAGAGAGACACAGATCCCCACCACCCTGGAGCAATGACCCACCAATGACTGCCATGTTTTTAGTGAGGTCTCCTGCTTGTGGAAGCATCTGGAAACCTTCCCTTGCTGCTTTCTTGCTTTTCAGAGAGATCTTAGGCTTCACATTTATTCCTCTTGGTTCTGCAGTTTGCAGCCAGAAGGCGGCGGATGAGTTTCTCTCTGGCGATTCAAGTCTCCAGGTGTCCTCAGGTATGTTTAGTTTTACACAAAAGCCAGTTATTTTAGGGTTAATGCCATTTTATATCAGGGTCTGGCAGGAGCTCTAGCCATGTTTGAAAAATATCCAGGGAGGACGTCTACCAAATCTTTCATTCTTTTCTCAAATTTGTGTTAAGCTCTGATGGAATTCAGTAATAGCTCAGGGCCACAGACCCTTGGCAAGTGCTCAGAGCGCATCAAAAGTGAGCATTGAATGCCAGTGATGGGACCCTTGTTCTTACCAAAGGTTAGCTAGAAGGAGAACTAGGGGCTGCTGATCAGTACTGACACTTTGGATGTCACGCTCCAGAAATATGTGCCAGGCTGTCCTGAACAAGACCTGAAGGGGTCCGGAATAAAAATTATTTTGAGCAGAGGCCATCTGAATTTCTGAAAAGTCTTATCTGCCTTAAAGTAGATCCTTCCCAAAGAATTCAAAAGAATTCAATTGTCATGAAGTCCTCTTCCCTGGGAGCAATCAGGAAAGACGGACTCTTGTCACTGGAGAGATGCTGCCATCACATCTACACAGGCGTTGTCACAAAACTCCTACCTCCCATCTGCTCTGGTAAGGGTCCATTTATCTTTCCTAAAAGGCACCTGTTTTCCCATAAATGCCCTTCCCTGCTTCTCTTTCCCTATTAAGATAGTCTATAGGTCCCGTGTTCTACCTGCCGCTTTGAGTTACATTTTTCTGTGAATTTCATAGGTATATGAATAAAAATGCACGGTTAAGTTTTGTCTTTTCTCTTGTTAATCTGCCTTTTTGTCACTTTAATTCACAGACCCCCTAAAGACTGACCCTAAGAGCATAGAGGAAAAGTCCCCCTCCCTCCCTGGACAGGCTCAAAAACATGGTGAAATGGGGTACTCTGCTCTCGACAAGGAGGGCAGTTCTTGGCTTAGGGGCCAGAGGGGAACTTTCTGATACCCAAGGATGAGAAAATGAGAAAGTCTTTCTTTCAAAGTTGAAAGAAAGAATGAATGAATGAATTGAGGAATTGAAACAAATTCCACAAATCGAATCTCGCCTCTGGCCACCTTAGTGAAGCCATTAATGAATTAAGTTAGAACACTGCAGGAAGCTTAGTGAATGCAACATGAGTATTGATTATGATGATGACAATGGCCATGTGGAGAGAAAAATGATCAGGTCTACCAGAAGCTTCTCGGACATCAGCCTGGGTCCCCAGTCTCTCCCTTTTTTGGGCATCAAGAAACTCATCATATTCTACTGTAAATGCCAGTTTCCTCCTCCTCTTCCTGCCTAGACTATATACAGAGGTCAGGACACCCTGAAGGCAGGGAACCTGAGTCACCCAGCAAGTGCTTACTGTTCGTCAGCCAGTGCCCCTACTGCCCTTCCTGGGGAGGGGAGCCGAGAAAGGAGCACGCACCCGCAGCTGCAAGGCTTGGTGGGAAGAACACACAGAGCCAGGAGAGTAAAGAGGAGGGGGAGACTGGGAAAGGTTGGGCTGAAGCGGAAGTGATGGAACAGGGATGGGTGGGGCTGATGCATGGAGAGGGGTGAGGCCCTTCCTTTCCTTCCCTCCCTCCCTCCCTTCTCTCCTTCCTTACTATTTATCCAGGCATCATTCATTCCCTAATCTTGGGCTCTGGGTTGGGGCCTGTGCTGAGCACTGAGTAAAATATCATCTTGGCCCTTAAGGTGTGTCCAGTCTGGATGAGTGGGTGGACCTGGAATAATTTGGGGCTGGGTGCACTGGTTAAAAATGCACAATTTGGGGCGCCTGGGTGGCTCAGAGGGTTAAAGCCTCTGCCTTCAGCTCAGGTCGTGATCCCATGGTCCTGGGATCGAGCCCCGCATCGGGCTCTCTGCTCAGCCCGGAGTCGGCTTCCTTCTCTCTCTCTCTGCCTGCTTCTCTGCCTACTTGTGATCTCTGTCTGTCAAATAAATAAATAAAAATCTTTAAAAAAAAATGCACAATTTGCGGGGGGCAGGGGGAGAACATGGGTGGCTCAGCCTCTTGGGCATCAGATTTGATTTCTGCTCAGGCCCTGATCTGGGTGGGGGGATTGAGCCCACTTAGGAGTCTCTCTCTCCCTCTCCATCTGCCCCTACGCCCCTTAAAAGATGCACATTTGGGGACGCCTGACCAGTTGGTGGAGCGTGTGACTCTTGATCTCAGAGTCCTGAGTTCAAGTGCCACATTGGACAAGGAGCCTACTTAAAAACAAAAACAAAAACACCCTCATTATTTAAAAAAAAAAAAAAAGAAAAGGCACACTTAGGGTCCCTGCCAGATCTATTAATCAGAAGGTCTTAAGGTGGGACCAGACGGGGTCTTTCTTCCGGTGGCTCTAATGCACATGACCTTGAGAACTTTTGGCTAGTGTGATGCTAGGCTAAGGGCCTCTGCAACTCCAGGGACCTAATCCTGGGAGACCCGGGACAGCTCCTGGAAGAGCGATATCTGAAATTTAAATACATTTGGGACTAAGGAGAGGAAAGGTCTTCGGCATAGACACGATGGGGCGGGGCCAACCCAGGTCCCCGCCCACCGACGTTCGCGCCCAGGTGCGGTCGCCTTCCGAGGTGTCTTGGCCTGCGGGGCACTCGTAGTCCCCACCCACCCTTTCCCAGGTGACGCACATTTGAGCCGCCGTCGCTCGGCGGCGCGGGTTCGAGTCCCACCGTCCGCTGCCATGGCGGACGCGGAGCCCGAGGCTGAGGACGGCAGCGAGGATGGCGGCGGCGGCGGCCGGGCTCCCCTCGGCCAGGGCGGCACCGCCGCGCGCGTGGCCCTGCTGGGCCCCGAGCAGCTGCGGCAGGTCCTGGAGCAGGTGACGAAGGCGCAGCCGCCCGCCGAGCCGCCGCCGCCGCCCTTCGTGTTGCAGGACGCGGCGCGGCGGCTGCGGGACGCGGCGCAGCAGGCCGCCTTGCAGCGGGGCCCCGGCGCCGAGCCCCCCCGCCCGCCGCGCCTCCTGCCGCCCCAGGTGAGGCGCCGGGAGGGACATGGGGAAACTGAGGCCCCGAGGGGGCCGGGGCCTCGCGGCGGACCCGAGCCCGCGTCCCCTCTTCGGCCCTCAGCTGGCCGGCAGGAGAGGCAGCGTCCGCCCCGGCCTGTCACCAGCTCCTCCCGCGCGCCCCTGCCTGGGACCCCTCCCGCTTCGCAGCGCTGCTCGGGGCGCCTCGGTGCTCCCCAGCTCCTCTGTCGGGCCTTTGTCATTCATCCCGCGTTTGCTGAGCACTCGCTGTGTTCCCAGCACCGCCCTCGGTGCAGCAGGTGCAGCCTTGAACGCGGCCCTTGAAGGACAGAAGCAACGTTCTGGGAGTGGCCAGGGGGCTGCTTTAGAGTGAGGAGGCCTTAGGCCTGACACTGCAGCTGAGACCGGAATACCCTGGAACGAACCAGCCCGGGAGCTTTTCCGGTGGAAGGTGCGGCCCGTGCCAGCGCAGGGGCCTGGGGCAGAGTTAAGCACACTCTCTTAGTCCTAAGTCCTCTGGTGCAGGACGTACCAGCCTGAGTGGCAGTGCCCAGCACGGTGCCCCACATAGACCTAATGAACGAAATACACTGAAAGCACTCCCTATACTACAAAACATTTCTCAGTGTTAATTATTTCGTGGGTCACACAGCTCTTGGCTACTAGGGAAGTTGGAACTAGGGCGTGGTCTTCCGAGTCCAGAGGGTCCCTTGTAGCTCCTGAAGCCAGAGGTCCTTCACATCCTCTGTAAAGCTACATCCCCTTTCAGAGCTGGGGTTGCAAATGACACTGGCGCGTCTCACCCCAAAGTTGCTGGGGAGATGCCGCTTCCACTGGAAGAAATAGATGGAGAATAGAATCGACAGTGTTCGTTGTTGTCATTGTTATTAACAGTCTTCATTGGGTTTTTTTAATTGTTTTTTTCACGGAGTGATTTGGGCTGCTTAGAGTTGTACCCACTTGGTGATCGAGACTGGGACGCTTGTCTTGCTAAAGTTGGAGAAGACAGCTATGATCCTGCCCAAACGATTTCCTAGCGGTGTGACCTTGAGTTAACCCAACCTCTCTGGGCTTTGCTTCCTTTATTTGCAGGAGGGATGGGTTATTGGACAAGCCTCATAGCTCGTACTCTGCTGAAGAAACAAAGGTCTCATGCATAGGGGGCGCACAGCAAGTCTGGAGTCAGGAGGGTGACGGCGGCTGCTGTTTGCGGAACCTCTGCTCCATGTGTGGCACTGTGCCAGTCCGCGTCTCAGCAGGCTCGTGAATGTATTTGTATCAGCGTTTTACGGGAAGGTGGAGTGACTTTGCCCAGGGCTCCTAAGGTGTGGCTGCCCTCCACCTGTTGAATGTGACCCCGGCTTTTTGGGTTTGGTCTGGCAACTTAGAGTCCAAAAATGACAGTTTCCACAAAACCCAAGCACACCTAAGCAGAATGCAGCAGCATGATTGTATTCCGTGGCTGATCTCATTGGGATGGCGTAAATTCTCCCTGGCTCGCAACAGTGTAATTTTGCTGTCTGGTCACCTGAGGTACCCTTTGAGCCCCTGCTCTTCCATGGAAAGCCATGAAAGCAAAGCAGGTGTGTACCATGCACCTAAGGAGGTTTTGATCGAACCAGCGAGGTAAAACATGACTCAGGTAACTTCTAAGCAAGGTCGGGAAACTAGAGATGAAGGACTGGTCTAAAGAGATGGCCTGAAGAGAGGGAGAAGTCATTTCTAGCTGAGGGGATCAGAAATGACTTTGTCCAAAAGGGTGAGTCCCAGCTGAAAATACGGAAGAGGACAGGCAGTGGTGGGGGTGGGGCGGAACGTGCATTTAGGAAACCCAGGCTTTTGTGGTTCTGTGTGTGTGTGTGTTGGGGCTGGGGTGGGTGTGGGTCCGAAGGCTCAGACCAAATGCCTGCACTCCTGTGGGTCGGATTTTGGCTCACGTCCCTCCTCGTCCTCCTTGTTCCTGTACCACAGAAACATTTCCAGTTCCTTCCAACGTGCCCCGCCCTTTTTCATGTGCCTGTGCATTCACACATTTTCCTTACACCTGGTCTACCTTTCCACCTGGCCCGAAATTCTCTTCAGCCTTCTTAGGTCCCCTCCCCTGGGAGGCCAGGCCCTTCCCCACCCCACCCACAGGGCCGCCTCTCTCAACTGCACTTGTCACACGGTGATGTCATTGTGTCCTTAGGGAGCCTAGTCAGCCTTCTGAATCATCAGCAGAGCTTTTGAAAGCACAGATTTCGGGGTAGGAGGTCCTGATTCAGCAGGTCTAAGGGTGACAGGCCTGGTGGGGGAAGCTGCCCACGTCCTCAAGGATGAGGCTAGGACTTGGCTTCCGTTTTCTGGTTTTTGTTTTTGTTTTTAATTGAACTATAGTTGACATACAGTGTTAAAATAGTTTCAAGTGGACAACGTGGACATTCCACTAGTTTGTCCGTTATTCAGGCCCGACCACAGCAAGTGGGGTCACTGTCTGTCACCGTACAGCCTATCACAGTGTTATTGACTGTATTCCCTATGTTGTACTTTGCACACCCATGACTTTATATTTTTTTTTAAGATTTTAATTTATTTGACAGAGACACAGCAAGAGAGGGAACAGAAGCAGGGGGAGTGGGAGAGGGAGAAGCAGGCTTCCGGCCGAGCAGGGAGCCCCACGTGGGGCTCGATCCCAGGACCCCGGGATCATGACCTGAGCTGAAGGCAGACACTTAATGCCTGAGCCCCGAGGAGCCCAGACTTACTTATTTTATAACTGCCAGTGTATACCTCTTAATCCCCTTCACCTGTGTCTCCCTGCGCCTCACCCACATTGGCTTTATGATACTTAGTAGATGTTTGCTGAGTGACATAAATATATAACAAAGTATCGAGTATAACACCCACCAGGTAAACTAGTCTGGAACAAATTTAAAAATTAGACCAGTTTTGCCTTTGTTGTTGTTGTTGTTTTGAAGATTTTATTTATTTATTTGACAGAGATCATAAGTAGGCAGAGAGAGAGGAGGAAGCAGGCTCCCTGCTGAGCAGGGAGCTCGATGCAGGGCTCGACCCCAGGACCCTGGAATCATGACCTGAGCCTAAGGCAGAGACTTAACCCACTGAGCCACCCAGGTGCCCCAAACAGTAGGATTTGGGGAGTGTGTGTGTGTGTATTGATATTATCTGGTGATATCCCCAGAGGTTAGACATTCTAAGTGGTAGTAATGTGAAACAAGTATGATCGTTAAAAGATCATTGTCATTCGATCCACAGGTACCCCAGGGTTGGTCCTCATGGGCCCCTGGCACCAGCCCTGTACATGGCCTCATAAACTGGTACACTGAGTCATCTCTGCTGTTTGTGGTCAATGTAGCACGTAGAGACAGACAGGTGGACTCCAGCTTGATTTCAGTGGGAGGTGTCATTCTGCCCCGTGTGACGTTTTCATTGACCCTCCACGTGGTATAGGGTTGATTCAGACAGAGCCTGTTGGTGGCCCCAAATCAGGGATTCTCGACCAGGGGACGATTTTGTCCTATGGAGGTGTTTGGCAGTGCCTGGAGACATCTTTGTCCCAAGCTGGGGGCTGCCGCTAGCATGTGGTGGGTAGAGACGGATGCTGTCAGCTTTCTGCTGTGCCCAGGACGGCTGCCGCAACACAGAATGAATGGTCCGGAGTGGCCGTTGTGCCAGGGTTGGGGAGGCCAGCTCTGGATGATGAGGTCGGACAGAGATGCTGATTATTTCTGCGCTGTGAGGCCCTGAGCCTTGTCCATTTTGCTGCCTCTTCCCTGAGTCCATGACCCTTAATCTCTAGCACCTGTACTATCGTCCCCGGCACATGGTCACCGCTCAGTGATGATTGGTGGGACATCATTGATGGCAGCCCTCCCCTTTGGCGGGTGCTTCGCTACTGCAGGCCGTGCTATCTTGAACCCCCAAGACCTACATCTTTGCACCTATGCTTTGTACCTGTTTCTTGATGGCATCCCAGAAGTGGATGGAGTTGCTACATCAAAAAAGCATGTGCATTAAAAAAATATTATTTTAAGGTTTATTTATTCATTTATTTTTTTTATTTTTAAAAAATATTTTATTTATTTATTTGACAGAGAGAGATCACAAGTAGACAGAGAGGCAGGCAGAGAGAGAGAGGAAGGGAAGCAGGCTCCCTGCTGAGCAGGGAGCCCGATGCGGGGCTCGATCCCAGGACTCTGGAATCATGACCTGAGCCAAAGGCAGAGGCTTTAACCCACTGAGCCACCCAGGCGCCGCTATTTATTCTTTTTAGAGAGAGAGGGAGCACAGAAGTGGGAAGAGGGGCAGAGGGAGAGAGACTGAAACAGACTCTGCTGAGCGTGGAACCCAGTGTGGGGCTCGATCCCACAACCCTGAGATCACAACCAGTGCTGAAATCAAGTGTGGGACGCTCAACCGACTGAGCCACCCAGGCGCCCCCTAAGATTTTGTTAGGTGTTAAGAAATTGTTGAAGGTAATCACCCCACTCCTAGGTGTGTGTCCTGGAGAAACTCACAGTATGCACACACATCCATGAAGGTTCTGAGCACAGCACAAGAGCACAAGGTTGGAGACACTTGTCCCATCAGCAGGAGAGCTACACACCTCGATGTGAGTGAATTTCATACGCCGGATCAGAGAGTGAAAAACCTGAAAAAGCCCCACCAATTTGCAGGAGAGGATACTCACTTACATGAAGTTTAAAAACACGTCAAAACTGAACTGCGTACTTTTAGGGATAGCTACATATATAATATTAAAAAATGCATGAGAGGGGCACCTGGGTGGCCCAGTCAGTGGAGTCTGACTCTTGGTTTCTTCTCAGGTCATGATCTCGGGGTCCTGGGATCGAGCTCCATGCTCAGCCGGGAGCCTGCCTGAGATTTTCCCTCTGCCCCTCCCTGCTGCGCATGCTCGCTCTCTCCCTCTCTTTCTCAAATAAATAAAATCTTTAAAAAAAAATCCATGAGAACGATCAGTAGACTTTCAGGCTAGGGTGAAGAAGGAAGAGGGAAAGCAGATTGGGAGGAAAGCAGAGAGCTTTCCCTGTAAGGATGATGTTCCCGGCCTTGAGGAAAGTGGTAGGAACCTGTGTTGCATTGCTTTTTATGGCTTTTTTTGGTTTCTAGAATTTCATTAACTTTTCAAGAAAGTGAGCCTATGTATTGAATTGAGTTTGGTTTAGAGTACTAGGAATTCCAAGTCAACACCAATGTGGTAAAACCATAAGGATATCTCTTATTGGGTCATGAAGTCAATTTAGTGGATTATGATTAGTATTTTTTCAAAAATGACATGGAATAGATACTATCAGAAGGCGTTTATGTACAAATGATAAGTAGTTTTGTGAATTTTAATTTATGTTTGCATATGTTTCCATGTGCACGTGTGTAAAGCTTATTATCAGTGGCCTGACCAGAAAGCTTGAGGAAAACCATGGTAAATGGTATGGGTACATTAAAAAGACATTTATAGGTACGATGGATTTTATAACAATATAAATATAACAATATAAATATAAAGGGGCGCCTAGGTGGCTCAGTGGTTTAAGCCGCTGCCTTCGGCTCAGGTCATGATCTCAGGGTCCTGGGGTCGAGTCCCGCATGGGGCTCTCTGCTCGGCAGGGAGCCTGCTTCCCTCTCACTCTCTCCGCCTGCCTCTCTGTCTACTTGTGATCTCTCTCTGTCAAATAAATAAATAAAATCTTTTAAAAAATTAAAAAAATATATAAATATAAAAACGTATAACTTTTAGAAACAATTTCAATAATACATTTAAGATGAGAGCAGAATTGTAGAGATGTTGATAAGCATAATGCTTTTTTCTCCTTCTGTATTTAAGCAACTGGAAGCCATTTGTGTCAAGGTCACGTCTGCAGAAAAGAAAGATCGGGAAAGGCCAATGCCCCCACTGGCCGCCATCCAGCCCAAGCCAGCCCTGAGCCAGCTGCCCGCCAGGACTTCCAGGGTGCTGGGGCTCCGGCCGCAGCCCCTCCTGAGCACCGGGCCCCGGCCGCGTGTCCTGAGCAGCTCACTTCCCGTTCAGCTGTTGGCGCAGGGGCCCCTGCCGGCCCTCCAGCCCCGGGCTGCCAATGGACCGGGTGCCACACCGGCCCCTTCGCCGGCCCCTGACCCACCGGCGCTCGCGTCTGTGTCACCCAGCCCAGCGAATTTCTTTCTTTCCGGCTTGCACACAAAACATACTGAGAAACTCAAAAAGTCCTTAAAAGTGAAAACACGTTCTGGGCGGATATCTCGACCTCCCAAGTATAAAGCTAAAGATTATAAATTCATAAAAACGGAGGATTTGGCCGACGGGCACCTGTCCGATTCCGACGATTATTCCGAACTGAGTGTGGAAGACGACGACGAGCAGAGGGAAAAGCAGGTGCTCTTCGACTTGTCCGGCTGCTCCCTGAGGCCCAAGACTTTCAAGTGTCAGACGTGTGAGAAGTCCTACATCGGAAAGGGGGGCCTGGCCCGGCATCTTAGACTGAACCCAGGCCACGGCCGGCTGGAGCCTGAGGTGTTGCTGTCTGAGAAAGCCAACGGGAGCGTGACTCGAGGCAGGACGGCTGGCCTGACGTCACCGGAGCCGTCCACACCGGCCCTTCCGAGCGAGGAAGGGGCCCAGTTGCCAGGGGCTGGCCCGCAGGTAATGTCTGTTTGCCGACCCTGGCCTCCTGCCCCCCCCGAAGTTAACTTCTGTGGTATCTGATGGGATTTCGGGGGAAGGCTCAGGTCGAACCAAGATCCCCAGAGCAGGGCATCCGACAGTCCCCTGCCCTTGTCCCCACTGCCACCGACAAGCCAAGAGATGGGTGTCCTGCGTCTGGCGTGTGGCACTGAGTTCGCCGACTGTTCCGTGGGAACTAGTTCCTTAGATCTGGGGGTAGAACTAATCGCAGAGCCCTCTGGGGTGATGCTGACCCAACAGCGGGCCTTGGGAAGGGTCTGAGTTGGGGGCAGCGGCCCACAGGGGCGCTTCCTGGAGGGTCAGCAGGAACACGCTGCTTTCTCAGGTGTCCCTTCGGACACTCACGGTCAGACAAGGCAGACAGCAGTCACCTTGAGTGTGTGTCACCACGTCACAATTCACTGACAGCCGTTTCACATTCCTAAACGTGTGGTGTGCGTTCGTGTGCCGTGTGCAAGAGGTCACTCATTTTCGAGACGCAGATGACACGGAGCCCTTGAACAAACAGCAGGCCCCTGTGGTCTCCCTCCCCCCTGTTGCTCGAATCTTCCTTCTTCCTTTCTGTTTGACTGGCATTGGCTATCGTTTCTGTCTGTGCTCGCGGCTGGGTGATTGTATTTGGAGATCCTGAAATGTTCAAGGAACCAGCATTGGTGGCTGCTCCGTGGGAGTTTGTGATTTTAGTGACTTGATGTTGAAATAGAGTGGCCAGTCTGTGCTGGGCGCCTCAGTCCCTGCTGTGGGACAGGGGTCCCTGAAGGAGGGGTGAGGCTGGCAGGGGCTCTGGCTTACAGATCAGCTCCTTGGGGCCGGAGCAGGTGTTGCATGGGCCCAGGACATCCTTCCTGGGTTCTAGCGCTGGAACCACGGGACGGCCCTGTGTTAGGATTCAAAAGTACTACCTCCCCCGTCGCGGTCACTTCAGTCACAGTACTCTTGGTTGCACGTCCCCTTTGGGCAGGAGTGTTTTCAATCTTCTGGGACCCTGCCAGGTGGGAATTAGACTTATAGGCTCTGCGCTCAGCAGGGAGTCTGCTTGTCCCTCTCTCTCTGCTCCTCCCCCTGCCTGTGCTCTCTCTCTCTCTCTCCAATAAATATATAAAAATCTTTTAAAAAAAATAATGAAATCCTACACCACAGCAGAAGGAACTTGTCGTTGCTTGACTTCCTGAATACAGGCACTTGGCCTTGGGCGGGCGGCAGTCCAGATCGCCTGTGAGGAGTGCCTTGAGCTGCTGGGGTGGGGAGGGACGTGCAGGCCTGTGTGTGTCCTGTCCTATCCCAGGAGCAGACTCTGGCAACTAAAACCACAGACAGACCCGGCATCCGTCCCGGAACGCCGCTGTGATGAAGATTTAGAGGGAAAATTCTGTAAGGGTTAAGAGGACACACTTGATGCTAGCTGCCACGTGAAGTGTGTTCCTTGTATTGATTTATCGTTCCATCAGTCCTGGGAGGGATTACTCCTGTTTTCAGAGGGGAGTGGGCACGGAGTGAGGAAGTAGCTAGACGGTGTCAGGCCCGGGGACTCTTCAAAAGCCATGAAGACAGTAGCTTCATGGCTCTTGGGGCCTGGGGGCAGGGAAGAATGAATGATGCCAATGGGTACAGGGGTCCTTGTGGACCGGAGGCCGGGGGAGACATACATGTTTTGGTGATGCCTACATGTCCTTCTCAGTGTACAAAAGTCTGAGCTATATATTTTTAAGGTATGAAACTTATGGTGTTTGAAAAATATCCAATAAGAGATGATTTTTTAAAGTCATGGGTAGGGGTGCCTGAGTGGCTTAGTTGGTTAAGCCTCTGCCTTCGGCTCAGGTCATGATCCCGGGGTCTTGGGATCGAGCCCCACATCGGGCTTTCTGCTCTGCAGGGAGCCTGCTTCCCCCTCTCTCTCTCTGCCTGCCTCTCTGCCTGCTTGTGATCTCTGTCTGTCAAATAAATAAATTTTTTAAAAATTAAAAAAATAATAAAGTCATGGGTATTATGAATGACCAAATTTCAGTTTAATTTGTAAGATGACAGTGCTGTCAGAGAAGTTCCTTATTTCACTTTGGGGAACACCCAGGGTTATGGTTTGTCAGCTCACTCATACTCACTGAGTGTCTTAAAGGGGGACTCTGTGGGGAAAGTTTAAGATGCGTTGATTATAGTTAACGCATCTTGATGATGCAAAGACCTAATTCAGCAAGCTCCTTGCTTTTGACTTGACTTTTTTTTGCCCTAAGGTCATCACTATGGTGTATAAAACTTTATTTTATTTTTGTTTTGGGTGCACAACGCTATCTAGAATAGCCAGTCTCTAGAAGTTGAAGAGGCCTTGGTGTCTGAACCAGAAAACGGAAGTTACTCAGCCCTTTTGGGATCCGAGAGACACCCAGACCCCAGAAGTGACTCGTCCGTGGCCCTGATGGAGGCCACCACAGCCGTCGTTGGGCAAAGCGGAGCAGCTCACCCAGCCAGGGGTGCCTGTGCAGCGGGGGTGCAGAGTGCTTCGAGAGCCCGAGCCGGGCTCAAGGAGGTGCGTGGCTCCGAGACCTGTTCTTGAAACCCGTGTCTTTGGCCTGGTGTGTGACAATTCACTATTAGGGTTCTGAATTAGAAGTCAGATACCCAGATCAACTAATCAGTCACCTGAAATGTAGTTGGATGAAGGTGTCATGAACTCAGGGATAGTATTACCTGAAGTAATTCCGAGCTTTCCCCCTCTGACCAGAGGGCTTCAGAGTTAGCAAGAGCTGCTCGCCTTTGTAAGTTTTGGAATGATCATAACCTTTTCATAACGTTTTCATAGAAGCATTTAGAAAACAACAGAAATGGTTTCTGTTTTACCTTGAAGAGTTTTAAGGCATAAATATGTTTCAGGTTCTCAACCCTGGAATCTCTATCCCAGTCCCTTGAGAGTAGACTTAGTGAATGTAATGGGGTTGATTTAGAAAAGTGGAACCCTAAATTGAGCCAGATCACCTTTGGCTAGGATGTGTTTAGCTGCGAGTAATGGCCAGGTGAGTATCTTAAGGGAAAGAAGTGACACACAGCTGATCTTTAGGTTTTAAAAACATCTGTTGATAAGTGAATTTAAATGTGTGAATTAATTGAATTTAAATTGAAAAAAGAAAAGAAGTAAAGGGTAGCAGACAGGGCGAGGTAGCGAGTTAGTGAGACAGCGGGGTCAGGGTGCCCATCAGGGAACCGGGGCCTCCAAACTCACCCACAAGGGGAAGCGAGAGGTTTTCAGAGAGGAAGCGGGTTTCTTAGAAATCATCATGAGCTCGCACGCTCTAGCGGGAAACTTAAGCCCTGGTGAATTTGCTTTTCTCTCATTGGGCTGGTGAATTAATCCTGGGCGACTGATATTGGGGAGTACGAGGTAAGGTAGTCCTTGACTTCATTCATCCCTTAACATCCAAAGTACCGCCGTCTGCTGAGCGCCCTGTGCGGTCCAGCACAGCCACCCCACCCCGGCCCAGCCCCAGGTTTCCCTCATTCACTCGCTCTGCTTAACAGATGAGGGGGCCGACAGGTTCGTGAGCTCCCGAGCCCCGTCACACTTCTGGTCTCTGCGACTGCTCCCTTCCCTCCCATGCCGCTGTTCCCCTGGGTGCCCTCTTCCACCTCCTGGTTGCCCAAGCCGTCGGCCCTCTGCGGACACGCACGTACTGCCGGTTCGCCCCGTTCACATCTCCTGAGCCCCCGAGCTCTGACTTCAGACGTCGCCCTCGGGGCGTCCTGTAAACCGCTCCACCTTCCACTTCCCACCCCTAACTTGTCCAGGGTCTGCCTGGGCTCCAGCTGGGAACCCAGACTCATTCCTGACTCCCCTTTCCCCTTCCCTGACTCCTCCCCTACCCTGAGGACCTTGCCCTCCCCGCCTCCCCCCCTCCCCGCCACCCCTGCGTTCAGCTGGGTCCTCCTCTTCCCCCGTGGCCTGTCCCTTGGCGGTGGTCTCCAGACCGCAGGCTGCCCGGGACTTGCTTGCTCTGGAGTGTCCCCGGAGAGTAGGGAGCACACTTCCTGACGCAGGGCCTGGCACTCACTACATGCCCAGGGGAGTCACGGGGCGTCGGACGTGGACCGCAGAGGGGTCATAGCCTTGGTTGGGGGTGAACAAGTGAGATCCTCAACACACGGAATATTTATGGTTATGAGTTGCTTCATCACTGAGATTCGGGGAAACTTTACGTCTTTTATGTTCTTTGTTGCACCGGCTTGTCGGCCACTGGGACATTCAGAGCTGTCAAATGCTTCCTTCCGGTAGTTTCTGCACCAGTGTGACCGGGACGCGCTGGTAGAGTTGGCACTGCCTCCGCTGGCCCAGGTCGTGAGCGTGTACGAGTTTCTGCTGATGAAGGTGAGTCACTCGGTAATTCCAAACGATGGAGGGTGATTTGAAGTTCTTCAGAAAGACATCCGTCACATTTATTTTAGAAAAAGCCAGACCATTTGGAATCCTTTCCCTCCCCCAAGACAGAGCCGGAGCAAGCCTGCTGCCCGCCGCCCCCCGCCCCCCGCCAGACACCTGCCGTGGGGCCCGTGCCTCCCCTGCCTGTTTTAACTTGGTGTTCGAGGCCAGAAAGCAGTGGTGGCAAACCGTGGCCAGCCCGGGGCCCTTGTCACCTTTCTCCCTTGCCCTCACCGGCCTGGTCCACGAGGCTCTCCTCCCTGGGGAGCCTGTTCTGACGATGCAGGAGGCCCAGCAGAGCTGCCCCGAGGACTGAGGACCTGGTGCTCCTCCCGCCTGCAGAACTGTCCCCAGGACCTTTCTAGTCCGTCCCTGCTCCCTGGCCACGCCTCCTTTGGAGCTCTGGCCCACCATCCTCTGGGGCCATCACCCAGGCGGTGGTTTGCTCTCTGGTCCATTCTGGAGTCCCCACCGAGCACAGTGCTGGGCACACGGGCTCTCACGGGGGAGTGGAGGAGAAGACAGGCCAGTGACAGCCTGAGGAGCTTGTCTCCTTCCCTCCTTGAAGCTTCTTTCTGTTTTTGCCTTTTCATTGCCTCTGGTTTAGACCTTTCTTGTCATCTTTATCTTCACAAAGGTTGAAACAGGTCATCTAGCAAAACCTTTGTTCCCAGCTGTGTATAAGGAATTTGAAGAGTTGCATAAAATGGTTAAGAAGATGTGTCAAGACTACCTCAGTGGTGCTGGTCTGTGTTCCCGGGAGCCTCTGGAAATAAGCAACAGTAAGGTAACAGGCTCACAGAGGAGGAAGTTTTGCTTTTACATTTGCCAAAAGAGGGATATCCATTTGAAGAAAAGAATGGTTTTATTTTTAGTTATTATTTAAAGTAATCTCTACACCCAACATGGGGCTCGAACTCACGACCCTGAGATCAGGCATCGCACGCTCCACTGACAGAGCCGGCCAGGCGCCCCAGAGGAGCATGTTTTTAGTAGTGACAGAACCAACTTCTTTTCAGCTCTCTTTTTCCCATCATGGAACATTTTTTAACTATAAAAGCAAATGGCACTTGTCTGGGGAACCTCAGGAATGCGGCGAGGCCGATGGCAACTGGACAGCCCCATTGTCCTCTCTCCCGCTGCTCATGCCGGGGACGGCGCGGTCGGTAGGCATGTGGCTTCCGCTCACCGTGGGCTGGGGAGGTGACCGGGTCACAGACACGGACTGTGGTGGTTCTGACAGAAGCCTCCTTTCACTGTCCTTGTCATCATGCAGCACAGCCTCTGGCTCTGTTGGGTTCTGGATGAAAATATGTTTAGAACGGCTGTGGTTTTACTTGTTTTGGATGAAACCTTTGCTGGGCACCACATGCCCTGTGTGGTCTGGTCATTTGGGGGTCCCCGCCGGGCGGGCCCCCTTGCCTCCACCTTGAGGCGGAGCGCTGAGCAATGCCGTGGCTTTGGATGCTGTTTACTCAGAAACTTGCTCACACAGCTGTAGCCGGCGCGCAGGGGTCCCAACCCACCGGGTCGGCCACTCGCCGCTGACAAAATCCACAGGCAGAGAGGCGAGTGGTGGGCACACAAGAAAGGACTTCATGTCAGCGAGCTGGACACCGGGAGGACCGCGGACTAGTGTCTCAGAGTCTCCCAAGCCCTGAAGATCCTCCCAGCTCAGTCTAAGAAGAATGTGGGATGAAGAGGGTGGTTTGTGCAGGGGGCGGCGAAGGTCCGGTCTCGCTGTCGTGGGGCTGGTCAGGAGGGGTCTGGCTGGCTCCGGCCGTCCTTGTCGCTTGAGGGGGTAGTTTCGGTTCCCCTCACAGGATGCTTTGCCCTCGGGGTCTTGTGCCTGAGCCAAGAGGCAGCTGGAAAGAAGAAGCGAACTAGCAAGTTTGAGGTCCAAGGGGAGCAGGCGCTGTCCTCGTTCACAGCCATAAGGACTACTTGGGCCGTGTTGCCGTTAGCTCTGTTGGAGGGTCCGTAGGCCTGGTGACGGGTCTGCCCACCTGCTCCAGGCGTTAGTGTCGCAGAGAGTATGTTACTTCCGGAGCGAGCGGTCTTGAAGCGCGCTGACACAGCCCATGGGTTTTTTGGGTTTTGGGTTTTGGGGGCTGTTTTGGTTATTAGTTTTATACAAATTCAATATTTAACATTACCTAATAATCTTTTGTGTTTTATTTTCTTGAATTACCTATTATAGAAATACAATGTTTTTTTTTTCTTTTTTTAAAAGATTTATTTATTTGAGGGAGGGAGGGAGAAGCAGATTCTCCACTGAGCAAGGAGTCCAACTCGGGGCTCAGTCCCAGGACCCCGAGATCATGACCTGAACTGAAGGCAGACGCTTCACTGACTGAGCCATCCAGGCGCCCGTAATGGGTTTTTTCTAACTCTCATACAGATGCCTTGGTGGGCAGGAATCACATATGTGGGGTTTTTTTTGTTTTTGTTTTTAAATATTTTAGAGAGAATGTTGGGGGGGTGGGGAAGGGGGAAAGGAGAGAGAATCCCAAGCAGACTCTGTGCAGCCCAGCTCGGGGCTCGATCCCGTGACCCAGAGATCATGACCTGTGCCAAAATCAAGCATTGGACGCTCAGCCCACCGAATCACCCAGGCGCCCCTCAACTTACATGTTTTTTAAACTATGAGCTCAACAGGTGTGTCATCCTGTCACAGGGCGGACTGGACATGCGCTGCTGTGCGTGCCCCTGGGGACCCAGCTCTGCAGGCAGCTCAGGCTGAGCCACAGCCTCCGGGGAGCACAGACAGTGCACATTGGGACACAGGCTGGTTGGGAGGCACTGAACTTGAGGGACTGTTTTCTACCGGACTCTGATCTGCCGTCCCTGCTTCCCTGCCCCTTCCCCTCCTGCTCCGCGGTGTTCCCGTCCTACGTCCATGCATCAGTGACAGCTGTCACTTGTCTCCTTTATCTGATCGTCACAGACTCCCCTGGGGCAGCTGTAGTCCCCTTACAGGATCAGAAAGGTCCCCTCGGCTGGGAGCAGGGAAGCCAGGGCCCAGCTCGGCCCCCAGGGCCCCCACACCCTCATCCTTGGCACTGCCTGGAAGAGGAGACCTTGTTCTGGAATGGGTGGGAAGGTAGCCGTGAGCATTCGGAACAGGAGAGGAGTCGGGGGGAGAACTCATGTCTGACTGATGCTGAAGAGAGCAGAGTGAATTTTTTTAAAAAACTTCTCGGTGTCTGCTTCTGCACTGGGAGAACACAGAACCTTCCAGTTCTGGTAAGGACCCACTTTCTCCTCAGCTGTTCCGTCGAGCTCCACATGCACCTTCGTGTCCGTCAGTGTTTAGGGGCTCGCTGCCCGGCGGGGCCTCCCAGGCCCACTCCGTCCTGTACCTCGGGTTGACACGTGTCCTTCCTCCTCAGGTGGCCGAGTCTTTGGGACTCACCGAGTTCCTGAGGAAACAAGAGGCACACGCGCGGCGCGGGGAGCCGGGCCCAGCCGAAGCGGGGGACGCCCGTCAGCAGAAGCGGGGACACGAGGTGGGCGCGCGTGGGAGGGGGCGCCGGGTGACCCGCCGAGCCCCCCGTGCTTTGACTTCCGCCGCCGGCGCTGGGCTCCAAAAAGGAGAAGCGCGAGCTTGCCTGCTTCTCCCTCGTCTGAGCCGGTTGGGTCTCCCCTTCCTAGACTGCAGAGGAGGGACTGGCCTGGGCGAAGAGGACCAGAAGAGAAGCCCCGGCCCCGGCCAGCCCAGAGCCTCCTGCCGACCGCGGAGGCCCGCAGAAGCCCCCCGCCTGCGCCCCGGCCACCAGCGAGGGTAAAGCGTTCTTCGTGGCCCTGGGGCCCGACCTAAGAGAATCTGGTTTCTTGAGTTTCGTCCCAGCCTGCCCGTGTTCTGTCGTCCCCTCGGGTTCCCCGTGGGTCTTGAGGTCTGGGAGGCTTCCTCGAATCTCTTACCTAACGAAGAGTCCCCAGTGCTGGTGAGCGGATCGCTCTCGGAGGGTCCGGGGGACACAGCTCGCCTGTGGCTTGGCTCTCCGAGGCTGGGCTCCAAGGGCAGTTGGGATTTAACGTTGGAAACAAGACCCACTCTGGTTTTTATTCTGCTCCAGCCAACCTGTCAACTAGACATTGGACACACGGCCCCGAGAGTAACTGTACCACTTTCCAAGTGACCTGATACCCTGCTTGATCCTAAGGTCTCCAGCACCAAGAGGCATCCTCCGTTTCAGAACTCATTACTGAATTCTGCAGAAGGGGAGGGCAGATTGGTTCCGGGGGAGCAGGGAGACCCCGGCCCCTGTTTGGTACCCAGCCCCCCTCACCTAATGAATCCGTGTCACCTCTTGCAGCCGCCTCCATATTTGGAAGCTACCAGTCCCAAGGGCAAGGAGAGTCTAGGTTTCCATTTGTTTTGCCAGAAAATTCGTTTGGATTAGCCTGTTTGGGACAGAGTGCAGTGAACAGGCTGTGCCACCGTACACGTATGCTTACCTGTTTTTCTGAACTGTTTAGGTTGTGCCCCTCACGTAAGTGGGAACAGCTCTTACGACTCAGCAGAAAGCCACATGACGCTTGTTTCCGAGAGTGACAGAAGCGTGTTGCCTGCAGGCCAGCAGCTCAAAGCCTTTGCTGACTTAGAGGCCAAGAGTGGGTCTGCCGCTCCTGCTCTCTCGTATCAGCACGTCGGCGGGCCGAGTCTTTGTCCTCCGTTAGAAGAGCCCAGGACTCCGACGCAGGGACAGGTGGCAGCTTTCCCTGAGGAGAATGTTCCGGAACACTCTGTAGCCTGGAAGGTGGGGGACAGCCTCAGGCCCCGGGCTCTCTGCGGCACCTTGACGTCCACTGGAGGAGCCGACTCCCTGCCGCCGTCTGGAAGCCTCGAGATGCAGGACTCCCCCCCGAGAGGCCAGCGGTCCGGCCCTAGCCACGTCCTGCTTACAGAGGACACAGGCCCTCCGCCGGCGAGGGTTCTGTCCGTGGACACGGTGCCAGCTGACTGTGCCCACAGGACCGTGCGGGAGCGGGGGCTGGGCCAGGCGGGGTCACCGTCCTCCGACGGGGGTCAGGGAAGCCAGGCAGGGGATTCGTACCCCTTCCCCTGTGGGCCCGAGGCCTGTGCTGACCAGCGAGGACTGGAGAGTATTATTGCTGTTGGCGAAGCTGTGGCTTTTGAAATTACCCACGGGTGCCACGAGTTGTTGTCTCAGGGACAAGAACCGCTATTTATTCAGAGCTCCGATGGGCTGATCTTGTCCCATCCGGGTTCCCTAGCGTCTGGGGAGGAGGACCTCGTCCTGGTGGCTGGTGCGGATGGGCCCGCCCTGCACGCGGGCCCCCGGGAAGGGGCTCCCCCAGGAGGCACGGAGGCAGAGGCCGCACAGTGACGTCGGACCGCGGTCCGGACGTGCGGGTATTTTAGCTGGAGAACGTCTACTTGAAGTAATGTATATTTTTCTATTGTGAGTACGGATGCAAATGAAAGTCTTATTTATAAAGATAATGTCTTCCTACTTGACTGTCTCCCTTCTTCTTCTGTGTCTCGCTTGCCTTCCTTCCCGTGGCGGAGCAGCCGCCGGCCTGGGTTCCTCTGAGGAACTAGTCCCTGGAGGCCCCTGACGACTGCCACCGGTAAAGCCACCGCCTCCTTCCTCGCCAGCCCTGCTCCCCCCAGATGGCGTCGTCCCCTTCCCTCCTGGGCGATCTGCTGCTTTTCCACCATGTCTGGGTTTAGGAACTACATAACCAAGGGGCCATTCTGGGCAGCACTGGGAGGTGGGAAAGAAAGTTGTTTCTGCTCGCGTGTCACGGGTGCCAGAAGCGGGACCCATGACGTCCGCAGTGAGGTGCTGCCGAACTCAGCCCCGGTCCTCCCGTGTCTCCCCTGCAAGCCACCTGTCCGCGGCTCCTTCTTGACCGTTCTCCTTGGCTTTGTCATGGGGAAGGAAGGACAGGGAGGGCCCTCTGTCCCTCTTCAAGACAGCACAGGCGTCCTCTGCCCCCACTTGCAGGGGCTGTGAGGAGAGACCCCGAGCAGGCAGTGCTGGGATCACAGCTGCACCCCCTCATGCCACGCTCCTTCCGGGGCCTGTAGTCTTGGGCATTTTCCTGTCCTCTCGCTTGGTCTCAAAGCCGGATCCACAGAACAGAAGGGCGGTGTCCTAGGACCTAGTGGCTACAGCAGAGAGCCAGCCGTGGTGCCCCACGAATGTCAGGCTCCCAGGGGAGGCGGTGGTACCTGCTGTGGACTCAGGGACACTTCTCAGGAGCCTAGAGTGAGTCGCATCCTGGGATCCTGGAGTGAGGACAGAGCCTCCTGCCTGGGAATCGTTCACGACCCTCATCAGGAGAGTCACGCAACAGACCAAGTCAGGTCTGGACCCCTGCTCTGGGGTCTGGACCCAGGCCCTGTTAAATACAAGTTTGTTTTCTATTTACAGGACATTCCTGAACCCCCCAATACAGCTTAATTTCACCACGACGGGTGTGCTGTTACAAACGGATGTGGAGCAAAACCTCCTTGTTCCACGAAGCGGGATGTGCCGGCCGTGCACCCGCGAATGTGACCTGTGCCCGTGGAGGGACAGCAGCCGCCTGGACTGACGGAGACAACTCCGTGCTGGACACCTGTGCTGTACCGGCCAGGGCAGCGTTCACAGGGTCCCTAGACAGATTTATAACACAGCTTCTACCCCACAGTGCTGCGCGAGCAGACATACCTTATTCCATAGAAAGCAAACGAAGAAAGCTTCCTTTTTTTTTTTTTTAATAAAGATTTTATTTATTTATTTGACAGACAGAGATCACAAGTAGGCAGAGAGGCAGGCCCAGAGAGAGGAGGAAGCAGGCTCCCGCTGAGCAGAGAGCCCGATGCGGGGCTCGATTCTAGGACCCTGAGACCGTAACCTGAGCCGAAGGCAGAGGCTTTAACTGAGCCACCCAGGCACCCCAAAAACGTCCTTTTTTGTGAAGAATTTTCCTTTGTATACAGTCCATATATATATACACACATATACATATATATTTTTAAAGATTTTATTTATTTGATAGAGATCACAAATAGGCAGAGAGACAGGCAGAGAGAGAGGGGGAAGCAGGCTCCCCACCGAGCAGAAGGCCCGATGCAGGGCTCGATCCCAGGACCCTGAGATCATGACCTGAGCCGAAGGCAGAGGCTTTAACCCGCTGAGCCACCCAGGCACCCCCTATATATATATTTTTTTTAAAGGTTCTATTTCTCCACTTGTCACAGGGAGAGAGAGCACAAGCAGGGGGGGAGGCGGAGGCAGAAGCATGCTTCCTGCTGAGCAGGGAGCCTGATGAGGGACTCAATCCCGGGACCCTGGGATCATGACCTGAGCTGAAAGCAAACGCTTAACCGACAGAGCCATCCAGGAACCCCATACGTAGTCCTTATAATTTGAGATACTCAAATTAGGGGCAGGAGTGAAGAGGCATCAGGCCACAGACCCAGGAACACATACCACCCAAGTGACTCCCACAGGTGGCTGGTGTGGACTCCAGTGAGGACGTGTTTTCAGCATTTGTCGTCTTTCCTGGCACTAAGTCCCTATTCAACTACTATCATTCCTAAGTGCAATGAAAGAAAGTCCTTTATTTCTGTACTCTCTGGAAAGTGCTGGGGCCCTGCGGCTGCCCTGCCAGGCTCATCCATGTTGGCCTCCCCAGGGCTCACAGGAGTGGGGAGAGCTGGTCTTTAATGTCCTCTGAGGCCTCCATGTTAAAGAATAATGTCTGTTTCCAGCTAGAGGAAAATAACTACGTCGTTTGAAATGCCAAAAGCTACCAGAAGTCCTGTCAAGCACGGCCGACCCGACCTCAGCCCTCCGCCCCTAGGCCAAGGTGAGCACTTTCTCCTTTTGGTGATTACCTCCATGTGTCCAAGTTATGTCTCTCTCAAAGCTTTCTTGATTTATTCGTGTTCGATGGCATCATGGGACATGGGACATGGCTTGCACACCTCCCCGCTCCACCTGCGGGTGTCCCTGTATCACGGGGGCATTAGGTCAGGATTTAATGCTCATGTGAACTATAAATACGGCTCATTGCTGAGTCTGCTGGCATGCTGGGACAACTCTGACTTCCAGAAGCTTTGGTTTTTCCTGGAGAGAACTGCCTTGGGTTTTTTCATTTGCTTCATGTCTTGCTTGCTTTTCTGCCATTTGTTGTTGTTTAAATTCTATTTATTTATTCATGAGAGACAGACATAGAGAGGGGGAAGTGGGACGTGGGACTCAATCCCAGGACCTCAGGATCATGACCCAAGCCGAAGGCAGACGCCCAACCGACTGAGCCACCCAGCGCCCCTCTGCCATTTGTTTTTTATTTTTAACAAAATGATATGTGCATATAGTTTAACGGGCCAGTTCTCTGAGACTTTTTTTTTTAAGATTTTATTTATTTATTTGACAGAGAGAGATCACAAGCAGGCAGAAAGGCAGGCAGAGAGAGTGAGAGGGAAGCAGGCTCCCCGCCGAGCAGAGAGCCCGATGCGGGACCCGATCCCGGGACCCTGAGATCATGACCCGAGCCGAGGGCAGCGGCTTAAACCACTGAGCCACCCAGGCGCCCGAGACTTATGTTGTAAAAGAGAAAGCAGCGCCCCCCCTTCCTCTTCTCTTGATCTGATGCTCGCACCTAATGGCATCAGGATCGCCGCTGTTGTGTCAGCCAACGCTTCCATCACCACGTAACTATTACGTCGTTTCCCTCCCACCTCTTCGCGTGGTAGCCCCCTCCGGGTCTTGTAGCTGTGTCTTTGGCGGTTCAGCCCGCATCACTGCGTAACAGGCTAACGCTGTCACTTCGTGATCGGCTGGCTCCCAGAGGCCCAGCGCACCCATGCTTCCCCCGGCGCCATCCCCGCCACCCACGCGCACTCTTGCCAGCCTTGCCCTTGGCAGGGGGTCCGCTGGCTGCTTCTGCAGAGGTCGTGGGGTCAAGCGACTTGAACGAGCCCGCGTTTTACTTCTCCCTCGGCTTCGTCCGCTCGAGCGGCTCTAAGGGAATACCGCAGCCTGGGACGCCCAGAAACAGCAGGGGCTCCGCTGCTCACAGTCCCGGAGGCTGGAGATGCCACGGCGCCAGCATGGCTGGGGGAGGGCTGTGTCCCAGCCGGCGCCTTGTCGCCGCGTCCTCACACACTGGAGGGGCCCAGAGAACCCTCTGGAGCCTCTTTCGTAAGAGCGCGGATCCCACGCATGGGGCTGCCCCGCCCTGTTGTGAACCGTCTCTGCCGGGGGTTAGGATTTCGACATAGGAGTCTGGCGGGGACACGTGGAGACGACAGCACCTCCAAGTGAACTCGTGAAGGCACCCGGGAACTTGAGTGGCTTTGCTCCAGAGGTGGCCCAGGCCCAGGTGGCTTCCTCACTCCTTGGAGGGATGAGGAGGCTCATCACTCTCGTGTCTGCTCCGTCCCCCAAGATGTGAGGGGCAGGAGGGGCACACACGACTTTTGAGAACCAAATGCACATCTCAGTCACGTGGCCACAGCTGGTGACAAAGAAGGTTCTGGAACCTATTAAGGTGGTAGCCGTGTGCTAGCTAAAACCCAGATGAAGCAAAGAATGTGGAAGGACTACCCATGGTCTCTGCCGAACCCCTTCTCCCAGGACGGTTAGAACATTTGTGGGTCAGTCTGGAGAGGCGGGAGTAACAGCTCTGGAACCTCGCCAGCTTCAAACAATGGAGGTTGTGTGTCTCCTCATGCAACGTGTCCCTCACAGGCTGGGGGGACAGCACTGCCTCAACACAGCCGGGTCAGGAACCCAGTGGGGCAGCCACATCTCAGACTCTGCCAGTGGCCAACTCGGACAGAGGGAACCGAAGGGAGGGCTGCCCTCCCGGGGCCGGAACCTGCCCCGTGGTCACCCCCAATGGCAAGGGAACCAGAAGGACCAGCTTTCGTTGGCCACAAAAGCAGGACTCCAGGAATACTCGGTGACCGGCACGGACGGCTGACCCACTGTCGGGTCACGTTACTTAGGAAGAGAAAGTGTGGTATGTTGTGACCACTTCGATGCTTTCGTAAGCTTTTGGGTTTCCTGGAAGCTGTTTTTTTTTCTTCTTTTTTTCCTTTTAATGAAATGTACTTACCATGAATTGCCCCCAGAACCCTTCCCCAGGCCTGTTTCTGTGGACTTGCCCTTTGCAGGCTCCTTGGCTGTCTACTTTGGCAAGATACCTGGAGGCAGAGAACCGTATCAACAGCCTCCACGGTTCAGAAGCCTGTCAGCTCTCTGGAGACTTCACTGTTGTGTAGTGAGTGCAGAACTCAGCAAATTCAACCACCAGAGGGGTCTTCCTTTAATTTGATGCCTCTACCATTTCGTGAGGCATCTCTGGACCAATGCCACTGGATAATTGGTCCCTTAGCTCTTTCGTGTCTGCTTGTCCTTTGCAATGTCAACCCTTTTCATGGCCTCCCCTGGACCACTTGGGGGTCTGGGGATAAAGTGTCAAGAACCCATGGAATGTTCTAGAAAGACCTGCTCACAGTATCAAGTCCTTCACTGCCTTTTTTTTTTTTTTTTTTTTTAAAGTAAGCTGTACTCCCAGCATGGGGCCTGAACGCACAACCCCAAGTTCAAGAGTCGCACACTCCACAGACTGAGCCAGTCAGGCGCCCTGAAGAGCCTTTAATTTTTTTAAGTATGCCTGAAGCATAAAACTGCCGGTGGATCTGGGGGCCCAGTCCTGCCCACCTGCCTCTGGGGCTCCTGACACCAGCCTGCCAGGCAGGGCGGCCTGGAGCAGAACACCCTTTCCACCACGTGCTAACCGCGGGCTTCCTGGCTGTGAGATGTGTGAGGGGCGGCCTTTACGGTCGTGAGGCTTCAGCAAGTGCCCAGGGTCAGAGGAAGGAGCCGCTAGGAAGTGTTGCCTTTCAGTGCTTTCTGACGCATCACTTTGCACAGCGAGGTAGGCTCACTTTCTCCCAAACGAAATCCCTGTCGTGTATGGTCTTTACTGGAATATTTGCCTCTTTCCCTGTTGCTGGGACGCTGCAGCCTCCGTGAGAGGAGGGCCACATCCTGGGTCACGTACCCCATCCGTGCTGTAGCACCAAGTTCCTCACAGTTCTGCGGGAAGCCAACGGTAGACTCCAGCCTCCAGGGCTGGGCTGCGGACACTGTCAGACCCTAGTGCTTATGCCTGGAAGAATCCCGTGGCCTGTCCCGTCCTCAATCTGCAAACACAGGCGACGGCTGGAGGTAGTTTTCACGAGCCGGTCTCTCTCACTCAGTTAGCTCTGTGGGATTCTACACGTCAGCTGTAATTACAAAACCAACGTTGTGTCAGAGAAATTTAAATAACAGATAGGTACGGGGCGCCTGGGTGGCTCAGTGGGTTAAAACCTCTGCCTTCGGCTCAGGTCATGATCTCAGGGTCCTGGGATCGAGCCCTGCATCGGGCTCCCTGCTCAAGCGGGGAGCCTGCTTCCCCCTCTCTCTCTGCCTGCCTGCCTGCTACTTGTGATCTCTGTCAAATAAATAAATAAAATCTTTAATAAATAAACAAACAAATAAATAAATAACAGATAGGTACAAAGTAAAAAATACTGAACTAGGGGTTTTCTACATAAATGTTACATAAATACGGTTATTTGACAAAAAACGAAATGACACAATCATCCTGGTAGGGAACTCCTTTATTTCACGTGAAGTCCTCTTGGGTGACAGGTTCACAACAGGTGCGGATGACGTCGCGGGGAGGACGGCTCCCAGCAGTCTGGTGTCGGGACAGGCCACAGGGAGCCACTGAAGTGATCTAGTCCGGAAGACACTAAGGCCGGAGGGCAGCCGCGCCACAGCACTGGGTCTGGCGTGAAGGACAGTCCATCACGGGAGCCACAGAAGCAGCCAGGGGTCTGGTGCCTGGGGGCTCAGGCCAGGCCGTGCCGGGACGTCACAGGGCCCGGTGCCCCGTTTCGAGCAGCATGCTTTCCAGAAGCAGCGTGCTGTTGGTCTCCACATAGGGCTGGTGCAGCCACATTGACAGGTAGCTCAGGGTGAGGTCGTGGTCCGTGGCGTGTGCAAGCTCTTCCGTGACCGTGCGCTTCAGGAGAAGCTCCTTCTGGTACATGTCGCACAGCTTGCGGGAGACCTCGTCTGAAACAAATGTCTCTCTTTAGAGGAAACAAAGTCACAGAACCGCTCCTGCCTGGGGGTGGGTGCCACTTTGGAAAGCTTGCTGAAAACTAGACTCCACAGCGCGGAGATGAAAGAGGACTGGGGGGGTCTGGGTCACTCGGGCTCACACCCATCAGTAGGGTTAGTGGGCATGATAAGGGCCATGAAAATAATGAGTAAGTCTAGCCTCTGCTCAACTCTTAGGTTCCACAATGATTATAAACAGTAGGTTCACCTCAGACTGACAGTATTCCACTAACACATTACATCAAATGGTTTTACCCTTTTCTTCCTTACTTAAAAGTGAGGTCTCAGGGCGCCTGGGTGGCTCAGTGGGTTAAAGCCTCTGCCTTCAGCTCGGGTCATGATCCCAGGGTCCTGGGGTAAAGCCCTGCGTCAGGCTCTCTGCTCAGCAGGGAGCCTGCTGCCTCCTCTCTCTGTCTGTCTCTCTGCCTACTTGTGATCTCTGTCTGTCAAATAAATAAATAAAATCTTGAAAAAAAAAAAGTGAGGTCTCAAATCGGTAACAAATAACTAGGCCCTTCTTTTGAACTAACAAAGCTAATGGTAACTCTGAGGGGCGCCTGGGTGGCTCAGTCGGTTGAGCGTCCTCAGCCCCTTCCCCTGCTTTCACGTGCATGCTCACTTTCTCTCTAAAATAAATAAATCTTTAAAAAAAAAAAAAAGTAATCCTGATCTTGTAGAACTTAAGAAATGAATTCCATGTTCCCAGAACATTCCATGTTCTTCTGGGGGGTTGAACTGACCTCAGTTTATCTTTTTTTTTTTTCTTCTTTCAGTGCTGGGCTTGAACTCATGACCCTGAGATCAAGACCTGAGCTGAAATCAAGAGTTGGAGGCTTAAGTGACTGAACCACCCAGGTGCCCCAAAACCTATTTCTAAAAAAGAAAAAAAAAAAAATCTGTCTCTGCAGAGGCAAGTGGAATTCGTTCTACCCTTTTTTTTTTTTAAGGTTATGTACTTACTTTTTTAAGTAATCTCTGTGCCCAACATGGGGCTTGAACACATGACCCCAAGATCGAAAGTCGTAGGCTCTGTGAACTGAGCCAGCTGGGCGCCTTGACCACTTGGTTTTAAAGGGCTAATAAGGGGGTGCCTGGGTGGCTCAGTGGGTTAAGCCTCTGCCTTCAGCTCAGGTCATGGTCCCAGGGTCCTGGGATTGAGCCCCGCATTGGGCTCTCTGCTCGGCGGGGAGCCTGCTTCCCTCCCCCCTTCTCTGCCTGCCTCTCTGCCTACTTGTGATCTCTGTCAAATAAATAAATAAAATCTTTAAAAAAAATAATGAAGGGCTAATAAGGGCACCTTGCTTCATGTGTCTCTAATTACATTTAATATTCTTTGCTGATTATTAGAGGCAAGAAGAAAGGCCCATTTTAAGATGCCCCCAATTTCCTTTCCTTCCAATGGAATCTCTCGAATTGAATTTCAGACTGTCAGGTTCTTCAAGTACCACGTCTCAAGAACACAAATGCTCTCATAATTTCTACTCCTGAGAATCAGTGCAGAGAGAACTACTTACAGAAATGGGCTGTGGGCCACGTGTGAAATAGAGGGGGGCGAGGCCTCCCATCCCGGTAATGGTAGTTCTCTAGTTCACAAACCCCCTTGGTGGTCGAGGACAGCTTTTCCATTTTCATCTGTATTTTGGCCTGAAAAGATATTAATTGGGAATATGAGAACCTTATTTGAAATCTACTGCAGTCTCAGATTCAGTAACTGTAAGCTTTCGAAGCTAAGAGGCAGAAGTTCGCTGAGACCCAAAGTGCAATAATTCAACACTGTTCACTCCACGTGCCGCACATTTCCAGGCAGCTGGAGGCAGACAGTGGCTACGATCTCTTTTATTCGGATTACTTCAGAAAAAAGCCCTGGCTTTCCGGGCTGGAGAGAGAAAGCTTGCTGAGTCCCGCTTCCCTAAGATTTCTGAAGGCGCTAATGTTTCAGCCCCAGGACCCGGAGGCATCAAGAGGCAGGCTCTGCCTTGACGGGATGACAGGAGGAAGGGTAGTAGATGAGTTCATTTCCGACTTTGACGAACTGCCTCTGAGTCTACTGAAACCTCAAGGCTCGGTTTCCTTATCTGTAAAACGGTGGTCATGAAAGGCAGCCCTGCACACTTGACACAGGAAGTGGGAAGAGCGGACACTGACGGTGCCTCAGCGTGGGGTGGCCTCTGCAGGAAGCCCGGCCACTGCGGGGGACATGGACACCATCCGCGCTGCCCAGACAAGCCAGCACAGTCCGCTCTGGCAAACTGCTTACATGGCGACGAGAAGGACGAAGTACTTCTGAAGTACCCGTTGGTGCTATGGAAGGATTTGTTACATACGGGGGCCAAGTAACTAAGATTTCAGACTTCAGCAGCACAGACCCACTAAAACCACATTTCTGACCCCTACGTATACTTAACCCCATGTGCACAGGCGTGAATGCACAGAGATCTAGAAATTGTCAAAATCTGAATTCCTTACACTTGGCCCCTCGGCCACTCTCCGATTACGCCGGATGTGGTGTGTGCTAAGTTCAGCTAACATTGATTGATTGATTTTATTTTTCTGACATGGACTGTCAGCTCAAGCCGTAGGCCCCAGGAGAACACAGAGTCTTCCTGGGGAGGGACGTGTGCTCGGTCCTGTACCCTCAGGCAATGCCTGGGCCTTCACAGCAAAAGACCCAGGAGTAAGGCTGAGGGAGCAGCTAACATTGATTTTTAAGGGACTATGCTCCTTTCCCCAATCTTTTTAGGTTTGATCTTTCACATGGCCCCACCCCAAAAGATAGGACTCAGCATTTCTGCATTATAGCTGAGACAATTCTCAGGGCTGCCGAGCTAGGGAAGGTCAAAGCCAGCGCCCCTGCACCACGTCTCTTGGCACGCCATCCCACGTTCTCTGCATCCTGCCACCTAATTCAAAGAAAAGCTTGTAAATGATCGGGAGAGCAAGGAAAATCCTGGAGGCCGGACACCGGCCGGCAGTGCCGTGTACAGCTTGGTCATCAACAGAGACAGAGACCATGCGCGGTGGGCAGCCCTGAGCCGGCAGGGCACACACAGAGGGGCCCACTCCCAGCGCAACCTCAGAACGCCTCCTCCCACAGAACAAACTGCAAAATGTTCGTCCACGTTAGGGAAATGGTGCCTCAAAGCCCCCTGCCACAGTCAAATAGATTAAAGACACTTAAAGCCAAGTCTGGGAAATCATTCTCTCCAAAAGGTAGAGAACAGGACAAATATGAAAAGCCTTATTCCATTAACTTCTGGTTTTGAACACAGAACGAGAACTTCTTTCCAAACCACTTCAAAATAGAATAAATTCCCTAGAGCAGAGGATTTCAGTGCCTGACAGCTGGCACCCAGACCTTGGTTTCTAAAACCACCCTCCAGTCAGAGAAACGAGGGCTCCTTGGGGAAATGGCTGATCGGAGGCAGGAAATACACAAGATGCGCCTAGAACGTCTTGAAATGCTAGGAAGTAAGAAAGTGTTCAAAAAACCCAAACCAAAAACTCACAATGATGGAAGCGTGTCAAGGGGACATAGGAGCCAACGGAACTCCTACGGGCCAAAGCAGGGACAATCTGAGGACAAAATAAAGCAGTACTCTCTGACAGCCCAAGCTGGAGAACAAGTAACCATGAGTCCCCGCTGCTAGAAATGAATGGTCCAGTAATTCACAGGCGGGGGACGAGAGACACGATTTACGTACATGTTCTGCCCTCGAGGAGGAGGGGCAGAACTTCCCACTCCCCCCTGTGGACAAGTGGGAAAGGAGCTCCTTTTACAGAGAAACCTGACAGCCAGGTGGTCAAGGTCAACACCCAGAGCGATGGGTGTGGTCACACTCCATGCCCTTGATGGGACGTGATGAGACCTTGTCTCTGCAGTCCCCCTCGAAAAACCATGACCCTGGCCAAATCATGAGAAGGTCATCAGACAGACTGCAAGTGAGGGGCAGCTGCAAAATGCCTGACCTGTTGTCCTCAAAACAGTCACTGTTAGAAAAAACAAGGAAAGTCCATGAGACCGTGGCGGCCACAAGGAGCCAGAGCAGACATGTGACTACATTCACTGTGGCGACTGGGGTGGAGAGAGGGCAGTAGGGAAAAAGGAAGGAAATGTGACTAGACTCCAGCTTCATTCAGTAACAGCGCATCAGTACTGCCTCACGAATTACAATGGATGTGGCCTTCAAATTTGTGATTCATAGGATGGGCACGTCTGAAAGGAGGTGCAGGCTGGGGGTAGTTTATGCAAACTCTCTGTCCTACCCGCTCAAACTTGCTATAAATCCTAGACCGTCCTAAAAAATCAGGTGTCCACAAAAAATATAGAGAATAAATCCATGGGAGCAGGACACTGTGGCCTGGGAGACTGTAGAGACCAGGGTATCTGCCTCTTTCCAAAGCCACCGGGTCTTAGTATCAGCAACCCCGCAGCACCCGGGCAGTCTGTCCTCCCCCCGGGCTACGAGCCTCGGGCCGTGTGCCTCTCTCCCTCCCGCTCCAGAGCTGCCTTTGAAAGAAAGAAAACTTCCCTTCTTAGGAAAAAGGGAGTCAGCCCCAGGCTCAAAGACTTCGGCAGGGAAGCAATCCCCAGGTAACAGTGTGTATAATGGGATTTTACACTTGATCTTAGCCAAAAGGCCGAGAAGTGATTATATAATGTGGTTTTAACTGTATTATAGAAAAACGTTAATGAACAGGGTGGGATTAATATGAATTGTGAAGCAGGCCCAAGAGTGAGGTGTGCGTGCGCTGGTGTGGTTCTGCCCGGGAGTAAGCATCGTCCAGCCCTCTGGGCACACATTTCCCACCTTGGGCCACACCAGCTCTGTGGGAGCCCCTTCCACTTCCAGCTCCAGACAGGACTTGCCACATTGTTCCCTGGTGGGAGCCAAAGCTTCTGCCAGTACCAGGGTCTCCCTTGTCCCCTGAGAGGCCTCAGAAAACCAGTGGACCATTTTCAGTTCTTGGATAGCCTTTTGGCTGTGATGGTGGCTGTTTTGTCTGCTGGTTCCCCCTTTCCTGGGCTACAGCTCCAGTCCCTCCGATTGCTTCTCCCTGATAATGCCTGCCCCCCCCCCACCCCGCTCCAAACACGCATCATGCTGTCTCTGTCTGCGTTGATGGGTGGGCGCATCATTTTGTTGGCTGTCAGGGACACAGCCTGGGCTTTATCTGAAGGTCCTGGGAACTCGGCTGACCACAAGCAGGTGGCCACCTACAACCCAGCGGCTACTGTCCCCTGGCCTGCCTCACCCTGGGCCTGTGCTGCAGGTCGGAGGGACCAAGGGCACGCGCCCCGCCTTTCCTCTGCTGCTGCTCAGTTCACCGAGCCTGCTGGACCTTGACTCCCTGCTAACGTCTTACCACGCCGTCCCTCCTCAGTGCAGGTCAGTGGGGCAGAGGACGGAGTCGCAGGGCGCCAGCCCACCACTGGAGGGTGGGTGAGCCTAGGACAGACAGACAAAGCCAATCCCTCCTGGCGTGCCTGAAATGAAAGGCACCCCCGCTCTTCCCCATCGGCCTCCCCTCTGAAACTTCTTCCTGTGGGGCCTACGTCTACAGTGACGGATGAGAGCGTGTGCTCTCACCGGAGCCAAGTGGCATTTGAAAAAAAAATCCTTTCAGATTTTTTTTACATTTTGTAAAAGTCACTTCAGTACGTGTTGAAAATGTTTCTCATTCTAACACAGCTTTGAGCTCCCGTGACAGGTTTTCTCCTGGAAGGGGACGAGGGATGGAGAGGCTATGGCGGGAGGCAGCGAGGCGGTTGGGGCTGGAGGGCAGCTGACTGAGCACCACATGTGCTCGGCTCTCGGGCTGTTCACATTATTTTAAGACTGGAACTCAGCTACCAGGTTTCTTTTAGGAACAATACATGCACCTGCTTTTTTGTTCAAAGAAAAATATGTATTTTTAAAAGATCTATTTATTAGAGAGAAAGGGAGAGGCAGAGAGAGAAGGGGAGAGCGTGCATGGGGGGAGGGGCAGAGAGAGAGAGAGAGAGAGAGAGAATCTCAAGCAGACCCTGCACTGAGTGAGAAGCGTGACACGGGGCTCCATTCCATGACCCTCAGATCACGACCTGAGCCGAAACCAAGAATTGGACACTTAACCAAGTGTGCCACCCAGGCGGCCCAAACACAAATACTTGCCACGATCAAACGGGTTCATTTGGGAAAAAGAAAACAAAACAAGTGGGCAGTTTTCCCTAACTTAGAACTTTGGCCCTTTCAATCGCTTATTTGGCCTGTGTCCACTCCCCGCTGGCCAGGAGCTCCGTGTCCGGACCTCACTCGCCAGGGACACAGCCGCAAACATGGAAACGAACGAAGAGAGCGGACCTCACGTAGCCCACACCCTTTATTCTACCGCCTTCCTGAGTGCCGGCCTAGACACGGAGTCGCTGACACCTGTCTTGTTACCTGCTCAGACAGCCCGTGGAGGGCAGGTGCTTGTCACCCCAGCACAAGCCCGGGGCGAGGGAAGGCAGAACACAAAACAGGATGATTACAGAAACCTGATCATCTACTTGGAGGAAACTGTTTGCTATTTAGCCCCATAAGCATCTTAAATATCCCAAAGACACTACTGTTTTCAATCATAAAAGGCCAAATTACCAAAATGTCCTCAAACATTTATTTTCTCATTTTAGTGTTCCTGAAACCATAATGCATCTTACAGTTGATGTGTCTAAAAGGGTAGGGGCGCCTGGGTGGCTCAGTGGGTTAAAGCCTCTGCCTTCGGCTCAAGTCATGATCTCGGGGTCCTGGGATCAAGCCCCTCATCGGGCTCTCTGCTCAGCAGGGAGCCTGCTTCCTCCTCTCTCTCTGCCTGCCTTTCTGCCTACTTGTGATCTCTATCTGATAAATAAAATCTTTAAAAGGGTAGTGTTGGGGCGCCTGGGTGGCTCAGTTGGTTAAGTGTCTGACTTTTGATCTCAACTCAGGTCTTGATCTCGGGGTTGTGAGTTCAGGCCCCGCACTGGACTCCATGCTCGGTGTGGAGCCTACTTAAAAAAAAGAAAAAAGGTAATCTTTATTTCCTAAAAACTCTTCTATTTATTTATTTTTAAAGATTTTATTTATTTATTTGACACAGAGAGAGCGCAAGCAGGGGGAGCAGCAGGCAGAGGGAGAAGCGGAAGCAGACTCCCCGCCGAGCAGGGAGAATGTCTCGAGACTCGATCCCAGGACCCTGGGATCATGACCTGAGCCAAAGGCAGATGCTTAACTGACTGAGCCACCCAGGTGCCCCTCCTGAAAAACTCCTTTAAACCGACAGCTTTGGAACAGTTGGAATCCTAAATCTGAACAAGTAGCATCTTGAAGAAAGACAGTCACGCTCCACATAATTACACTCTACATATTCTGTTTCACAGGCAAGAAGTCATGTCAAAGATCAGAAACATTTCCTTCAAAAAGTCTAAAAGATAAAGATTTTCCATGTTCATGGGTAAGTTCTAGTTACCCAAGTTTGAGTCTGAGCCCAGCGAGGAGATGTGGAGCTAAGTCTACATTTGGTGGCAAGTGCGGTGGGTACTGGTAATGGAACCAGTCATTAGTTCGTTACACACTGAGAACATCTCTTGTGGGCCAGACCAGGGCCCACAGACCGAAGCCAGCCCACGCACAACTTTAGTATGGCCCAAGAGCTCAGAATGGGTTTTATATTCTGAAGTGCTTCAGAGAACCATGTAAAAAGAATATTCTACAACACATCAAAATTATGTGATATTAAAATTTCAGTGTCCATAAATAAAGTTTTATTGGAACACAGCCACATGGAGAGAAACCTGAACTATGTCCATTTGGACATCCCGTGACAGGAACCAAAACTACCCCCTCAAGCAACGACAACTGCCCAGAGCCAGCAAGACCCCGTGTGACCCTGCCCCCCACCCCGGCAATCACGATCAACGTTTTACCGCCCACCTGCACGTACCCACCAACCTTTGTCCCACATCTCCTTACATAAACTTGCAAGTCTTTCCAGCACTTTCCAGAGGGTCATTGAGATGCTAGTCTGCTGCCCTCCCGGTGTCCGCCTCACCGAAACAAAGTCCTTTCTTGTGCCCCCACCACTCGCTTCTCTGCCTGTGGATTTTGTCAGTGGTGAGTGGCCCAGCCTGGTCTATTTGGGACCCTGGAGGCTGGCGCTCACGCACCCCTGCACGCCAGCTAGGCCGCCATTTGCTTCTGTACCATCTGTGGGTCGCTACATGGGGGAGCCCAGTGATGATGAGACACGGTAGGGCCCACAAATCCCAAAATATTTACCATGTGGAGCCTTCAGAAGTGGGTGAGATGGACCCAGATAGCACATGGGGCAGAAAGAACAAAGGTCTAGGACAGCATCCTGGCGGGCATTGAGATTTAGGAGGCAAGTGGAAGAGGCTGAGGAGGGAAAGGCAAGTGTCTGGGGGAGAGTGTCTCCCACCACGTGCACACCTGTGAGCGCCGAGAAAGTCCCAAGTCCACCCTCCCCGAGGTTCGGTGGCTGCGAGCCCAGGTGGCCAGGGGCTCTGGATCTCACCAAAGCCTCCAAGGTGGTCTGCAGCTCCTCACACAGCGTCTCGAGCTCCTTACTATATTCTGGAAGCGTCCTGTCTGCATCTCCCCGGGAAGCCGGGCTGCTGCTCTGTAACTCTGTCTTATCTTCACTCCTGGACAAAAGGGAAAAGAGTGGAAACAAAGTACACCCTGAAAGGCACCTCGCTTCCTTACGGCAGACCCCAAAAAGTACGATCTCCACATAAGGGTGTCAGGCATTTGGCCCAGATGTACTTCATGTGGATGCGATACAGGATTCCTTACTACTTCTGAGCCTAATGAACACGCCCACCCGCTCTGCGCTGGAGGGAGTCGGCTGAAGGCAGCCCCGTGGTGCCCTCGGCCTAGGGCTCCGCGCTGGGTGTACGAACATGAACGCGATGTGACCATTTCCCCAGAGTTCACCGTCTGGGAACTGTTTGGTAAACCGAAGGCTGTGGCCTGTGGGGCACGAAATTAACCTAGCGTGGTCACAACACTTCAGGGGAAGACGAAGCACGAAAACAGAACAGTCTCAGAGAGCTCCGAGCGCAGGAGGGCGAGTGGGCCTCGGCGGGAAGAGGCAGGAGAGGGCCGAGCGCGTGAGACCTGCGGCGGGAACGGGCCAGAGCCAGGGGACAGTAGTCCCCTTACGGACAATGACGCAGGAACACAGAATTATAACTTTGAGATAAGAAATTACACGTGCAGGAAGTGCAAAGAATAACGAGGCCAACCTTCGCATTGGAACTGGCAACCGCCAACAGTTTTCTCAGGACTCCTTTGTCTTTTTATGTTTTTATTTTCAATTTTATTTTATTTTTTCAGTGTTCCGAGATTCATTGTTTATGTACCACACCCAGTGCTCCATGCAGTACATACATTTTGGCAGGGGGGGGGGCTGGGTGGCTTAGTGGGTTGAGCGTCTGTCTTTGACTCAGGTCACAGTCCCGGGATCCTGGGATCAAGCCCCGCATCGGGCTCTCTGCTCAGCAGGGAGTCTGCTTCTCCCTCTCCCTCTGCCCCTCCCCCTGCTCATTCTCTCTCTCTCAGATAAATAAATAAATAAAACATCTAAAAAATAAGAAATTATGGGGCAACTGGGTGGCTCAGTTGTTAAGCGTCTGCCTTCGGCTCAGGTCATGATCCCGGGGTCCTGTGATCAAGCCCCAAGTCCGGTTTCCTTCTCAGCAGAAAGCCTGCTTCTCCCTCTCCCACTCCCCCTGCTTGTGTTCCCTCTCCCGCTACCTCTCTGTGTCAAATAAATAAGTAAAAAATCATATTAAAAAAAAAGACCACTTGGTCTTAAGTGAAGAATGATTTAATTAAAAAACACACAGAAAGAAAGAAATTACTAAGGAAAAGTACACTCCTAGTTCTCCTCTACTCTCCATCCTCCCCCTGACTTCTGACACCCGCCCACCAAAGGCAGGGAGTGAGTTTCTCCACACCAGGCAGCCCTCACAGTCCGCGGTCATCCTTGCAGTGTCCACGCAGACACTCCCTACCGGAGACAGTGTCCGATCCCACACATCAGTGCTCGGCCCCGCGAGACTGTCCCCGCTCAACTCCAGACACCAACGGCAAGTCCAAGGTGTTAGCTGTGCTTCTGACTAAGGGGCCGTGGGTAAGAGGTTCCCCCAAGCTGCCCCCTTGGATCTGAAGGATTTGCTGCAGCGGCTCACAGAACTCAGGAAAATGGTTTCCTTACTGGATCGCTGCTTGATGACAAAGGATATTAAGGGATACGAAAGAACAGCCCGATGAAGAGGAACACAGAGGAAAGTCTGGGAGGATCCTGAGCACAGGGGTTTGGTCCCTGTGGAGTCTGGGGGCCACCCTTCCAGCAGGGAGAGGTGTTAACCGTTCCCCAGAGCAGAAGCTCTCCTGACCCCATCCTTTTGGGGTCTTACGGAGGCGTTGTTAGGTAGGCACAATTGACTAAATCACTGGCCACTGGGGACTCCTCTCCCCTCCCTGGGAGGTGGGGTGAGGGGTGGGGCTGGAAGTTCACGCTCTCTAATCCCCTGCTCGGTTCCACGGGGCTGGCCGGAAGTCACCTCCCTAGCCTGAACTCAGGGATGGCTGGAAGGGACACGTTATGAAGAACAGGACACTCCTTTCACCTGGATCATTCCGGAGGACAAAAGACCAAATATTAGAACAGAGGATGCTCCTAGTGCCCTTACCCATGGGGAAGTCGGAGGGGTTTTCGGACCTATAAGCCAGGAACAGGGAAGGAGACCAGAGAGAAGGAGCGCTCTTACTATCAATCACAACGTCACAGAAACAAAGTACAAGGTCGTGAAGTCCAATCCTGCTGATCTCCCACCCAGCACTCACCCATCCTGAGTTTCACGACCGGGCCCCTGTCCTTCCAATCCATTTCCATAATTTTATATACAGACATAACCACGAACAGTAGGTAGCTCCATTCTGTGTTTAAAGTGGACATGCACAGTTGGTACGTGCGCACATCGTTTTACCACTTGATCCTCTTCTCAACGTGAGGTCGTCCGCCCGTGCTGCCGCGGACTGCCATTCCCGCCCTAAAAGACCCCCAGCAGACTCGTGCCCGATCAGTAAGGGTGCGGAGCTTAGAGCACGAGGACCTCCACACATACTCACCACAACCGGATTTTCAGGTTGGCAATGCTGTTTGCGGTAGCAAAGCCCGCATCGTTGAGGGTTTCCCATTTCAGGATTAAATTATGCCAATCAGCTGCATTGTCCTTGATTTTTCTTGCGCTGACAGATAAGACAGGTTTTCTGGGCGTTGCACTTCCAAGAGTGTTTGCTGACAGGGAATAAGAGAAACACAGTGATTACAAATTTGTGAAAATAAAAGGGACCTCATTTCGGATGGAGTCAGGAAGCCGTGAGAGGGGCAGCTCTCACACACACGTGACTTGCTGTGGCCTGCACAACCCGCAGGAAGGAGGGAGAGCCGAGTTATCACAAGGGAGGCCGTTCTTCACGGAGGAATTTCATTTCCTGCTTTGAAAGAAAAGAAGATGCCCCCCCCCCGCCCCGCCCCAGCTCCAGCAAGAGCTCACCCACCAACCAGCCCTTGCAGCCAATGAGAAACCACTACAAACCTCAAACTCTTGTGCTCCACGGAACTTGGGTTCAACCTTTCCCCACTTCCCCCTAAAACCTAATTGAAGCTGACCTTCCCCTTGTCTCTTCCGACTTGCCTACGATTCGTTACAGGGAATTGTCCTGAACTGCAATTTTTTTTTGCGATTCCTGAATAAACTCTTTTTTTTTTTTTTTTTCACTTAGAGATGTTCTTTGCTCTGTTTAAAGTTTGTATTACTTGGCAGTCAGAGCGGGATCCGAAGGAGAGGACCCCACGGGACCAGGCGTCTGCGTGGAGGCCTCGTGCTCACCCCTTTGGAGAGTGTCTCAGATTCCACGCCCGACTTTATTCTGTTTGAAGCACTCGCTCACTTATTTTCGGCACCCCAGAGTTTGAGTAATGGGATTTTGATTCTCCACACTCGCTCAGGAGGGTCCTCTTTTGGGGACCCCATCAGGTTTTAGGTTTAAAAGCTATGGTCCTAGGGCACCTGGATGGCTCAGTTGTTAAGCGTCTGCCTTCGGCTCAGGTCATGATCCCAGCGTCCTGGGATCGAGCCCCACGTGGGGCTCCCTGCTCAGCGGGAAGCCTGCTTCCCCCTCTCCCACTCCCCCTGCTTGTGTTCCCTCTCTCGCTGTGTCTCTCTCTGTCAAGTAAATAAATAAAATCTTAAAAAAAAGGCTACAGTCCCTCCTTGTCTGCTTTATTATTTACGTACTCATTTATTTGCATTTGAGTATATTAGCACAGTGTGTTCCATCCAGTGATTCAACACCTCCATATGTGACCTAGTACTCAGCACAAGTGTGCTCCCTAATCCCCATCACCTGTTCCCCCCATCTCCCCACCACCTCCCCCTCCCCCCCGGTACCCATCAATGTGTTCTCAGTTGTTACCAGTCTTTTTTGTTCCTTTTTTCTGTTTGCTTTGTTTCTTAAATTCCACATATGCATGAAATCATATGGTATTTATTTTTCTCTGATGGACTTATAAAGAACTGATACAACCCAACACCAAAAAAACAATAATCCAATTTAAAAATGGACAGAGGACATGAATAGACATTTTCCAAAGAAGACATACGGATGGCCAACAGACACATGAAGAGATGCCCAACACCACTCATCATCAGGGAAATGCAAATCAAAATGGATGTGGGAAACAAAGGCAAAAGAAAGATTATTAAATTTCCTTACTACTTACAGCCCATTGGTAAGTCCTTAAAACAGGCAGAGTGACATTCCACTAGGAAACCAGCTGCCTTGAAGCTAATCCCTTGCTAAAGGCGTAAGGCAATCTTCACCTGACTCCCCTCTCCCCCCAGGATCCTGTAAGTCTTAAATAAAAATTCCTTTAGAAATTTCCTTTTTCTCGGGGCGCCTGGGTGGCTCAGTGGGTTAAAGCCTCTGCCTTTGGCTCAGGTCATGATCCCAGGGTCCTGGGATCAAGCCCCGCATTGGGCTCTCCGCTCCGTGGAGAGCCTGCTTTCTCCCCTCTCCCTGCCTGCCTCTCTGCCTACTTGTGATCTCTGTCTGTCAAATAAATAAATAAAATCTTTAAAAAAAAAAAAAAGAAATTTCCTTTTTCTCTAACCCCGAGATACATGTTGGCAATCACCCCCCAAGCATATGGCCCACTGTTACACATCTGAAGGGTCTCATGGATAAGGTTTTTTTAGACAATAATAAATGACCTTTTCCCAACAACAGCTACCCACCTCAAGGTCCTGGAAACCTTGCTTCCAAAATTCCTTAAAGACTTACACTGTCCCTAACCTCTGCCCAACTTGAGAGTATATAATGGGCCACTCCATTGCGGCTCTTTCTGCCCATGGGACCTGTCCCTGTGCTTTAATAAAACCACCTTTTTGGACCAAGAATGCTCCGAAGACCAAGATGTCTCAAGAATTCTTTCTCGGCCATTGACTTTGAACCCTAACGTCTTTCCTACATCAAAACCCACGATGAGATATCACCTCACACCTGTCAGAATGGCTGCTATGGAAACGACAAGAGGGGCACTGAGGTGGCTCTTTCAGTTAAGTGTCTGCCTTGGCTCAGGTCACAGTCCTGGGGTCCTGGGATCGAACCCCACATCAGGCTCTCTGCCCAGCAGGGAGTCTGCTTCTCCCTCTACCTCTGCCCCTCCCCCTGCTCATGCTTGCTCTCTTTTTCTCTCAAATAAATAAATAAAAAGAAAATAAATAAATAAATAAATAAAAAGAAAAGACAAGAAATAGCAGGTGTTGACGAGGATGTGGAGAAAAAGGAGCCCTTGTGAACTGCTGGTGGGAAAGCATTTTGACTAAATGTACCAACTTACCTAAAGATGAGTTCAGACTTCAACAGCCATTATGGGGAACTCTCGACCTCACCCCCCTCCAACTTTTCTCCGAACCTAATTAGAAGCTCTGACTCTAGAATTAAACAGACTCCATGGGATGCCCGATTTAATGGATACCTGGAGGCTTCTGACAGAATTCAGGACTCTCAAGTTGCCTCTTTATAAAATACGATTCTAAATTAACCAAGCGACAAACAATTAAGGGAAGACAAAAATCTTCTGAGGCCTCTTGCTCCCCTCCTGTCCTCTTGGTCTCAGGGCACACAACTCAACTTTGCAGAGCTCACGGCCACCTTCCCCTGTCCCTCCTGCACGGCCCCCGCCTCCTTTATGCCCTTGTACTTCCTCATTCCTCTCTCTGGACGTCCCTCCCTCCCTCTCCCAAACCTATGAAAACCTGCCCCATTAAATTCAGACCCTCTGAGGATCCACATGCGAACCCCCTGATTGTTCATGTGGCCTGGACTAGAGGTGAATTAGGAGCTACAGCCAAAGACTTTCCCGAAGTGAGATTTGGGAAGCTCTGAGTTGCTGATGGTCCTCACAGATCCTCCCAGATCTGCTGAGATGGTGACACACCAGCTGGGTTTCTCAGATTCAGATCCGAGATTCCACAAGCCTGCCGTCCAGGACCAGTCCCGCCACTGGATGAACTCGCCGCGTGGGTAATCCTGGTGAGGGAAGGATGTCCCTTCCGACCTCGGTCAGTACTTCCTATATGACTAAGTTCTTCTTTTCAGCTTATCTCTTAACTCTGGAAAAGAGCCAGCTGGCAGAGCATCGTGAGGGGAACCGAAACTACCCCCTCAAGCGACAAGGACGGCCGGAGCCAGCAAGACCCCTCCCGACCGGCCCCACGACAGCGACACCAGACCTTTGCTGCCCCCTGCACGTACCACCCACCTTTGTCCCACATTCTCCTTAGATAGATCTGGGAGGATCTTCAGGGCTTGGGAGACTCTCTGAGACGCTAGTCTGCAGTCCTCCTGGTGTCACTCACTGACGTGAAGTCCTTTCTTGGGTGCCCACCACTCGCCTCTCTGCCTGTGGATTTTGTCGGCGGCGAGTGGCCGAGCCCGGTGTGTTGGGATCCCGGGGCCAGCTGCTCCACGGAGGGATCTGTAGAACCCCAGATGGGGTCCTACCCCCTGCTTTGCTATATGAATGAGCTCCTGCAGGCACTAAATGCCTTTAGCAGCAATTCCCAGGGCTTTCCCAACACCTGCCGAACACACTCGCTTCAGGCTTGTCCACAGAAACCCAATGAACCCACACACGATGATTATAGTTGGCTCGGAGTTACTGTGGGGATGTTTTTGTTTTTTGTTGAGAGAGAGAATCTTAGGCAGGCTCCAAGCTCAGCATGAACCCGATGCAGGGCTTGATCTCATGACCCTGAGAGCATGACCAGAGCCAAAATCAAGAGTTGGATGCTCAACCAACTAGCCACCCAGGTGCCCCTCCAAATGGTTAAAGAAAGTTCTGATCTTCCTTTAAACACCAAATCTACTTGGGTGGCCTTGAACTCTGTGTTCATTACTGGGCAGGTCTTCCGGTTCATTACTGGGGTGATCTTCTTGTTAGAAGGACCAGGATGAAGGATACCTGGGCGGCTCAGTGGGTTAAGCCTCTGCCTTCAGCTCAGGTCATGATCTCAGGGTCCTGGGATTAAGCCCCACAGCGGGCTCCCTGTTCAGCAGGGGGTCTGCTTCTCCCTCTCTCTCTACCCCGCCTCCCGATGGTCCTCATGCGTGAATTCTCTCTTTCTCTCTCTTATGCTCACTCTCCCTCTCTCTCTCTCTCTCAAATAAATAAATAAAATCTTAAAAAAAGAGAAAGCTTAATAAATTCCCCTGCCCTTGGCCATCCCAGTGATCAACTTCCTTTTTATATATGAAAAGGAAGGGAATTCCTTGGGGTTGCTCACCCCAAACACAGGGGTCGCCATCGACCCCATAGGGCATTACAGCCAACAACATGCCATGTGGCACCTTGCCTCAGAGCCATTCCTGCCACCACCCTTTTGGCTAAGGGCAGCAAGGAGACAGTCCCGGGACCCCCGTAGCCATCCCCATGCCGCACGCAGGAGAGGCCCCCCTGGACACCCACCACCCCCCAACCAGTCTTCCCTCTCCTACGAAATCCTCTTCCTAACCACTCCACCCAGAACTCCTCGCTGCAGTCACCTCCCTGCTCGTGCCTGACTGACGGATCACCTCCTGACTCCCTCCCGTGACGACTAACATCCTTTGGATGACGCTGACTTCTCATGGCTCCCTGCTGGTTTTCATTTGAGAGGCAGAAATGGCGAATGTTGTGCTGGATATGCACTTGCAAATCCCTTTGAAGTAACTGAGTGACACCATTACCTTTGGCCACTTCACCGCAACAAGCCGAGCTGTACACCCTCCCATGGCGGGCGTGCTTGCCAAGGGCACAGCGGCCCACATTTATGCTGACAGCAGATACGCTTTAGGAGTGGCTCAGAATTTTGTAATGTCATGGAAACAGGGTGGCTTCCTATTTTTAGCAGGGAGAAAATTTTAAATGGGTCTTACATCCAAAATATATTAGGTGCTCTACTCCTTACAGCTGCTCTGGCTATTATTATTACTTTTTTATTAGAGAGAGAGATCACAAAGGGGCCCGCATTGGGTTCCATGCTGGGTGTGGAGCCTGCTTGAGGCTCCCTCCCCCCCTGCTTGTATACCCGTGCACATTCTCTCTCTAAAAAAGAAGAAGAAGGAAGAGGAAGAGGAAGAGGGGGCAGAATTAGAGTTTCTGGCACGACAGAACTCCTGCAGGGCTCAATCTCACAACCCTGAGATCATGACCAGAGTCGAAACCAAGAGTTGGATGCCCAACCGACTGAGCCACCCAGATACCCCTCGCCCTCTCTTGGAAAGACAGTGCCCTCCCTAATCACATTTCCCAATCCCCCACAAAAGGAGGAAAGCTTTCTGACTACTGCACCTGTTACCAGAAGCTCTGATCTGTTTACAATGTGAACAGGTAACCAGAACCTATAACCAATTTCTTTGTAGTCCCAAATGCCACGGTAGATGACACCTGCAAGCCTACAGATGTCACCTACCAGGTAGGCTACTATGACCGGCACTCCCACACTTGTTTCAGCCTTTCCCCAGTCATGACTGTACTAGGTCAGTTAAATCCCTCCATTTTTGCCATCGGTCAATCCCACATTCTTTTCCTTACGTAAGTGTGATCTCTCTCCCTGCACCCAAGGGAAATACAAATAACTTTATGCCTCTTTGCAATGTTCCTAGAAAAGACACCTTCATGAACAGACGGCCTCTCACGGAATATCATCTCAACTCCTCTGATCCCTGGCTTGAAAAGGCTAATCAGGAAATTCCAGCTAATAAATCACACTCCAGACCTTAGCTGGGATCCCCGCGCACCACATGGTTTCATTTTTGTTTACAGGAACAGCATTTCCCAAGGCATACGAATGCTTAGACACTTGGCAACTTGGAAGTCAATGTTTATTGTTTATTGTTAACTTTCATAACAAACCAGAGGCCTCTGTTGGCTTGCCCCATTAGGCTCCTTGGCGCTCTTAACCAGGAACTTCTGGGAGCATATATGACTCCTGGTTTGGCTCTGTAGGGAGGCTTTTCTCTTTGGGTCAGAGTAAGTGCCAATGAACACACGATCCGAAATCTCTCCCTACATTAGGAGAGGTGGCTGATTCCACAGCCAAAGCAAGAGTAGCCCAACAATGATCGTGGGACTTGTTGGCTGAAGGAGTTTTGGACGGGGCGCCTGGGTGGCTCAGTCGGTTAAGCATCTGCCTTTGGCTCAGGTCATGATCCCAGGATCCTGGGATTGAGCTCTGCATTGGGCTCCCTCAGTCTGCTTCTCCCTCTCTCTCTGTCCACTCTCCTGCTCTGCTCTCTCTCTCTCTCAAATAAATAAATAAAATCTAAAAAAAAAAAAAAATTAAAAAGGGGGCACCTGCGTGGTTCGGGGCATTAAGCCTCTGCCTTCGGCTCAGGTCATGGTGTCAGGGTCCTGGGATTGAGCCCCGCATCAGGCTTTCTGCTTAGTGGGGAGCCTGCTTCCTCCTCTCTCTCTGCCTGCTGCTCGGCCTACTTGTGATCTCTCTCTCTGTCAAATAAATAAATGAAATCTTTAAAAAATAAATAAAAATAAAGGCATTTTGGACGATCTACTTGCTGAATAAGGAGGCATTTGTGCAGAAATACCACCTGCTGTACCTGGGTAAACACCTCTGGAGAAACAGAAACCCACTTACACAAGATCAGGGAACGAGAGCACTGATTACAACGAATTACCCCTAATGACCCCCGGTCTTCTGATCTATTTAGCTGGTTACCTTCAGGTTTGAGCTCCTGGTTTAGAACTATCAAGCTGGATTTGTTATATTATTTTTAATTCTGCCCTTTTAAAAAAAGATCTTATTTATTTATTTACTTACTTATTTGACACACACACACAAACGCACAAGCAGGGGGAGTGGCAGAGGGAGAGGGAGAAGCAGACTCCATGCTGAGCAGGGAGCCTGATGTGGGACTCGATTCCAGGACCCCAGGATCATGACCTGAGCCGAAGGCAGATGCTTAACTCACTGAGGCACCCAGGTGCCCCAAGGTAGAGATTTTAGATGGGAAGTACTGAGGTCTCCCTCCTACCCTTTCTTGTCACTCACATGTGGCCTCAATGGCTTCCAGTCATTGTGCACTTTCCCTCTGACATGGGATGGGACAACCAGGAAAGTGGACAAAACCACTAAATGCAGGCAGGAAACCTGACTCTTGATAAAGTGATTTTTTTTTTTTTTTTTTTTTTTTTTTTTTAGCAAAGGCTTTGCTCAAAAGAGGGAAATGTGAAAATAAAGGAAACCTCATTTAAAATGGAGTCAGAAGCCCTGGAGAGGCTGGTGTTCATGCACATACTACTTGCTGTAGCCTCCACAACCAGCAGGAGGAAGGAAGGTAAGAATGACTTCAACAAGTGAGGACACACTTCACATAGGAATCTTATCTCCTGCTTTTAAGAAAAGGAAGGAAGAGCCCCCGCCACTCGCCCCAGCAATAAATGCACTAACCACCATCTCTCACTGTCTAACTGTAGCCAGTGGAGAAACCACTGTGCAGAAACCACTACAACCTTGAACTCTTGTTCTTCTCCAATACATTTTTGTTTACAACAACTCTCCAGTTTCCTCCTAAAAACTTAAGGAAAGTTGACCTTCCCTTTGTCTCTTCCAACTTGCCAGAACTCATCATAGCTTGCCTGTCCCATATTTGCTCTGTTTAAAGTCAACAAATTTATGGTCTTAGTTGCAGAATATATATATATATATATATATATATATATATATACACACACACACACACACATATATATATATATGTGTGTGTGTGTATATACATATGTATTTTTCCCCCTCCTATTAGAAACAGCCAGATAGAAGAGATGTATACAGCAAGGTTTGTGGAAAGGGGTATGGAGTCTCCATGCTCTCTGAGCACATCACTCTCCTCAGATCTCCATATGTTCACCAACCTGGCACTCCCCAAATCCCATCTCTGTGGGCTTTTACAGAGGCTTCATTACACAAGCATGGTTGATTAAATCTCTGGGCAGTGCCCCTTGATTCAACCTGAACCCCTCTCCCCTGGGGCCATGGGGGAAGTAGGTGGGACTGAAAGTTCCAACCCTTTATTGATCGATTGATTGATTTTTAAAGATTTTATTTATTTATTCGACAGAGAGAGAGAGAGACAGTGAGAGATGGAATACAAGCAGGGGGTGTGGGAGAGGGAGAAGCAGGTTTCCTGCCAAACAGGGAGCCCGACTTGGGCTCAATCCCAGGACCCTGGGATCATAACCCGAGCCAAAGGCAGACGCTTAATGACTGAGCCACCCAGGCGCCCCAGTTCCAACCCTTTAATCACGTGACTGGGGTGTGTGTGTGTGTGTGTGTGTGTGTGTTTGCGCGTGGGAACCAGCGCCTCTCCAAAGGCTTCCCAAAAGTTACTTCATCAATGTAACATAAGACACCTTGCTCATTCTCACACTTAGGAAATACCAAGGGTTTTACCTCTCTGCCAAGAACAGGACAAAGACCAAATATTTACTTGTTAGTATAAACCGCAATCACAGCCTATTATACAAGTCCTGCCGATCACTTCTCCAGCTTCTCCCGGCTTGCTCTCTATGCCTTAGGGCTAGCTCTGTGCAAGTTCCAACTTTGACCTAGAATGTATCTGCTGGTCATGTATATTCCCACTCACTTGGCTAACTCCTAGAGTCCTTTGAGGCTCTGCTTATTTAAACATCCCTCAGTCTTTACTTATATGATTCATCAACAACATGCCAGACATAGGGGATGAAAGGACTGACTGAAGCGTACCAGGGCCATTTTCATGGAACTTACTTTGCAAAGAGGAGGTGGATAATACACAACCAAATAACCATGATCGATTCAGATTGTGGTAAGTGTCATGCAGAAAAGAAAAAGGGGTCTTGTGTTACAGTGAACCCCTGAAGTGATGTCATTTAGGCTGGAACCTGAATGATGAGAGGTCCGCAGTAGGTCCTAATGTGAGAATGAGCATGGTGAGTCTGAAAAATTAAGCAAGACCAGTGTGTTTATGACGAGGGATAGAAAGCAGAAAAATGTAAACCTTTAGCCTGGAAGGCTGACCTTTACCCTACATAGTTCCAACAAAGATCAGATATGTGCTGGTTGCTGCACTTTTTTTTTTTAAGATTTTATTTTTTCATTTGAGTGAGAGAGGGAAAGAAAGCACAAGCAGAGGGAGGGGCACAGGGAGAGGGACAAGCAGTGTCCCTGCTGAGCAGGGAGCCACACGTGGGCTCGGTCCCAGGACCCTGGGATCATCACCTGCGCCAAAGGCAGCAGCTTAACCTTCTGAGCCACCCAGGTGCCCCAGTTGCTGCATTCTTAAAGGGTCTCATGACTGCTTATAAAATCTCACCAACAGTTAATATTGAACTGAATGATAAGCACCAGAGAAATCTTGCTAAAGTAGTTTTATCAGTAGAAATTCAAAGAAAAATTTATAATACTCCCAGCATGTCTCCTCCCTCTTGACCACTAAGCAAAAATGCAGCCTCTCTGCCCATGGGTCCTGCCCCATGCTACTTAAATAAACTTACTAAGTTGCACCATGCAACACCCCAATAATTCTTTCTTGACGTTTGTATTCGATGACCCCACATCATCTAGAATAGAATGGTGGTGGGAGGGGGGGATGGTGGAGGGGACAGTCAAGCAACTGGAACCTTAAAGACCAAGACAAAGAGTTTAGATTTATTCCAAGTCAATAGAAAGGAAGCGATAAGCTCTGAGTAGGAAAGTGACATGATCTGATTTAGGTTTTCAGAAATCACTCCTTCCACAAGGACATCTTCCTGGATCTCCCAGGTTGGGTTAGGACTCATTGCACTGGATATCTGAAACAACCTCTTCAGCTATCACTGACAGTCACCAGCGGGGTATATTTGCTTGTGTAATGTTTATATTCCCCGCTGACTGTAAGCCCACCTGAGCAGTGACTATGTCTTGCTCCCTCTGCCAACCTCAGCACATAGTAGGTGGTGAATAAAATGTGTTAAATGGAGAAATAGTCCTTATCACCTGCCCTATAATATTCTAAGGGTTTCTCTCCTCCAGGAGGGGCTCCTTGAGGGTGAAGACCCCGTCTGATTCATCGTCTGTCTGCTCCATGCCCAGCACGTATTTAGAAACCAAAAACACAGTTCTAAGTTCAAGAAACTCGGGCCAGTCGGGAAAGAGACCAGTAATGGGAGCCACAGAACAGAGCAGAGTGAGGTCAGCGTCCCTTCCGAGCCGCGGCTCCCAATCCGTTCACATTAGCACACGGGATCCCTGTGGGGCTCTATCGCGCTGACCCACGTAAAGCACTTGGGACACTACCTGGCACACGGTGCTCGCCGAACGACAGCTTGTGTTACAAGACAGAGCTCTGTGGCGGGTAATCCTGAGGGGCATTCAGGGGAAGGTTTGGGGAGGAGCTGGGCATGCAAGGCTTGGCACGCAGTGTCCTCCGCTAATGCTGGTTTACAGTGACAGTCACGATCTGAGCGTCGGGATGGGCAGACCCTCCTGTCCACGCAAGTAGTTTCCACACGAGAAAGGAACCGAGGCTCGGCCAAACTGACTGGCTCCCGGGCGGACGGCCGAGCCTGCGCGAGGCCGGCGGGATGGGCTGGGCCAAGGCAGGGACCCCCGCTCACTCCCGCAGGCCCCCGGCCCCGGGCCCCCGGCCCCGGGCCCCCGGCCCAAGCCCCGGGCCCAGCCGGGACGCGCACACCCTCCCCGCCCCCCGGACCTGGCCGGTCGCACGCACCTGCCATGCGTCCGCAGATATCCCGGGAAGGAGCCGGAGCCCCGCCCACGGCCGCCGGAAGCGCGCTGACGTCCTTCCGCGCGCTCGGCTGCTCTAGCCTCCGGCCGTCGCTGCGCGCTGCCGGCCCCGTTGCCCGGGGAACGGGCTCCCGGCAGCCCCCGCGGCCCGGAGTCCGTCCCCGCCTCCTCCGGCCGGGCCCGGCCAGCGAGTCCTGAGGGGCCGCCGCGGGAGGTGAGTCCGGCGACGCCGCTGTTGGCCCCGCTGCCCCCGCCGTCCGGCCCGCGCCCCTTCCTCCGTCTCCCCGCCGCCGCCCACGCCTCCCCCAGGCCGCGCTTCCTTGGCCTGGGCGCCTCAGGGTCGCACGGCCCGTCTCGCCCCCGTTCCCAGCCCCCGCGTCGCCCGCGCCGGGTGGCCGAGCCCGAATGCCACAGCACTGGAGGCGCCCGGCAGAAGCCAGCGGTCCGTGGAGGGCGGCGGCGGTCGTCCACGCGTCGTCGGCCCCGCTGGCCCGCCGACACCATCCCCGGGCCTCGCTCCTCCCACTCGGCGCCTTCCCTCGCGTCTGCCGCACCCTGGTCCCTCATCCCTCGGCCGTCATCCCTCATCCCTCTGCTCTCGTCCCCCGAGCCCCGTCCCCCGTCCCCCGTCCCCCTGCCTGCCGGCCCGCGGCTCCCACCGCCGGCGTCTCATGATTGGCTTTGCGTTCAGTCCCCCGACCCTGCCAGTCTGGTCCCCTCCGCCGCGCACCGCCGCTGCCGGCACAGACCTTGGCACGTACCCAGTAGGTGCTCAGGAGGTGGTCGTTAAATGGGTAAACGAAGGACCCCTCGTCTGTGCTGCGTTGGGGCCTGGGAGGCAGAATAGGTGCTGAGGCTTCAAGGATGGGGTACCCTGGAGTCAGACCTGCATTCGGGTCACAGCACTTGCCCGTTCCTAGCTGTGTGCTCAGGGCAAGTGGTACCACCTCGCTGCGCTGCTGTTTCATCGTCGGTAGAAGGAGATGATAACGGTTTCTACCCCTGTGTTGGTGGGAGGATCAAATGGGTCAGTGCCTGTCAAGTGCTGAGCACAGCGCCGGGCACCTGATATAGTTCAGTAAGGCGCAGCCCCCACTGCAGTTACCCACATGCCCTACTTGCACTTCTCTTCCCCACTCTTTGTTCTTCCTCACTTTCTTGCTGAGACTCAGGAATCTTACTCTGTTCTGTCCCATCTGTTGGCAGAATATGGGGGTCCCAGCCTGGGCCCACGCTTGCCTTATCCGCTGGGGTGATGAGTTGCACTTGGGGTTGCCTCCCTTTTGGTAAACCCAGCATGAGCAGAATCTGGGAGTAAAGCCCCTCTATCTTGTGTAGTCACCATTGTCTCCTCGTCTCCTAAGCTTTTTGCACTCTTCCACACCCAGCAAAGTGCACCTTGGTAAGCTTCTGACCTTGTGGGTTTTTTGATAGCCCAGTTTACATCCCATGTTTGTTCATTCACCAGGTATTGTTTGGGGTCCGTTGTATGTCAGCAACGTACCAGGTTCTAGGGTTGCTGTGGTCCCAGTCCCTGCCCTCAGGGAGCTTTCTAACCTGAGAACCAGCCTGTGCAGGTATAGGGGTTGCTTTACCTCAGTTTTCAGGACTGGCTTTGAGACTGCGGTGGGGAAGATGGGATAAGGATAGTCTTCCTGAAGGGGTGGCCGGTAAGTAGCTTTCTTAGGTTTAAGTTATTTTGTAGCAATCTTGTCTTTTTCAATAGAATCTGTGCCTCTACTGGATTTGTTTTCCAGTCCTCTCCTAGAAAGGTAACACTTCTGAGTCTGGGGAAGTACATCTTATATTAGCTTCTGTATAGATTGGACAGGATGGCTACTGGAACTGGGGAAAAAAAAGGAAGGAAACAGCATGAGGAAGCGCAGTTGATTGAGCTTGGAAACATGAAGGAAAGATCAGATAACAGTTATACCTATAATGAAAACAAGCTTTGGTTCAAGCGTGGAGAGATTTCTAGATATTGCAAAGCACAAGGAGCTTGGTAGAATCGCGAGGGAGTAGTTAACAGTTCCACGAACTGCTGAGGGAGAAGAGAGCAATTGTTCAAAGTGTGTGTTCATTTGAAACGAATGTATTATTTGGGCCTGGGCTTAAGAGACCAGTGAACTTTTGCATAATGGTGGCTGCAACTGAGGTAACGTGGTCTTGTATTTTGGGTTGTCGTCCTTGGGGAATCCTGGCATAGTGTTTTGAGAGCTCAGTTGAACAGATAGTGGTTGAGGGCTGATTGTACTTGACACTGGTGGTCTTTGGAAGCACCGCAAAGCATACAGACGAGAAGGCCATGGGTGCAGACTACGAAGAGTCCATTAGAGAAGCTGGAAAACGAAGGATGGGCTGCTGTGTGATAATGAGGCACGGAATGTTCTCTGAGAGCTGAGAAAAACCAACCAAGGATCAGAGGCAGTCTGTGAAGGTGTCCTAGGGGAGAACTAGTTCTTACAGTGTGTGTGTTGGAGGGGGCGGGAAAGGAGGAGGGGGGTCTTTGCAAAGACCTACAGGTCATGGCGTGTTCAGGGACTGTGGCAGGAAGCCCTTTGCAGCTGCAGTGTGGAGTGTGTGGAAGAAAAGAGTGGCCTGGCATCAAGCTAGACACAGACCATTCGTTTTTCTAAAGCTTTATTTATTTGAGAAGAGAGAGAGTGCGGGGGAGGGGCAGAGGAAAGAGTCGCAAGTAGACGCCACACTGAGCCCAGACCCCAGCGTGGGGCTCGATCTCACCACCTCGAGATCACGACCTGAGCCGCAACCAAGAGTCGGATACTTAACTGACCACCACCCAGGTGCCCCCAGACGATTTTTTAAAAATGTTCTCCTCCCATGCTTTCGTCTGGCTAGCCAGTGACAGATATGGCAGCAGGGAAGTAATAAAATTTAATCTGGAAGTTAAATGACTGCTTCAGTCTCATTACGCTCAGCCATGAAATTTAACACTTGAAAGAATGATAGATGTTGTGGCCAGACTTTAAGAATAGACTATACAACAGGGACATTATTGTCTTCCTAGAGACTTGGGAGACAGTCCTTAAACCATCTGAGTTGTAGAGTGCTTGGGAAACTCATGGTTCCTGTAGTACTAAGTGAATGATTTAGACTATGTATTGATGGCCTTGCTCCAGTTTTGAAAAACTACCCACCGAGGTGGCATTAGGCTGCTGTCGGTCAGCATGAAGATCCGCTGACCCCCTTGCAGGTGTAGGGGATTGATGGTAGGTACGCCTGGGGGAGGGAAGCATCCTGTCTAGAAGAATGTTGCAGAGTGGCATCTTGTCTTTTTAATGGAAATATTTGTGACCAAGGAAGCACTATTGATTTTAAAGATTGGATGGGGAATATTCTTTTGCAGTAAGACCTGAAGTTAACATTGTATTATTCATTTAGCAAGTCTTTATTGAGTATCTACTCTGTGCCAAAGATATTGTTAGGTTATTAGGGTTTACATTTGTTGCTTATATTTTCACGAGTGATGATCATTAACCTGCTTAGCAAATAAAGGGACTAAAGCTTGTGATGAGAATATGAAGGATGTACACATGGTGACATGACAGAGAGGAGGGGCCATAGGACTGGACGCCATGCTCAGGGAGGCCCTTTGTGAAGCCAGGTTTGTGAGTGAGAGGAAAGATCACTGGAGTAAAGGGAATAGAGGCCTGAGTAGGGAGAGAATGGGTCAGTGCTGCAGGAGCTTGACAGACAGGTTGGGAGGGACAGGTATGTAAGGGACGGAGCCAGGAAGGCTGGCCCCGCTGAGCCTTATGTAGGCCACTGAAAGGCATTGGGTTTTTCTGGGAGCACTGGGGAACCCCTGAGGAATTTTGAATCAGATGGTAGTATGAGACCTACCCGTTTCTCTTTCGAAGAACTCTTAAAAAAAAATAAAAAAAGACTTTCTTCAAAGCAGTTTTAGGTTCACAGGAAAGTTGAAGAGAAGGTGCAGATTTCTCATATATCCCTGCACATGCTTAGTCTCCCCCAGTATCAACATTAGAACATTTGTTACAATTGACAGACCTACACTGACACATCATAATCAACCAGAGTCCCTCATTTACTTTTGGGCTAACTTTTGGTGGTGCACATCCTGTGGGTTTGGATGAATGTATAATGACATGTGTCTGTCATTATGGTATCAGTATTTTCGCTGCCCTAAAAGTCTGTGCTTTTGTTTATTTAGTTTATTAGTCCCTTCCCCTCCCTGCACAGCCCCTGACAGCCATTGATCTACTGCCTCCATAGTTTTGCCTTCTCCTGAATGCTGCATAGTTGGAATAATACAGGATGTAGCCTTTTCAGATTGGCTTCTTTCACTTAGTAATATGCATTTAAGGTTCCTCTCTCTCTTTTCATGGCTTATAACCCATGTCTTTTTAATACTGAGTAATAGTCCATCGTCTGAATATACCATCGTTTATTTATACATTCACTTACTAAAGGATATCTTAGTTGCTTACAAGTTTTAACAATTATGAATAAAGCTGGTATAAATATCTGGGTGAAGGTTTGTATATGAACATAAGTTTGCAACTCTTTTGGCTAAATACCAAGGAATGTAATTGCTGAATGATGTAATAAGATTATGTTTAGATTAGTTTTTTTTTTTTAAGTAGGTTCAATGCCCAGTATGGAACTCAAACTCACGACCCCAAGATCAAGAGTTGCATGCTCTACAGACTGTGTCAGCTAGACACCCCAGATTGTTTAGTTTTGTAAAAACAAAACAAAACAAAAACATTATCTGCCAAAGTGACTGTACCATCTCACATACCCACCGGCAACAAATGAGAGTCCCTGTTGCACCACATCCTCACCAGCATTTGGTGTTGTCAGTGTTGGGGATTTTGGCTGTTCTGATAGGCATGTACCTCATTTTAATTTTCATTCCCTGATGACATCTGGTGTAGAACACCTTTTCATATGCTTGTTTGCCATCTGTATATCTTCTCTGGTGAGGTGTCTATTAGGTCTTTGGCCCATTTTTAAATTGGGTTGTTTCTTATTGTTGAGTTTTAAGAGTTCTTCGTATATTGTGGGTAGCAGCCCTTTGTCAGATGAGTCTTTTGCAAATATTTTCTCCCAGCCTGACTTGTCTTCTCATTCCCTTGAGATTGTCTTTTGCAGAGCTTTTTAGTTTTAATGAAGTCTAGCTTATCAATTATTTCTTTCATGAATCATGCCTTTGGTGTTGTTTCTAAAATGTCATCACCATACTCAAAGTCATCCATGTTTTCTCTTGTGTGTTTTTTAAAGATTTCATTTATTTATTTGAGAGAGAGAGTGAGAGAGAGAACAAGCAAGAGAGCACAAACAGGGTGAGCAGCAGAGGGAAAGGGAGAAGCAGGCTCCCTGTTGAGCAGGGAGCCGGGACATGGGACTCAATCCCAGGACCCCAGGATCACTACTGAAGTCAGACATTTAACCAACTGAGCCACCCAGACACCCCTCTCCTATATTTTCTTGTAGGAGTTTTATAGTTTTGTACTTTACGTTTAAGCCTGTGATCCATTTTGAGTTAATTTTTGTGAAGGGTATAAGTTCTGTGTCTAGAATTTTTTTTTTTTTTTTTTTTTTTGTATGTGGATGTCCAGTTGTTTCAGTACTGTTTGCTGAAAAGACTGTCCCTACTCCATTTATTGCCTTTGCTGCTTTGTCAAGAATCAGTTAACTATATTTGTGCCAGTCTATTTCTGGGCTCTCTCTTTTGTTCTGTTGGTGTATTTGTTCTTTTGCCAGTACCACACTGTCTTGATTACTATAGCTTTATAGTATGTTTGGCAGTCGGGTAGTATCAGTCTTCTAGCTTTGTTCTTCTCCTTCTATTGTGTTGGCTATTCTGGTTCTTTGCCTCTCTATATAAACTTCAAAATAGTTTTGTTGATATCCACAAAATAATTTGCCTGAGATTTTGATTGGGATTGCATCAGATCTGTAGAGCAAATTGGGAAGACTTCACATCTGGACAATATTGAATCTTCCTGTCCATGAGCATGGGATATCTTTCCATTTATTTAGTTCTCTGATTTTGTTCATGGAAGTTTTGTAGTTTTCCTCATATTGGTCTTATAGATATTATGTTAGATTTATATTTAAGTATTTCAGTTTGGGCAGTGCTAAAGTAAATAGAATTGTGTTTTTAATTTCAAATTCCATTTGTCATAGCTGGTATATAGGAAAGCAGTTGGCTTTTGTATGTTAAGTTGTATTATAACCTTGATACCATTGCTTATTAGTGTCAGGAGTTTTTTGTTGATTCTTCAAGACTTTCTACATAGATGATCATGTCATCTGCAAACAGCGTTTTATTTCTTTCTTCCTAAACTGTATACTTTTTATTTCTTTTTCTTGTCTTATTGCATTAGCTGAAACTTCCAGTATAATGTTGAAAAGGAGTGGTGACGTGAGATCTTTCCCTTGTACCTGATCTTCATGGGGAAGCTTTGAGTGTCTTATCATTAAGAATGATGTTAACTGTTGCTTTTTGTAGATATTCCTTGTCAGCTTGAGGAAATTTCTCTCTATTCCTAGTTTACAGAAGTTTTTAGGATGAATGGGTGTTGGACAGCTGTTTCTTCTCCTTTTCCTCCCTTTTTTTAAAGAGATATAGTTTACATACCATATAATTTACCCATTTAAAGTGTACAATTCAGTGGTTTTTAGTATATCACAGAGATATGAAACCATCACTACAATCAATTTTTTAAATTTTAAATATTTTTTTATAATTTTTTATTTTCTAATGAACATATAATGTATTATTAGCCCCAGGAGTACAGGTCTGTGAATCACCAAGTTTACGCACTCACCATAGAACATAACTTTCCCAATGTCCTTAAAGAACTTTGTCATTACTCTCAAAAGAAACCCCATACCATTTAGCAGTCACCCCCACTCCCATCCTAGGCAGTGACTGATTTACTTTTTGTTTGTATAGGTTTGCTTATTCTGAGCATTTCATATAAATGGAATCAATATGTGGTTTTGTGTGTCTGTCTTCTTTCACTTAGCGCCATGTTTTCAAAGCTCATCATGTTGGAGCATGTATCAGAACTTCACTCCTTTTTATTGATTCATATTCCATTGTATGGATATACTGTTATTTCGATGGAAAATTGGTATTTTTTAACATTTTTACCTTTTTTTTAAGATTTTATTTATTTGACAGACAGAGATCACAAGTAGGCAGAGAGGCAGGCAGAGAGAAGGGGGGAAACAGGCTCCCCACTGAGCAGAGAGCCCAATGCAGGGCTCGATCCCAGGACCCTGAGACCATGACCTGAACTAAAGGCAGAGGCTTAATCCACTGAGCCACCCAGGCGCCCCTAAACATTTTTACTTTTATTACCTTCATAATATTTTTGTGTAGTCATATGTCTATATGTGTTAGTGTGTATGTATTGCTGGGTTATGTGGTAACTCTTGTTTAACTGCTAGAGTTTTTCATAGTGGCTGCCTTATCATTTTATTTTCTACCAGCAGTGTATGAGGATTTCAGTTTCTTGACGTTCTTGCTAATACATATTATGTCTTTTTTTAATTATTGTTATAGCTATCTTAGTATTTAAAGTGATAGCTCATTGTCCTTTTGCTTTGTATCTCCCTGATGATTAATGATGGTGAGCATCTTTACTGTACTTATTGGCCATTTTTATGTCTTCTTTGGAGAAATGTGTACTCAGATCCTTTGCCCATTTAATAATTGTTTCTTTATTATTGAGGTTTAAGAGTTTTTTAATATATTCTGGGTACAAATGCATTATCAGATATGTGATTAACACATATTTATCCCAGTTCTGTGAGTTGTCTTTTCAGTGTGTTGGTAGTGTGTTTTTTTTTTTTAGGAGCACAGAAGGTTTTAAGTTTGATGAAGTCACAGAGTTCATTCTGACTGCTTTGTAAGAGCACAGGTCCTAGAGGTCAGGTGTGGAAGCAGGAGAGCCGTCATTAGAAGAATGCTATAGAGGTTCAGGTGAGATGTGTGATGGCTTCATCTTGGGTGTGGCCACAGAGATGGTGAGAAAGGGACAGGTGTGACATAGGTTAGGAAATAGAGTGAATGGAATGAGGTGAGAAGTTGTTGTAGGGGTGAAGGAGAGGGAGAAGGAGAAGTCAGGGCTGAACACTAGGATTTCAGCTCGAAAAACTGATTCAGAATTTGATTATACAGCCCATTATCTGCCACAGAGATGTGATCTTTTTTTTTTTTAAAGATTTTTATTTATTTATTTGACAGACATCACAAGTAGGCAGAGAAGTAGGCAGAGAGAGAGGAGGAAGCAGGCTCCCTACCGAGCAGAGAGCCCGATGCGGGGCTCGATCCCAGAACTCCAGGATCGTGACCTGAGCCGAAGGCAGAGGCTTTAACCCGCTGAGCCACCCAGGTGCCCCGAGATGTGATCATTTTTAATCTCTGCTGGGACCTGGTGAGTGAGGGAGGGATCCTTATACATTTTTGAAGCTGATAGAATTATTATTGATTGTGCCAAAGAGATGATTCCAGGGACTCTGACCTTCTATATGATCCATTAGTACCTACTAAGCCACCACATATAAACATGCAGTCCAAGTTAGAAGAGTGTGCCTGCTCTGCTGCTGAGTTTCAGCATGAATCCTCTGGCCCTCTTCGAACCAGACCGCAGTCTGAAATCCCCTCTGCAGAGATTATGGAGCTGTCAGTGAAAAGTATCACATCAAGTGAATTAATTTTTAAAATATAAATGTCATATTTTGACAAAGCTACTTTGTGGAAAATGCCTTTTAAAGGAGGAAAATTGTACCAGCTGACATTTGTGAACTGCTTAGTATTTCCACTTGCTTCCTAGGAGGCCTTGCCTGCTAAAGTAGAAAGTAACACATTTTGGTTGGGAAATTTTTGGTTTATATATACAGTGTGTCCTCTGCACTTCCTAGGGGAACATTTAATGACAGGGCAAGTGCTTGTGATTTATTAAGTGCGTGCCTGCGTGTCTGTAGCCATCTGTATACATAGCACATCTCTGTGAGGGGGTTATGAGTGGCATTTATTTAGTTCCTTGTAATTTTCTATATTCCAATTTTTTGACAGTAAACATTTATGACTGTTATAAAAGAAGATTTCATTTTAAAAACATTATGTAAATTACGCAAACTTATCAGTGTGTTTGCATGTACACACTCATTGAGGTAACGAAGCCTTTTCTGCTCCTATTCTGCTCTGATACTTGAAGATGGGAAGAAGATTGTTGAAATGGGAGCAGTTTCCTCATCTCAGAAATGGAGATAACAGTGGTCCTGACCTCATAGGATATTTTCTGAGGATGTCACGAGTTAGTGTGCTAAGGATTGTTGCTTTGATGTAACATCAGTAGCTATTACCGTTATTGGCTGCTGCTGTTGGTGTTTTGGAGTTAGTGTCCCATGTCCTTGAATGACCTACTTCCTTTTCCACGGTGTCTGTCAGCAACTGTTCTCACTTGAGTTTGCCTAAGAGCCATTTCATTTCCATTTGATTTCTGCATCATGCGAACCTTGCCCACCTTTCTGGAATACTTGCATAAACCAAAGATTGGTCTTGCTTTTAAAAAGTTCTAAGTTTATGAGCTGTGCTGCCGTGTGGGCAGAACCAACATTCTCATCCAGATGCCTGTTGCACTAGGCATTTAAAGCTATGGGAGCTTGGGCACATTTCCGAACCTCCCAGAGCTTCAGTCTCTGCTACAAAAGGGTGTATTAAGTAAGTTTTCTTAAACATCGCAGAGGGATATGATTCTTATTGTTACCTTTAGGAGGGCTCTCATAAATGACCCTGCTTGCTTCACTGTATTGACTGTTGTGATTATCAAACAGAACAGGAGTCTGAGAATGCTTGGAACACTGGATATGCCATACACATCCAGGGGGTTATTATTCCAGCATTGAAGTGGGGCCGTGGTGGCGAAAAGAGATTTTGCTGGTCTTTCATTCTTGTCACTCATTCCTTCCTTGAAAATTTTCCTTTTATATAACTCATTCCGCTATTCAGTAAATACTTACTGAGTGCCTCTGTTATGCCTGATCCTTTTCTAGGTGCTGGGGCTATAGGGTGAGTGAAGCAGATGTGGGTCCTATTCCTGTGGGCCTTACGGACCAGTGATGGTAGAGGGGGTCTGGCAGAGATGGCCAGTCAACAGCAAAGAGAAAGGATATGTGAGAAGGCAAAGCAGGGAGAGGCGAATAGAGAGTACTCGGTGGTGGTAGGAAGCCCACTTTAGGGGGTGGGCAGGTGGGATCTTGTGGAGAAGGGGACATTCTAGCAGAGACCTACATGCCGAGAAGAAGCAAAATCTGAGTCACATCTGGAGAAAGAGCATTCCAGGAGAAGGAACAGCCAATGCAAGGGCTCCTGGGTGAAAATGAATTGGGTGGGAGTTTCATTGTAAGAGAACTTGGAAGTTGGTTGGTCAACTCTATAGGAATAGAAAACCCACAGTTCCAAATCCAGCATCCCAACAAGTTTTTACTAGAGGGGCTTAGTCTCCATGGAACTGAAGGAGTGAAATAGGCCTCCGGCTTGAATCAGGGACAAGACACCCGCCTGTAGCTGCTGCTTGTCTGTCGGAGCATGACTCTGGGATCGGAAGGGCCCAGGACTTGGAGGGAGAAGACCTAGATTCAGGTCCTGGCTGTGTGGTCTTGGGCAAGTCTTGTGACCCGTGTGTCCTTAGTACCTTCCTCTCAAAGTTGGGGCTGACACCACGGATCTTACAGGTAGGGTAAGGATTAAACGAGTGATTAAGCACATCATAAATTACAACGCGCTATGTGAGGACTGAGTATTCTTATTGAGGGAAGTTTTGAATTTAGAGCGCCAAGAGGTATTGGTCTCACGGTGGAACCGTTGTATAACGGAGTCTCTGGGTGTCAAGGAGGCTGCAGACATCCAGCTGGGGGACACGTTTCTCTGCCGTCTCAGCAGTGAGTGTGTTTCTCCATCAGGACTGGTTCATTGTTCTCCTGGTACGGTGTCTTTCCTGTTTCTCTTTTCCATGTTCCATTCCTCTTGGTGGGCTTCATAGTTCAGGATGTTCCCAGTGAGGCCTTTTCCACGTTGCTCCCTCCCTCTTCTCATCAAGACCCACAGATTAGCACTAACCACATGAGGTTTTATGTATCTTCACTGTTTCTTTTGCCTGCCTGGCTAGATCATAAGCTACTTGAGAATAAGAACTGTTTTTAATGTTCTTCCCATTCCTCCACAGTACTTAGCACAATGTGAATTACAGGGGCCCATATGCATTGAGGGGCCTGTTGAATTAAATTGCTCAAAAGTGATCTTAATGAAACCAGGTACTTTCTCCATTCAGTTGAGCTCCACCTACAATTTTACCTGCCCGCAAGTTCCTTCCTCCCACTGCTATACGTGACTTCTTTTTGGCATGACTGGAGGTTGAAAGAATTATAATGCCTTGTTCTTTAGCCCCCAGGTTTCCCCAGATGCCAAGTAAACATTCCTTTTCCTGCCTGAAGATCATCTGTGACAACCTCGGCCATGGCATCAGTATCAGAGCCTATTACATTCAGAGAGTTCTGCCCCTTGTACTATCTCCTCAATGCCATTCCCACAAAGGTCCAGAAGGGCTTCCGCTCTATTGTGGTCTACCTCACGGCTCTCGATACCAACGGGGACTACATTGCTGTGGGCAGCAGCATCGGCATGCTCTACCTGTACTGCAGACACTTCAACCAGATGAGAAAGTACAACTTTGAGGTGAGTCTGGCTTTTCTTTACTCCTTAGCATGCAGTCACCATGGCTAACATTTAACATGCTCATGTTCTAGCATGGGATAATTTACTTCTGATTTGGCCTTAGTGTCTCACCCAAACAATACTTTAAAACCATCTTTAATTGAAGTGGACTATAACTAAAAACATTTTTTAACCTGCCTCCAAAAATCTAGCATCACTTTAAAAGAGAACATTTTAGTGTTCAATATGTAATAGAAAACTTTGGAAGTAGATATTTTCTTCTCCAAGTACCTTGACTGACTCAGTTAAATAATCTCTAGTTTTTCTTTTTCTTTTTTTTTTTTTTAAAGATTTTATTTTATTTATTTATTTGACAGATCACAAGTAGGCATAGAGGCAGGCAGAGAGAGAAGGGAGGAAGCAGGCTCCCTGCTGAGCAGAGAGCCCGATGCGGGGCTCGATCCCAGGACCCCGGGATCATGACCTGAGCCAAAGGCAGCGGCTTTAACCCACTGAGCCACCCAGGCGCCTCAATCTCTAGTTTTTCTGCTGAAATTATTATAAAAAAGGGATTAGTATCAATATTGGCCGGCTCCTAGAACAAGTGCGTCTTAAATAAGATCACTTCTGTAGAACACTGCCGTTGGAATCTCAACTGACCTCTGTTCTCCATTGGCTGACTTCAGGCATGACGTGTCCATGCATTGTAGGTGCTGGTAGGCAACACCTGTTGACGGATCATCATTGAGTTCACCCACTGAGCCAGTAGCTGGGGTTTATTGAGTATGTGGCTTTTGTGAGAAACTCAAAGGTGACCGACTTGTGGCTCCTCCCTCATGGCTTTGTGGGGCTCTATTCTGTGGTTGGTAGGCTTTTCTGGACTAAGACAAGGCTTTTGTGTTTAAGTGAAATGCTTACAAACATTTGTCTTTTAATAAGTATTCAACTTATTAAAGTTTTAATTCAAAAAGTTAGTTTTTCTTGGGGCACGTGGCTGGCTTAGTCGGTTAAGTGTCTGACTCCTGACTTCAGCTCAGGTCATGATCCTAAGGTCATGAGATCAAGCCCCACATAGGGCTCCATGCCGGGTGTGGGACTGCTTAAGATTCCCTCTCTCCCTCTCCTGCCCCCCCGTCCTACTCATACATTTGCATGTGCACACATTCTCTCTCTCTTTCTTACAAAGAGTTTTTCTTAAGCCTTTATACTCAATTTAAAATAACAAAAATTGCTGGCATGCGTATAGCACTTACTATATGCCAGGGATTCTCCTAAACCTTTGTATATATTAACTCATTTCATTCTTGTAAAAACTCTATGAGCCAGATACTATTTCATCATCCTCACTTTACCAGGGCGACAACTCAAGCATAGAGAATTAAGTAATTTTTTTTTTTTTTTTAACAGACAGAGATCACAAGTAGACAGAGAGGTGGAAGGGGGGTGGGGAAGCACACTCCCCGCGGAGCAGAGAGCCCGATGCGGGGCTCAATCCCAGGACCCTGAGATCATGACCTAAGCTGAAGGCATAGGCTTTAACCCACTGAGCCACCCAGGCGCCCCGAGAGTTAAGTAATTTACCCAAGTCAGGCATTCAGTAAGTGGTAGCACCATTGTCTGAACTTGGGCAGATTGGCTTTAGAGTTTATATTAATGTTCTTGTATAAAAACTATTGCTCTTGCTTTTGTTTGGTTAATAGCGCGTGGATTTGACTGATTAAATTCTCCAAACCTTAAGACCTTTTCATAGTTAATCTTTGAAAATATAGTTACGCGTTAATATATCTAAAATTTCTCCAGTACCTTAAACAGTTAACAAGGAAGACTTATGAATCTGTCAGCAAATTTGTAACAGGATAAACCAAAGAAAACCCTACCCAGATACCTCATAATTAAATTGTTAAAAACAGAAATATTGAAAGTAGCTATGGAAAAATGACATATTACTTATAGGGAACAATGATTTGAATGACTGCTGATTTCTCCTCCGAAAGCATGGAGGCTAGAAGACAGTGGTATAACATTTTTAAAGTTCTGAAAGAAAAGACTTGTCAGTTTAGCATTCTTTACCTCGTGAAAATATCTATCAGGAAAGGAGGTGAAATAAAGGTATTCTCAGCTGGAGGAAAACTAAGGGGGTTTACCCTTTTATCAGGGGTCTGGTCTGAAGTAACTGTGTCAGGAAGTCCTTTAGCCAAAAGAGAAATGATACTGGAAGGAGACTTGGAGGTTAGTAATGAAGGAAGAGGAAGAGTAACTCTCTAAGTAAATAGAACAGGCTCTTTCTCTTCTCTTGCGTTCTCTGAAATAATTTGACAGCAAAAATTATGAAATTGTCTGTAATATAAGGGAACTCTATAGTGATAAGTTTTCTACATTCTACCTGGAGAGGTAAAATGTTGAGTCTAAATAAATTTTGGAAAGTTAAATACATAAAATTGTAATCCGTAGAGCAACCGCTAGAAAACATGGATAGTAAAAATTACTATAAACAAAATGGAATTTTTTTTTAAAGATTTTATTTATTTATTTAACACAGAGAGAGATCACAGGTAGGCAGAGAAGCAGGCAGAGAGAGAAAGGGAAGCAGGCCTCTCGCTGAGCAGAAAGCCCGATACGGGGCTCGATCCCAGGACCCTGAGATCATGACCTGAGCTGAAGGCAGAGGCTTAACCCACTGAGCCACCCAAGTGCCCCCAAAATGGAATTTTTGAAAATGTTCATGGAAAATCTATCATGGAAAATGATAGACCTACTTAAACCTAATTAAAACACATCAATAGTTATGTTAAATGGAAATGATCTGTAAATATCAGTTAAAAGAAATTACTGGAATAGAGAAAAAAATCATGAACAAACTATATGTTTTCCATAAGAAACTCAATTCAAACTTAACAATATAGGTAGTTAAAAATTAAAAGAATGAAAAGATATCATGTAAATACTAATTAAAAGGTCAGAGTGACTATATTAATGTCAAAGTATGTTTTTTTAAAAGATCTTATTTATCTGACAGAGAGATCACAAGTAGGCAGAACAGTAGGCAGAGAGGGAGAAGCAGGCTCCCTGCTGAGCAGGAGCCTGATGCGGGGCTTAATCCTAGGACCCTGGGACCATGACCTGAGCTGAAGGCAGACGCTTAACCAGCTGAGCCACCCAGGCACCCCACTGTCAAAATATTTTGAGCAAAGAAATAACCAGGGATAAAGAGAGCTATTACATAATGGTAAAAGGCCCAGTTCACCAAGAAGCACAGCAGTCTTAAATGTGTATGTACCTTAACAACAGGGCTCCACGATATACAAAGCAAAAGCTGTCATAACTGAAAGGAAAAACAGAGGAATCCACGAGTCTAGTTGGAGACTTCAACACTCCTCTTTCAGTGGTAGAAGGATTTGACAGAAAACAACAAGAATATAGAAGAGCTGAGCAGTGTCATCAACCGACACCGTCTAGTTGACATTTAGAGAATGTTCCACTCAGCAGCAGCTGAGGATGCATTCCTTGTAGGTGAACCTGGAATATTCACTGAGACCATATTCTGGGTCATAAAACACATCTCAACAAATTCAAATTAGAGCAGACCTCTCAGGTTTTCTGTTTTAATTTGTTTTCTCAACTTTTTAATTGAAGTGCAATTTACATAAATACACAAATCTCAGATATACAGCTTGACGAACCAGTGTATGTATACATCTGTGTAATCACCTAGATCAGGATATAGAATATTTTCAACAGTCCGGTAGACTCCATTGTTCGGCTCCCAGTCAGTACTCCTCTCCCAGGTAACTGCTCTTCTGACCACTAACACTATAGAGTAGTTTTGCTAGCCCCTTAGGTTTTTTTTTTCTCCCCAAGATTTTATTTATTTATTGGAGCGAGCGAAAGAGAGAGAGAGAGAGAGAGCACACAAGCAGGGGGAGGGGCAAAGTGAGAAGCAGACTCCCTGCTGAGTGCGGAGTGCGGAGCCTGACGTGGGGCTCACGTCCAAGACCCCAAGATCATGACCTCAGCTGAAGATAGATGCTTAACCGACTGAGCCACCCAGGCATCCCAGCCCCTTAGGTTTTAATTCACTATTAGGTAATCTTTGGCATCAAGGTCCAGTGTTGGAGTGTGTGTGAGAGTGTGTGTGTGTGTGTGTGTGTGTGTGTGTGTGTGTGTGTTCCAGGAAGTATATTTGGATGGAACTGGAATACAGAGCAGGACATGGAGTGGTGTGAGTTAAGGCCAGAAAGGCAGACAGGGTCTCCCACATGACACTGTAGGCTGGAGCCTGTCTTGGGCAGGGTCGGCTCCGGGACCCTTGTGGGCTTCCATCACGTGGAAGGTACCAGGGTCGCTTGCTCAGGTTGCGTTACAACCCAGTTCTCTTGTGTCTCATTGATCACCAGTTTACTGTCATTTTTTAAAAATATAACTATGTAACTATTGTTTAAATTTCAGCCTCCACACTCAAAAAAACTCAAGGAAACGAGTTTAGTGTTCCCTAGAATGAAACTACAATTACACCTAATTGTCTGTTTTATAGTTTTACCTAGAATTAGCATCCTCTTTATCATATGATGTGTCCTGTGAGCTTTGAAGGAAAATGATGTGCTAGATAACCTTTGCAGGGATGACCAGAATTTGAGAGAATCTAGTACAAAGTCTTGGAACTAGCAGACAAAGAGGGTGCTCCAGGAAAATTCCCATTTTTATATATACATATATATATATATGTATATATATATATATATTTAGCTGGTTTTCTGTTACTGAGGAATCAGAAAAAAATGTACTTTACTGGGGCCAAAATCCATTCTTGAGCAGCCCTGACTATCAAAAGTGTTTTTCTTTTTTTTTTTTTTTTTTTTTAAAGATTTTATTTATTTATTCGACAGAGAGAAATCACAAGTAGGCAGAGAGGCAGGCAGAGAGAGAGAGTAGGAAGCAGGCTCCCTGCTGAGCAGAGAGCCCGATGTGGGGCTCGATCCCAGGACCCTGAGATCATGACCTGAGCCGAAAGCAGAGGCTTTAACCCACTGAGCCACCCAGGCGCCCCCAAAAGTGTTTTTCAAGCATCCATTTGGTATAGAATACAAACCTAGAATTGTGGAAGATCACAAAAGAAGTACAAAATAAAAATTGTTTTGGAAAGAACACAGAATTTGGAGTTAGATTATTAGGGTGTGAAAAGGAAGCTAAGTATCTGTATATAGAACACACAGGGAAAGATCTGGAAGAGTACCCCTGAGTATCCATTGATGTGATACTCTCAGTCTGTGTGGGAACTGAGAATGGGATAAGCGAAGGGAGGGAATATGAAGAGGTATCTTTTTGTTTTCTTTAAATACTGTAGAATTATTGGAATTTTTTGTTAATGTTTTCATTTATTACTTGTGTAAACACAACACAAAGATCTGTTCTGAGCTTTGGCTGTCAGTCATTAGCTACGTGATCCTAGAGATGGATTAACTAAGTTGTTGTTTTTGTCATTTTTGTCTTCAGAGCTGGCTGGGTCTTTTCTTTTAAAGATTTTATTTATTTATTTGAGAGACAGAGATCACAAGTAGGCAGAGAAGCAGGCAGAGAGAGAGGAGGAAGCAGGCTCCCTACTGAGCAGAGAGCCCGATGTGGGGCTCGATCCCAGGATCCTGGGATCACGACCTGAGCCGAAGGCAGAGGCTTTAACCCACTGAGCCACCCAGGCGCCCCTAGAGCTGGCTGGGTCTTTAACCCACTGAGCCACCCAGGTGCCCCCCCCCCTTTTTTTAAAAAGATTTTATTTATTTATTTGAGCTGGCTGGGTCTTAAAATAATGTGGTACAATTGTCATGTTTTTCAGATAAAGAAATGCTAAGATTTCCTGCTCTAGGCCACATAGCTGCTTGCCTAACCATTAGGCTCACTTCCTGTGAGAGAAGGCAGGGCTTCCACAAAAGTCTGGATTCAGAAGACAGTAGAAAGCAGAATCAGGGTCTCTGGAATTTCCAAGTAAAAACTGAGAGAGGCATCAACTAGTTTTATTTAGGGGAAATCTCAGATTTTATGGGAAGGTAAATAAAAATAAGTCAGTTTACCCTATAATAAACCCATGGATGGCATGGATGAAAGATCATGGGTGGTTTTTTTTTTAATATTTTATTTATTTATTTGACAGAGATCACAAGTAGGCAGAGAGGCAGGCAGAGAGAGAGGAGGAAGCAGGCTCCCCATGGAGCAGAGAGCCCGATGTGGGGCTCGATCCCAGGACCCTGGGATCATGACCTGAGCTGAAGGCAGAGGCTTTAACCCACTGAGCCACCCAGGCGCCCCAAAGATCATGTTTTTAACTGAAGTTATGTTTCTGAAGAAGAAAGCAGACCTTATATATGCTAAATATAGCCTGTCATGTGTTTTCAAGAATAATGCTTTTAGAAACCTTTTTTTCTAACAGTTAGTGGGAGAGGGCAGATGGAGACATAAAAAGTTCTAGCTTGTGCCAAAAGCACTACGGAAATGTGAGGAGCTAATAGCTAGTACAAAAATGTTACAAACTTGTTAAATATATGATGTGACATACGTAAGAACAGACCAGAAAGATAACTTGATGTGAGCTTCTCATTTTCTGTTTTGAAAGTAACTGCATGATCTTTCTTCTTAGCATTCAACAAGTTGTGGAAATTTCATGGATTTGCCCTCAGAACCTTTGCACTAACTACAGCCATGCTAGTTCTCATTTCTGCATCTTATCCACACTTGCTGTGTCTGTGAATTCATTCAGTTTTTCTCCAGTGCTTACTATGTACTCGCCCCATTTTAAGTCCTGGAAAGGCAGTGCAGACTATGGCAGGCAAGGTCCCTGCCTTCAGGGACCTTAGAGTCTAACAATGAGGAGGAGACGTCAACACACAGATAGACAAGAAGGGAGAAGCCTGGGGGGTGGTGAGGAGTGCCAGCAGGAGTGGTTGCAGTTTTAAATAGGATGTTCAGGGAAGGGCTCACTGAGCTGGTGACAGCTGAGCAGAGACCTGAAGACAGTGCACAGCAGCCGTGCTGGTAACATCTCAGGTAGAGTACTCCAGGGGGAAGGAGGGAGTGGCCTGAGCATGGGAAATTGTCTGCAGTGTTTTCCAGTTGGAAAACTCATGCTTCAGAATGGTATGAATGTTTCATTGACTTTTACTTGGTGTATATATATATATTTTTAAAGATTTTATTTATTTATTTGAGAGAGAATGAGTGAGAGAGAGCATGAGGGAGGAGAAGGTCAGAGGGAGAAGCAGACTCCCCAAGGAGCTGAGAGCCTGATGCCGGACACGATCCTGGAAGACCGGGATCATGTCCTGAGCCGAAGGCAGTTGCTCAACCAACTGAGCCACCCAGGCGCTAGGTACCTGGTATATTTTTTAAAGTGATGCAGAAATGAGAGTTTTGGTCTCACCACATCAGCCAAAAGTGCATTTGATTCATGGCCTCCCTTGTCATTCCCTATGGAACCCATGATGTAAATTCTGGCATGTCCGTGGCATTACAGTATAGGGCTTCACGGGTCTACTTCTCAGGACAGATTGCTTCAGTTGATTGGCTAATGGTAATTTATTAAAATTGTATTTGCAATTGTGATGAGTCAAGAAGAGCGAAGATACTAACGGAAAAAGAACAAGATGGGAGACGTTACTCTACCAGGTTAGCAAGACTTACAAACCTGTAATTAAGCCGAATGTGGTTATTAGCACAGGAATAGATAAGGAGGTCAGTGGAACAGAATAGAGAAGCCAGAAAATCCACATGTACGTAACTCATAAACACTTGAGTTTTTTAATAAATGATGTGGGACATTTAGATATGAGCATTTGGGGAGAAGTGAAACTTGATCCCTACCTCACTTCGTATGCTTCTTTCATCTTAGTGCTTTAACTGTATTGTACCATCTCAGCTGCTGAGGCTTCTGCTGGCTAATTGTTTCCTTTATAGGTAATCCCCCCTTTTAGATCTTCTCTAGTGGTAAAGTCCGAGGCCCTAGGGACCTCCTGCAAGTCCAGTGGATGTTCCCTACTCCAGTTTGTCCTATGGAGTAAAGGAAATTATTCTAGAAAAGCAATGTTTTTGTTTAACTTGTAGATCATTCAACAGTTACATAATTATTTAAACTTTAAACTGTGGTTCTTTGTTAGTAAAAGAGAGATAAAAGTGAAACAATTCTTAGGAATTTAATGAATTTGTATCTTATTTGAGTCTTTTTAAATATTTCTAAGTATTTCAATCTATTAGGTATTTGATATGCTAGAAGTTTCAACTGGAGGTTAAGCTGTGGCATATCAAAAGAAGCTCGTAAAGGAAGCCTTGTCAGACTTCACAGTTGCCATGAGCTTACTCACAAGGAGCACTTCCCCTCCATGCAGTTGTGTCTCGTATATAAAGGGGAAACCGCCTGCCAAGGAGCCCGAGGAGCTTGGCTGGATGCTGTCCTAATGGTGATGTGTTTGTCCAGAAAATCGTTACTGGCGTCTTTCAAATCAGTCTTTTTTTTTCCTTAAATTTTTAAACTAGATTTCCATTTGAGGAGATTAAATCGCTACAGGGCAACAAGAAGTGCTCCCTAGCAACTTGGAAATGGGGAAAATGTTAGTACTAAATGTTAGCTGAGATCTGAGATGGACAGAGTCTCCTTAAAGAGACATAGGAGTGGCCCCCAAGCCAGAATGATATTGGATTGTCCCCATATCAAAAGGAAAGAGGAAGGCACCTGGGTGGCTCAGCTGGTTAAGCCTCTGCCTTCGGCTCAGGTCATGATCTCAGGGTCCTGGGATCAAGCCCCACATCGGACTCTCTGCTCAGCAGGTAGCCTGCTACCCCCTCTCTGCCTGTTGGTGATCTCTGTCTCTATCTGTCAAATAAATAAATAAAAATGTTTTTAAAAAGTTTTTAAAAAAGGAAAGAGGATGTGACTGAAGGAAGAACGTGTATGGTCTGCTGTGCAACGTGGGAAAAATCAGGCTGAGCTACCTATACAGTAGGGCGGTGGGGGGTCCCTTTGAGAGCTGTGATCTCTTTGGTGTGGCTGGCCCTCATGCTTATAGCGGCTTGATCAGAAACGGCTCCGTGCTAGCCGGACACCTTTTCACCGAAACTTACTGCACACCCATGTACATCAGCCAGTGGGGGGAGAATGTACAGGTCATACCTACGTGAGCGTTCTGGTTTGTATGACTGTTAATTCATTATAAAATGATGAATTGACTTTTTGGCTTCAACTGTAACTTCTTGTGCATCAGGTGATCACAAGACACCCTCCCTGGGCACCAGGACACTGAGAAAATCTGGGTCAGGGAGGTCAAGGGCCAGTCACATGATGATTCTCCAGTTTGAATCTCTGTGTTGGGCACACGTGCACACTGTGGTGCATGAGGACACGTGCACGTGCAGTACAGGGGTGAAAGGCAAGGGCATAATTAACCCCAATGTCAGCGTAGTGGTTCTGGTGGCAGGAAGGCCTGCTGTCAGGGAGAAGGGCCCAGGGCCTTTGAAGGTGCTCTTGATGTCCGCTTTTCTGAGCTCAACAGGGACTCCATGGGAATTCATTTTATAACAGTCGAAGCTGGTGCATATAGTCTTGTATATGACCATATTTCATTATTTTACAAACATAAACAAGAGAATACCATGCCGTAGGGCACCTGGTGGTAGTCAGCCAACTCGCATGGTGACGGCAGTGGTCTTGCCTGCCCCTCCCGCCCCTCGCACCTGTCCGAGCTGACCGTGTTCTACCTGTGAGCCGCCTGCACGTGTGTGCTTGGCTCATGGATTTGGTGATGGGTCTTTTCTGTGTCCTGGACCATGAGAGCCCCTGGAGGTAGCCCCGTCATTTGTGTCCTTCACAACAAGCACCATGAGGCCATCAGTAGACCCTGGATTGCTCAGTCTTCCTGTGCAGGTCATTTTAAACTAGCAATGCTTTTAAGTAGGGTACTCGATGTTAATAAGGCCTACCTCTGTTTGCAGACTTACGAGGAAAACAGTGCTAGATCAGTATTTCAATGAAGCCAGTGTGGTAAGAAAGAAATTCCATCTTTAAGTAATGTCTCACATGAAGGATTGACTTTATGCCGTAGAAATACTGCTAAAGAAGATCAGTGGTGGCTTTGTGCCTTGAGTGTTCTACAAGAGGTTCCTGATGCAGTCATAAAAAGTAAACCTCAAATATTTCATCACCCTATAGAGAATAGAATCGTGGTCTATGTCTTTTTATTCTTTTTTTTTTTTAAGATTTTATTTATTTATTTGACAGACAGAGATCACAAGCAGGCAGAGAGGCAGGCAGAGAGAGAGGAGGAAGCAGGCTCCCTGCTGAGCAGAGAGCCCGATGCGGGGCTCGATCCCGGGAGCCCAGGATCATGACCCGAGCCGAAGGCAGAGGCTTTAACCCACTTAGCCCCCCAGGCGCCCCTATGTCTTTTTATTCTATGTGGTACTTGGCAATATCCTAATCTCAAGGATTCTCTCTTCCTGGAGGTGGGGTGGCGTGTAACTGTTGAGCACCGAACCCACCAGCCTTCGCACTTGCTACTCCAAGCCAATGACTGGGCGCAGCTGGGTCACAAGGCACACTTATTCTTGTGAAAACTGGGGATCCTCTGACAAGTGACTTTGGCTTGGGGTGTTCCTGTTGGTGTGGCCGCAACTTTCTGAAACTGCACTGCGGTTGGAGATTAGCCTTTGCAGCCGCCCTTCCTTCCCTCTCTCCATCTCGGGTTGCAGATCTGCCTTGGGAGCTGACAGTTCTTCGGCCCCTTCCAGCTGTTTCCCCCTTCCCCTCACAGGTGTTTCCCCAAACAAATGCCTTGCGTGTCTGCTTCCACCATCACGTCCTGCTCTTTGCTGGACGCAGACTCCTGCAACAGTGACCCCCCCACCCCCCACCGCCTGCTTCTGTTGGTCACTGAGAGGAGGTTGAAGTCTCCGACAGAAATTGTGCATTTGTTTTTCTCACTTCAGTTCTATTCATTTCTGCTTCACGTATTTTTTTTAAATTGTGGTAAATTATACAGAATGTAAAATTCACCATTTTTCCTTTTCATGTATAGTTCAGTGGTATTAAATACATTCAGGTTGTTGTGTTGTGTCATGAATGTTATTATTTTTTTTTATTTTTTTTTTAATTTTTATTTTGTTTTGAGAGAGGAAGAGGGTGTGAGAGAGTCCCAAGCAGGCTCCATACCCAGCATGGAGTCTGATGCAGGGCTTGATCTCATGATTCTGAGATCATGACCTGAGCCAAAATCAAGAGTCAGATGCTTAACTGACTATGCCACCAGGTGCTCCCCAACTTTTAGAGATTGGGAGGGGAGAGAGAGAGTGTTTCGTGCATTTCAAAGCTCTATTATTAGGTACCTATACATTTAGAATTGTTCTGTCTTACTGAATAGATCCTTTTATCACTATAATATGTCTCTTTTTATCTCTGGTAATATTCCTTCTCTGCTCTGGTGTTAATATAGCCTCTCCTGTTTTCTTACAATCAGAGTTTGCATGATAGATCTTTTTCCATTCTTACCTTTGGTTTATCTGTGCTTTTATATCCAAAGTGCATTTCTTTTCTTTTCTTTTTTTTTAAAGATTTATTTGACAAAGAGAGAGAGGGGTTACAAGCAGGGGGAGTGGGAGAGGGAGAAGCAGGCTCCCTATTGAGCAGGGAGCCTGATGTGGGGCTTTGATCCCAGGACCGTGGGATCATGACCTGAACCGAAGGCAGACGCTTAACCAACTGAGCCACCCAGGTGCCGCCAAAGTGCATTTCTTGAAGATAACATAAGGTCAGGTCTTACTTTTCTATTCAGTTTGACAATCTACCTTTTTTTTTTTTAAAGTAAGCTCTACACCCAGTGGGGGCTTGAACTCATGACCGCAAGATTAAGAGTTGCATGCTCCACCAACTGAGCCAGCGAGATGCCCCAACAATCTCTATCTTCTGTTAGACCAAATTTAGGCCATTTATGTTGAATGTGATTATTAATATGGTTGGGTTTAAGTCACAGTTCCTCAACCTGACACCACTGACTTTGTGGTCTGGTGGTGCTGTCCTGTGTATTGTAGGATGTCGAGCAGCACCCCTGCTTTCTCCCGACTAGATGGCAATAATATCAGTCAAGTTGCAGCAGCCTCCAGACATTATCAAATATCCCATGGCAGGGTGGGGGACATAATTGTCCCCAGTTAAGAAGCATTAGTTAAGTCTACCATCTTGGTAATTGTTCTCTGCATATCCCACCTATTCTTAAATCTTACCGTTTTTTCTTTTCCTATCCTCTTCTAGACTAATTATTTTTTCATGGTTCTGTTCTATGTCTCTAATGGCTTATTAGATCCTATCTGTTTTATTTCTTAGTTATTTTTCTAGGATTTACAACATTTGTCCATTTACACTTAAATAATATTATATCGCTTTACAAATGATATAAGAACAGTACAACAATTTATTTTCCTTTCAGATTTTTTTGTTGCTGGCTTGTAGAAATCAACTGATTTATGTACATTTCACTTATATCCTATTTTATAGATTTCTTGGGGTTTTCTACATAGGTAGTCATTGCTGCCTGTGAAGAAAGTGTTTTACTTCATTGTTTCTGATGTGTATGCCTTTCAGTTTTTTACTTGATTTACTGTACTTGCTGGGACCTCCAGGATAATGTCCACAGGACAGACGTCTTTGCCTCAGTGTGTACACTCATTAGGGTTAGATTCCTCATAGATCTTTTTAATTTCTACTTATTTCTATTCCTAATTTTCTGAGCATTATGGTCATGAATGAGTATTGAAGTTTGTCAGATACTCTTTCTGAATCTGTTAAGATAACATAATTATCTTCTTCTGTTAATACGGCATATTATATGTATTGAGTTGGATTATTAATTCAGCTGTGCATTACTTCTATAAACCCCACTCTGTCGTGATGTAGTATCTTTTTTAAAATCGTGCTGTAATCATCTCAGTAATAGTTTATTGTAGTCATTTGGTATCTGTATTCAGGAAGGATATTGGTCTATAGTTTTCTTATGATGTCTGTCTGGTCTTTCTCATCATACATGTTAAGTGTCTTGTACGCTTGACTTTTTTGTCTGAATGTCTCTCCGTCTGTGAGTTTAGACAGGCGTACATTCAAAGCTAACACTTTTTCTCTCTCAGCATTTCGAAGATGATCTTCCATTGTCTCCTGGACTCCATTGTTTCTGTTGCGAAGTTTTGTTCTGTTTTGTTAAAGACTTTATCTTTAATCTCTGCACCCAGGGTGGGGCTCAGACTCAACAACCCTGAGATCAAGAGTTACATGCTTTACCAACTGAGCCAGCCAGGTGCCCTGAGAAGTTTGTTTTTAATACTTGTTTGTATCTGGTCATTTGCCTTTCGTCTGACCTGGTACAGTCATCTCTTGGTCTTCGAGGCGTTGCTGTGTCACCACAGTGTGTTCAGTGCATTTCTTTCCTTTAATCTTTGTCAGGCCTTGTGCTCCTGAGGACACAGGCCTTTCATCAATTCTGGGCAACTAATAGTCCTTGTCTCTGAACATGTTGCCTCCTGTTTATCCCCTTTCCTTCTGGCGTCCCAATTAGATATACGTTGGACCTTTATATCTGTCCTCCAGGACTCTGCTCTTTCTTATTTTTTATCTTTTCCTCTCTCTTTCTTACACAGGTCTATTATCTACTTCAATAATTTTCTTTGAGCTCTGCTATTTAATCACCACTAAGGTTTTAAATTCTTTTGATTTTTTTGCATTTTTTTTAAGATTTTATTTATTTATTTGACAGATCACAAGTAGAGAGGCAGGCAGAGAGAGAGAGGGGGAAGCACACTCCCTGCCGAGCAGAGAGCCCGATGTGGGGCTCGATCCTGGGATCATGACCCGAGCCGAAGGCAGAGGCCCCAACCCACTGAGCCACCCAGGCGCCCCGATTCTTTTTCATTTCTGATAGTAACTTACTATTCTGTTTTGAATTCCCTTTTATGTTTCTTTAAAATTTTAAGCATATTTCTTTTATGTTCTGGGTCTCTTCAATCTAAATGCAATACTTGGGGGCAAAGGGTTGTCCAGTTCTATTACTGCTTTTTTTTTAAAAAAAGATTTTATTCATTTATTTGACACGCAGAGGTCACAAGCAGGCAGAGAGGCAGGCAGAGAGAGAAGAGGAAGCAGGCTCCCTGCTGAGCAGAGAGCCCGATGCGGGGCTCAATCCCAGGACCCCGAGATCATGACCTGAGCCGAAGGCAGAGGCTTTAACCCACTGAGCCACCCAGGTGTCCCTATTACTGCTTTTTTTAGTTGATTCTTCTTCATGGGGCCTTTTTCCCTGTGGTGGTTTCTAATTAGGAGCTCTGTGGCTGGTCCCAATACTTGGGAATGCTGAGGGACGGGGGTCAGGACTGTGTCCCACAGATGGGGTTTGTACTCACTCTGCCAGGCCCCTTGGACTGCTGCTCACATCCAAGCACTTCAGACCGACTGCCTGTGGAAAGGAAAAATACATTCAAACTAGGATGCTAAACAGGGCAGGCTTGGGATGACAGATTCTTGAGGAACATTCTTCTTTTTTATTTATTGCAGTCAGTGTCTGAGAGAAGACAGAGTTCCTTGTCAGCTCTATCTGCCAGCAAATTGATTTTTCACTGTTTACACTTTGACTGAGGGTTAGAGTTTCAGGGGTTCTTCCCGGGCTTTTGCAGGGGATATCAGTTCCAGCTCCCCCATTCGTCTGGCCTGAAGCCTCATCCTCATTAGCCCCGCTCAGCTCAGGACACCAAAGCTCTGGGTGTTGGCTAGGTAGTCCTGGGGTGGCCCATAGCTTCAGGGTTTGACAGTATTTTAAAAATATTCTTTTTGGGTTTGGACCTCTAGAATTACTTTCTAGGGGTCAGCTATGCAGTTAAAAGGATGTTTTGTGGGGGGTCCTGGGTGGCTTACTTGGTTAAGCGTCCAGCTCTTGGTTTTGGCTCAGGTCATGATCTTGGGATTCTGGGATCGAGTCCCGTGGGCTCTGCGCTCAGTGCGGCGTCTGCTTGGGATGCTCTCTCTCCCTCTCCCCCTTCCTCCTGCTCATACGCGCGTGTGCACACACGTACATTCTCCCTCAAATAAATAAATAAAATCTCTTTTTTAAAAAAAGATTATTTTATATCTCTTACTCAGCATTTTGAGGTGTTTGGAGGGGAATGTTTTCCAGAATAGCTAGACTTATACTGTAGGCAGTTGAAGCCTCATGTTTTTGCTTCTATGAGCTAAGTCTTGATCATCTGATTCTTGGGATGTTTTGGTTCTTAAGTCATGAACCATAACGTTTATTAATGATTATATTAAATAACAATAACTCAAAATGTTGACATATTAAAAAGCATGTGTACAAGCACCACACAGAGATTTTCAGGCTTTTGGCCCATGTGAGTGGTGGTTTTTATTTTGAAGCCTTTCATTCGGAAAATGTACACAGCCGTTTGGAATTTGTCTCACCGCCTGGCTCGAGGGCCGGTGAGGGATTTTAATTCCCCTTGTAGCGGCAGTTCCTGTAAGTACACATTCCCAGGTCGCTGTTCTCCAGCCCCGGGCCGCCCTGTCAGGGCTACCTGCGTGTGAAGTGGGTTCCGTCCCGGTCGTCCCTCAGAGTGGCACCCATGGGTCCCGCTCAAGGACCCGCCACTCATGTTGGCCGCAGCGCGGATGATGATGTCCTTCCTTCCCCGTCCCGTGCTCGGGCCTCCCAGCCGTCCCTCTGCGGGGCCTGTGGCTCCCTGCCCGGCGCGGAGAGCAGCCGGGCAGGGCCGGGATCCCCTTGAGTCCTCCAGCCGTGGGTCCTTAGGCAAACGAGGCGACCCCAGCCCGCCCCGCCGCGGCTGCGTGAGGAGTCGGGGACGTGCCGCATGGGGGGGCGGACCGGCGAGGCTGGCGCCCGGAGCGTTCGGGAAGGGGGTGGCTGTGCCCTTCTCCTGTCCTCGCGCCAGCCAGGTCCGACAGTCTCTTTCCTCATCAGCCTTTGTGCTCGCTCATTTGTCGCTTCTCCGGACGAGGCCTGTGGTGCCTGGGCCTGAGCCGCCACAGAAGGTTCCCGCGGGGCTCCGCACCTGCGCGCTCGGCTCGTCCTGCTCGTGCTGTGCCGCGCCTGGTCGGGCTTACCGGAACCCGTGGGACGGACACACTGGCAAAGGCAGGAATCCTCCAGGGCTCCGCTTTGCCTCCCTCTAGCTTAAGATCCAAGTCCCTTACCTCCGTCAGGCTCTCACCAGGCGTCTTTCTAGCCCGGGAGAGCGCCCTGAGAGCTGCGGGGCGGGACGGAAGTGCGTGCGGTCATCGCCGCCCCTGCCGGCTGTGCGCACTCGAGGCCACCAGCGGCGCGGGCCTGCGACCTACTTTACTTTCTGTCACGGCAGCAGCTGACTCCGTGTCCTGAGTGTGGAGGGCGTGCTTCTGCCCTTGACAGACTGCTTACCGTCTAAGTTACTGCAGCAGAATGTGGCCATCACGGTGCTTTGTTGGAGAGCTCAGCAAGGCCAAGTGGCGGTGTGATTTTTCTGAATGAACGGTTTCACTCAGTGGTCTGGAAGCCCGAGTTTCTGTGTGCCATGCTTGTGCATGTGCTTTTTGTCTTCTTTCTTTCTTTTTTTTTTAAGATTTTATTTATTAGAGAGAGAGAGAGCGCACGCCCGCATGAGTGGGGTGGGGGGGGAGAAGCAAGTTCCTTGCTGAGCAGGGAGCCTGACGTGGAGCTGATCACAGGACCCTGAGACCATGACCCGAGCCAAAGGCAGACGCCTGACTGACTAAGCCCCCCCAGGCACCCCAGTACATGTGCTTTTTATTTTTTTATTTTTTAAAGATTTTATTTATTTCTTTGACAGACAGATCACAAGTAGGCAGAGAGGCAGGCAGAGAGAGAGGAGGAAGCAGGCTCCCTGTTGAGCCGAGAGCCCGAGGTGGGGCTCGATCCCAGGACCCTGAGATCATGACCTGAGCCGAAGGTAGAGGCTTAACCCACTGAGCCACCCAGGCGCCCCTGCTTTTTATTTTTTAATAGGCCAATGGGGCACCTGGGTGGCTCAGTGGGTTAGGCCTCTACCTTCTACTCAGGTCATGATCCCAGGGTCCTGGCATCGAGCACCACATCGGGCTCTCTGCTCAGCGGGGAGCCTGCTTCCCCCCCACCCCCCGCCTGCCTCTCTGGCTACTTGTGATCTCTGTCTGTCAAATAAATAAAAATCTTTAAAAAAAATAATCTTTACTTTTTAATAGACCAATATATGAAGCTTGGGTTAGTGTTATTTGATTACTGATCTAAGAACAAACCCATTTACAAAGTGCTTTCAGATGCATCGTCTCCTTGTCCTCATGGCAAGCGTGCGTGGCACACAGACCGCGGACTACAGTGCTTGATGGCATGTCCAAGTTGAGAGAGAAGAAGGAGAGTCGGGGTCTGGGAGAGCTCCTCTTGCTCCAGACTCCCGTTCTGGGCAAGCTCTCCAAGTGTCTTTGCATTCTCTCCTTGATAGCTCAGAATATTCTCACTTGATTGGTGAGCATTTCCTTTATTAGAAATGTTTTTTTATTTCGTCATTTCAAGATGAGAGACCTAGAAAGAAAAAAGAGGGTCTAACAGATGTAGTTATTTTCCTGGATTGCATGCATTTTCAGTCAGGGCTTTGCAGAGGCCGCAGCCTGATGCTGGGCTTCCGCCTCCAGGGATAATGTTTCCACTCTGGAAGCTGGCCTTGTCTTGAATGTTTGCTCTTTTAGGGGAAGACGGAACCCATCACGGTGGTGAAGCTGCTGAGTTGCTTTGATGACCTCGTGGCTGCAGGCACCGCCTCTGGGAGGGTTGCTGTCTTTCAGCTTGTGTCCTCGCTGCCAGGGAGAAACAAGCAAGTAAGTGCTAGTCTCCCCGGCATTTCTTACCTTCTTGGCACATTCCTTGCGGATTTTCACAGGAGAAAGCCTCCCCCGCTCAGAAGATACGTGCTCAGAAAAGCTTCACCCTGTGCTCTGAATACTCAATAACATTTTGGTTCTCGGGAGGACACTTGGCAGAAAGCACATTTGGGTAATTTAGATGGTGCCTAACGTTCTCTGGCTGCCCTCTGTCTGCTTTCAAGGTAACTAGTCAGAGGGGACCTTGTGCAGGGTTTTGCCTGGAAAACCAGGTTGGGGAGACCAGCTCCTCCAGGAGCAGGAGGGACTCTGTACCCCTTTGACCACAGAGCATGTCTCACAGTGCCCACCACCCCTTTCTCTCCCTGTGTGCGTCTCTGTCATTCGTTCCCAGCTTCGGAGATTTGATGTCACCGGTATTCACAGAAATAGCATAACCGCGTTGGCTTGGAGCCCCAATGGAATGAAATTGTTCTCTGGTGATGATAAAGGGAAAATTGTCTATTCTTCTCTGGATCTAGACCAGGTAAGATTATTTCCAGAAATATTTTTGCCTTCTTTTGTTTGGAGAAATTATATCCATAATCATCTTGTAGCCAGTCCGTTTGTATTCCCAATCATTTGTCCCTTTATAATCTCATGATTGTTTGTGTAACAGTTTCCCTCAAGGACTTCTCTAACGTTTTCTAAGCTTCTTCTGCTGTGACTAAAGGGTTGGCCTTTGTCTGCACTGGCCCCTTCCCTCACAGTGTCCGTTCTCCTCGTCTCCTGCTGCTCCTTCGAACAGAAGCCACTGTCACTCTTCTCTCCTTGAGGGTTTTGTAGGAGCCATGCGAAGCCTTTCATAATCATAACTGTGGACAGAGGTCAGTGCTTTCAGGGGGCGGAGAGCTGGCCCCAGCCAAGCCTGCCTGTCGTGTGGGAGGGAGTGGGCCGAGGACGAGGAGGCTTGGTGGCAGTCCAGTGCCCAGCCGCCACCCTCATGTTTGTTGCTTTGTTTAATCCTCACAACGCTGCCCTGAGCTGCGTGTGCTCTTCCCCCGTCAGTAGATGAAGAACCCAAGGTTCGGTGACCCTGTCACTAGCCCGGGGTCACAGGCCAACACCTGGTAGAGCTCAGCCTCAAACAGGTTCTGCTCCGAAGCCTGCATCTTTTCCACCGCTCGTGCCTCTGTGCAGGCCTGTGCTTCTCTGGGTCACATGTCTGCCCAGCTGGACTGAACACCTTGGTATGAGCCTTTCCTTTCCCGATGCTTAGCCTTCATTCCTCATCAGTAGCGGGAATTCAGCAATTACTAGCCAAGTAGCTTTTTTTTTTTTTTTTTAAGATTTTATTTATTTATTTGACAGAGGGAGACAACAAGAGAGGGAACACAAGCAAGGGGAGTGGAAGAGGGAGAAGCAGGCTTCCTGCTGAGCAGGGAGCCCGACGCGGGGCTCGATCCCATGATCCTGGGATCACAACCTGAGCCCAAGGCAAACGCTTAACAACTGAGCCACCCAGGCGCCCCTAGCTCAGTAGCTTTTAGTCCCTCCGATCCACGACTATCCTATTACAAGTTCTGTCTAGCGGAAGTTCTCAAAGTGGTCTCAGGACGCCCCTACACTCTTTGTTTTCTTTTTTTTAAGATTTTATTTATTTATTTGACAGAGAGAGATCACAAGTAGGCAGAGAGGCAGGCAGAGAGAGAGGAAGGGAAGCAGGCCTCCCAATGAGCAGAGAGCCTGATGCGGGGCTCGATTCCAGGGCCCTGAGATCATGACCTGAGCCGAAGGCAGAGGCTTTAACCCACTGAGCCACCCAGACACCCCTATTAATTTTATTTTGAAAAAGTAAACCTATCACTAGAAATAACTTTTATGAAAATAACTATTTCAAAACAAGTGAAAAGGACAGTATTTTACATTTTTGCAAATCTCTTTAATGGCTGGCTTGATGGAGGACAGCTGCATTTGCAAATACATTGTTTTGGTTGGAGTATATAAAGAAAATCTGGCCTCCCACAGACCTGTAGTTGGAAACAGGACAGTATTGTACTAGCCTTTTTAGAGAATTGTGGATGTTCTTCGTGAATCTTATCCCCAGCTGACGGATGGTGGTTTCTCTAAAGGTCAGTTGTAACTGGGAAGCTGAAACCATGTGGATGGATTTTTTGTACTCTTACAGCGAAATCCAGCGGCCTGCCTGGCACTTTGAGTGGCTCTTTGATCTCTGCATGATTTTGTAATATCATGTGTTGGTCACTTGGAAAATATTGATCTACTGAATGATGCAGATCTTTTCAAATGTTGACACATTTAATTATATAATATCAAAGAATGTGTTTTTGTTAATAATACCATCATTCTGATCAGAAAAGGCTGTAGCTACTGAGAGCTGCCCAAGTTCACAAGGGTCGATACAAGCTTTCAATTCTAAGCCTCATTTGAGAACTTGAAATTTATTGTCAGCAACAAACACAATTGTTTTCACTGAAGTGACAAGGCCACATTGTTCCATCTGAGAAAATGTCTGCCAAATACCCATGTTTGAGTAATTATAGTATGTCAAGAAAAATGGCATTCTGGGGCGGGGGTTGGGGGGGAAGGCAGCTGGTTGCGCTCCCAGCTCTAACAGTCAAGTGCTTTTCCTTGAGAACCAGAGTACCTCAGTGTGCGGCAGCAGGACTGGGCGTGCCTGCCCCATTTTGTCACACAAAATTCAAAACTGTGTCTACCCAAGAGCCAGGATTTAATGAAATTATAAATGTTCTGCGTCAAAGACCATCTTCAGTGAAATGCACATTTTTTTCCACGAGTAGTGGCAGAGGACACAGTGATGATTAGTGGCATTCAGTGCCCTGCTCTGCCCACCATGGCTTTTGTGTCATTGCCAATGTCAGCTCAGTGAAAAAGGCAGATGCAATCTAGTATTATAACAAAAATAATCTGGGCCTTGCAGACCCTGTGGAAAGGACTGCGGAGCCCACTTGGAGAACCGCTGTTTCGCAGGAAAGCATTGAGGTTATTAGGAGTCCCTGTGTTGTTCCTTCCTTCTGCTCGGGCCTGCAGGCAGCACCAGGCCCGCACCGCTCCTGAGCCTGCATTTCACGAAATGGAGAGAAAGCCACATGTAGAAAACAATGTCCTTAGCGTGCTGGGAACTTACTTCCCACCTTTATCGAGGTTCTGATAGTTGTTGTTTTTTTAAATATAAGTATAGAGAGATTTGGAAAAAAAAAAAAAAAGATATGGGAGGCTGAGTGTTTTTGCAAAATTCATAGAATAAATTTAGTTCTTTATAAGCTAAGTCTAAAACTGAAAAGCTACAGTTTACATAACTACAAACGTGGGAGGAAAATCTGCTTTAAAAGTACTTGATGTTTGGGGGTAAAGAGAATTTCTCCATCTTCACTGTGTTGGTGGTTGTATAACTGTGTGCATTTTTCAAAATCCATACAACCGTGTATCTAAAAAGGGTCAGTTTTATTGTATGTAAATTTTACCAGTAAATCTGATCGCTCTTCCTCCTACACCCCCCAAGAGGTTTGTGACAGAGCATCAGGGTTTCTTAAACAACTGAAGAAACAGGTTTAGGAGAAGAGTAACTTGTAGAAGCAGATTTTTGACACCAAGAAATAGAGTTTGTGCCAGCAGTAAAATGCCTTCTGGAATTTACCTTTGTTCTTCAATATATTTAAACCTGTTTGAATTTCTTTCTTCTGTTTTTTTCTGACCCTTTCAGTTGGCATGGATATAATGTCCCCCAAATTGCCTTGAACTCTTTGTGTAATGTGACCTTAGGTGATAGTTGCCACAGTAATTTTATAGAAAGTCCCATTGTGTTCGATTAGAATAAATAATACTGATGGTGTGACATATTTCCACTTACATCCCTACGGACTCTTCTTTGAACTGCCTACCGAGAATGTTTCAAAAGAAATTATACAGTATTTTTCATTGTTTATTGCCAAACTTGATATAGGCTGAGATAGGTTGTTAATGTTGTTTTCTCATTAGTAAGAACTTTTCCAAACAATTTTATCACAGTGGGTTGACACTGAATCTGTTGAGAATTAACAACATACGTTTTAAGGTGTAAACGGACCCGAATACAAACAACAGAAGGATGTTTCCCGTCACAGAGGAAGTCGGGTTGCTTGAACTCTGCACTGAGTTGGGTTTAACCGGACTCTCTCACAGGGCGTGTGTAACTCGCATCTGGTGTTGGAGGAGCCATCTTCCATCGTGCAGCTGGATTATAGCCAGAAAGTGCTGCTCGTGTCTACACTACAAAGAAGCCTGCTTTTTTACATGGAAGAAAAGTCTGTCAAGCAGATTGGAACACAACCAAGGAAAAGGTGGGTGTTGCAAGTGCCCCAGCCTGGTGGTTACAGAGGGGCTTTAAGTTTTCCTAGGTTTCCTGTTTGCCATGTGCAAGCCCACAGCTGCTCTAAGCCTGGGGTGCCCAGTGGGTCCCTAACCTGCCTAGGGCACCTTGTCCCAGCATCAGACAGGAACAGCGCATCCCTCTTGTTCTTCTGGGAGAACCTGCAGGCGTGGCCTCCCTGCCTTGAGTGCCAGGATCTGGGGGAGTCTCCGATGTGGTCTGCTTTGGGTCCACTCCTGTGCGGGTGCCCCTCTCCCAGCCCCGGTCAAGGGTCAGGGCCCCGCTGCACCATGTGGGCTGGGCCAGGCTTGGGGATAAGAGGCAGACAAGGTAGATAGGAGCCCACCATCATGAAAACTTAATAAACTCAGCAGGAAAGTTAATTGTTGTGTTACCTGCTGTGGAGCGGTGTGCGGGGTGCTGTGAAACTTCTCCCCAGCCTGGAGCTGAAGGTAGACTCCCTGAAGGAGTGGGCGAGGGAGCAGTGGAACTGGCCAAGAAGAGTGGGAGGCTTCCGGGCTGAGAGATTGTCCCCCAGTTGACCTGCTGCCCGGAAGGACAGCAAGAGAAGGGGTAGGCCAAGTGCAGTCGCCTGTCAGCCACATGGGAAGAGGCAGCAGCAGTGCATGAGGGGATGTGCATGTTCCCTGCACATCCTGCACCCTGCAGTGCATGTTCCCTGCCGGAAACACGTGTGTGGAGCCCTGGGGCCCAGTTTACCTGGGGGTGGGGCTGGTGAGGAGGGGCTAGGTAGAGTGGTGGGGCCACCCCCTCATCCTGAGAGAGAGGGGCAAGAGCCAAGTGGGGGCAGGAAGAGAGGGTGGGTGCCAGCAGCTTGTGGATTGGCACTGGGATTTGGAGAAGTTCCTGGTAAAAGGGCACTGTTGCCTAGAGAGGATCAGGGGGCTGGTGGCAGGTGGGCTGGGGAGTGAGGTGAACAGGCTGACCGTGGGATATGGATTGGCTGCGCGCGTGAGGGAGGGCCGGCAGAAGCTGATGGTGACAGCCGGGCGGGTGATGGATGGCCCGGAGAAGGGGAGGTCACATGGGTGGAGTGTGGCAGCCCTTAGCTATTAAAAGACCTGGTCAAGCCTCCCTTTGGCTTCTGTTTTCCATGCTGAATACCCCCTCAATCCATCAACAATTTAGCCTTTTTACAGCAGTAGTCTCCCTGTTGGCCCCTGGAAAACGCAGTGGAATTTGTAGTTCCGGCTCAGGGGCTCTGCACGTCTTCATCTCGCCTTTCCCTCTGCCACTGTCCCCCTCTTCTGCCTGATGCTTTGTTCTGACTTGGCGTCAGTGTCTCACTACACTCTTTTTGAAAGGATAGTGCAGGATAGAGAGATAGGAAAACCAGTTACTTTTCACGGGGAGCAGCCAGTAGTCCTTCTCTTAAAACCTGGTCTTCCAACCTCCAGTGTGGAAACCTAAGCAAGTTTCCATGAGCCCCTCCTGGTGCACATGTGTGGTCGAGTCTTTTGGCCTATGCTGGGCACTGTTCCAGGCTGCGGATGCAAACAAATGTCTCCCCTTTCTTCCTGGGAGGTCTTTTTCATGGAGCCGTAGAGGAGTGGGGATAACACAGAATAAATGGAAAAGTTGGTCACCCCTGTGTCTTAAAGATTGTTTTTCTGTTGCATGTATGTGAGCTTGTGGTTCAGAAGGGGCATCTGGCGAGTCTGCCCCCTGGGAGCCGTGTGTCATCCAGCACGTGTGGGGCAGTAGCATGAGGTGGGCAGGTGGGCAAGGGACAGGTCTCTGCCCCCAAGCAGAATAGCTACGTAGGCGGCGGTGCGCGCTGCAGAGAAGGCAGTTGGGGTGAAGCCTGGGGGGGGGGGGCAGGCTCTCTTAGAATGTCTGGAAAGACTTCTGTGGGGAAGTGATATTTGAGCAGAAGCCTCAGGCATGGGAAGAGCTGCTGGAGGAGAATTCTGGTCTTGGGAAATAGCGAATGCCAAGGCCGCGGATTCGGCCAGGGCTTCAGCGTTTGGGGAGCCAGAGGGGGCCCGGTGACCAAGGAGCAGTGGGTTGGGTGCACTGGTAGAAAATGAGATAGGAGGGGCGCCTGGGTGGCTCAGTCGGTTAAGCATCTGCCGTCGGCTCAGGTCATGATCCCAGGGTCCTGGGATCGAGTCCCACATCGGGCTCCCTCCTCAGCGGGAAGTCTGCTTCTCCCTCTGTCCCTGCCCCTGCTTGTGTTCTTTCTCGCTGTGTCTCTCTCTGTCAAATAAATAAATAAAATCTTTAAAAGAAAAAAAAAGAAAGAGAGAAAGAAAATGAGATTGGAAAGGAGGGCCTGAGCCAGCTTAGGGGCAGGGCTGGGGCACCACGTGCTGTTGCCCAGGTTATCCTAGGCATAACCAAAGGCTCTTAAGTGCTGTAGGCAAGAGAATGGCCACATGAGCGACGTTTCAGCTCACCCAGTTCTGTGTGGAGACTCAACTGGAGATGGGCAGGAAGGGGAGAGTGAGAAGGGTACTGTGGGAGTCCTGGGAGCAGGCATGGGGTCTGGCCCTTGGTGGTGGCCATCAGGAGACGGGGAGGTGCAGGGAGCTGCAATTTGGAGATAGAAAGCACGGGGCAGGATAATGGATTGGATGTGGGGCGAGGGGAAAAAAGAAGAGAAGATTTCGTGCCGGTGGCTGCAGCAGCTAGGTAGCTGCGGTGGGCACACAGGGCAAGCCCGGGCTTGAAGTCTAGACAGCCATTCTCTTGGGGGCATATTGAGCTGGAGGAGCCTGTTAGGTAGTAGTCAAGCAGGAGTCATCGTGAGGAGTGACATCTCCAGGCCCGCAGGTTGTTAGATGCAGGCGACATTGAGACCCTGACATCGGGGAATGATGTTTTTCACGTGACATTGAAAAAGCCTCACCGAGTCTCTGCTGTGTTCCGGGCACCCTTCTCCATCTGAGGTGACAGCTGTGACCTGGGAAAACCTCTAATCTTGGGAGGCTCATATTCCTGGCGGGGGAAACCAACATTAAATAAATATGTTCTAGAATGTTCGGTAGTAATCGGGATGTGGACTAGAGAGGAGGGAGCAGGGGACATGGGTGCGTGCCCTAGATAGGCAGGGAGGGACAGCTCTTCCGCAGGAGGGACCAGAACAGATTCCTGAAGGAAGGGCAGAAGGAGCCACCAGAGGACTTTGAAGAGAAGCTCTTGAGGCAGAAGCAGTGGGTGTGCCAAGCGTTTGAGTGTTTGGGGAGCAGCAGGGCCGTGTGTGTGGAGCAGAAGGGCCGGGCTGGGACCCTGTCATGTAGGCTTTGTGAGCCTTACGCGGGGCTGCTTTGTTCTAGCACGCCAGCAGTCGTGAGAGGCTTTGACCGGGCAGGTCACCCTTGCTGCTCTTTGGAGGGGACAAGAGTGGCAGCTCAGGGGGCCAGCCAGGGGCTTAGGGCAGGGTGGTAGGATTGCTCAGAGGGCAGAGCCAACAGGTTTGCCCTGGTAGGTGAGGGAGGGAGATGAGTCAGAGGCCGTGGCTGAGCACTCGGGTGGGGGGTGGCGGCGCTCTGGCCTAGAGAAGTCTGGCGGAGAGGACAGAGGGGCTGTTGCGGACGGGTAGCATAGTCTTCCTCCCGGGGGCAGCCAAAGCGGCAGGGGCAGCAGGTGTGCATCTCAGGAAGCAGGTGCGGCCAGAGCCTGTAGCACGTGGGTGGTCTGCACAAGCTCTGGGACCGCCGAGCTCGGCGTGGGTGTGAGCATGGTTTGGGGGCAGGTTGTCTCTGTTCTGGGCATCTGCAGAGACCGGGACGTGAGGAGGGGTCAGAGGAGTGAGAAGTCAGAGGCCACGTGGAGGAAGTGTCACAGGGCCAGCCGCTGTGTCAGAACTGCTGACTGCCCGGAGAGATGGCCTGAGAGATGCCCGGAGAGACGTTTGGTTGCTGCGACCTGGTGGCTACACGTGGTCTTGCTCAAGGAGAGGGGCCGAGGGTGAAAGGGCTGGAGGAGCCAGGATCACGGTGCTTGGGGACAGCTTTGCAGGAGGCTGGTTCTGTAGAAGGGAACACAGGAGGGGGCGCTTTGCAGGGAGTGTGTCTGCTGAGAGGTTTGTAAGATGGGCTGGGTGGCTGGCGCTGGCTGGCACAGAGCACGAGATGGCGGTGCCAGTCGTGACCTCCTGGAGCCCGCTGGTGGGTGACAGCATGGCCTGAATAGGGCGGGAGTGTTCTCAGCGGGCAGCAGAGCACGGGTGTGGGCGCATCTGCAGGCAGGGGACCTCAGTGGTGGGGGATGGGGTCGTCCTTTTCGGATGGAGTTTGTGAGCCTCCTCAGACCGGACCAGATAATACATGTTACTCCCAGAAGACCTCAGAGCCCCCAGCTGTCCCCACATGTGTTGTATCTTTGCTCTCCTCGGGCTCTATGTTGCACAATCTCATGTGGGAACCCTCTCCCTATTAGGTGTCCCCTGCGGCCCTGTCCTCAGGGCCCCCACGCGAGGCCGTCCATGCGTGTGGATATGGGGAGTCTACCCCCCGGCAGAGCCAGCACCAGGTTCTGGAACAGGGTCACTGCTGTCATGCCTGTGTGGTAGTCCTGTGGGCAGTTGGCTGCTGAGCCTTTTGTCACCCATCATAGACTTTTATTCTCTTGCCTCAGGCTCTCTGTCCACGCTCAGCATTTCAGGTCTGTGGTACCAGCGGATTACATAGCTCATTAGAAAACAGTCCTTCCAGAGCTCCCAGCTGGCTCAGTCGGTACAGCATGAGACCCTTGATCTTAGGGTTGTGAGTTTGAGCCCCACACTGGGGGTAGAGATTGCTTAAAAATAAAATCGTTTCGGGGCGCCTGGGTGGCTCAGTGGCTTAAGTGTCTGCCTTCGGCTCGGGTCATGATCTCAGGGTCCTGGGAGATCGAGCCCCGCATCGGGCTTGTGCTCAGCAGGGAGCCTGCTTCCCCCTCTCTTCCCTCTGCCTGCCTCTCTGCCTACTTGTGATATCTCTCTCTCTCTCTCTCTCTGTGTCAAATAAATAAATAAAATCTTTAAAAAGAAATAAAATCGTTTTAAAATCCCAAAACAAAAAACCACGCCTTTCATGTTAATGTGGCTCATAAAGGGAATTAACGTATTTTTTAAAGTCATCAGTGATTTTTCTGCAAGTCACCTCCACCAAAATTAAGAAAGTGGCTTGATGAAGTTACAATTTTAGAGCCCTGCAGTGCCTGGACCTTGGAAGTTGGGGTCTGAGGGTCTGCTTCAGAACGGACAGCAGCAGGTGCTGCACCATCGTGCTGCCGGTAGGTGGCGCTAAGCCTGGGGCGAAGGACAGTTTGCACCTGCCCTAGCTAGTTATCCCCAGCTTAGCCGCCTCCCCCCAAGACCCCCCAACACCACCAACCACACACCACATGTTCCAGCAGTTCTGTAGAGCCAGCTGCCCACCAGGACCCTCTGGGCATGTTCCTTCCCCCACAGTGCCCGTCCCATCCTCAGCCGGGAATAGTCCCCGGTCTAGCCCTCTCCTGCCCCAAGTCAGATGCCTCCCGTCTGGACCACTCGTGGGGCCCTTTGAGCCTCAGATGGTCTTGCAGGGGTTCTTACCCACGCACACGTCTGCCCGCATCTGTTCTCAGCCAGGGCCAGGATCTCGTGTCATTTCTCTTTCACGTTGCCCATGGCACCAGGGTCTCACACAGGGCAGGACTTCCTCGGTGTTTGTTCAGGTGAATGCTGCAGTTATCCAAGGTGAGCAGATCAAAGTGGAAGTGACAAGAGGTTTTTAAGAGGACCTATAAATAGAAGGAAAACATTTTAACAAGTGGGTCACCAAACAGAAATCGATTTGACAGGAAGGGCAAGAGGAAGAGGTTATGGACTGCCCTGCGAGAATTCCTTTGGGTCTATTTAGAGAATCTTTCCAGAACAAATCCACCAAAGGCAATCATCAAACCCGAGGCTGATTATAGAGTTGTCTGTGAATGATCTAAGTGTTAGAACGGTCTTGGTTCATCTAACAATCTTCGTTTCAAAGTTTGATATTCAGTACCCTTCTTGGGCCCCATCCAGAGGGATTTAGTTACTCTGCTCCCAGAGGGACCTAGGGAGAGACTGACTGGCAGAGAACGTCCAGATAACTCTGTGTGACCATGTGGGATGGGCTCTGGAGACAGCCCTTCAGGAGGACCGGTGTACTGCTGTGTGCAGGGAGGGTGAGGAGAGAGGCACGGGGCCATGAGTGGAACGAGGGGCCCATCCCAGCTGGGAGCGCCTGGAGCCCGGTCCGGAGGGCTTACCACATCAGCAGCAGTACTTTTGTGCCCTCCTAGACCGGCTCACTTAATCTTCACTCTAACCTTTGAGATGGGAAGGATTCCCCCTGGTTTACAGATAAGGAAACTGAGCTCCAGAAAGTTCACATAGTAAATATCAGGGCTGGACATGGAGCCTCGCTGTCAATTAAGAGTCAGTACTGTTTCTACTGCTTCAAATCAGAGAAGTATTTTGGGGAGAGGGTGGCCTGAAACTCTTGAACTCTGAGCTCTGGTAGGAGCCTGAGATTGGACAAAGGTGTGGGACCATGAGAACTCAGGAGAACCCCCCGCCGGCTCAGCTGGGGGAGCGTGCAACTCTTGATCTCGGGGTGTGGGTTCAAGCCCCACATTGGGTATAGAGATTGCTTAAAAATCCCTTTCGGGGAAAAAAAGAATTCAGATTGCTGGTGGGAGCAAAGGTTGGATTAATCATACTGAAAAAAGTTTGAAATTATCTTTCAAACCTGAATGTGGTCAACTCAGCAACCCAGCAGCTACCCGACAGCCTAGCAGTTCCATCTCCGGGAGACCCGGGCAGACTCTGACACACCCGTGTGCTAGGAGGCCTGTGTGGAAATGCTCGTGGCATTGTTGTTTAAAATAACAAAGTAGAAATAAATCAAATACCCATCAACGAGGGAGTGAGTGAAAAAAAACGTGGCATGCTATGTAGCAGTGAAAATGAATGAGCTATAGCTGTTTTGTCAGTAAAGGTAAATCTTTAATCAACGTTAAAAGCAAGTGGCAAAAGTGTACAAATAGCATCATTACTTTTTTTATGCAAATGGAAGATGATACTAAGATATGTCGCGTTTAGGGATACATAGGTATGTGGCTAAGCTATCAGTAGTATAAGCAAGGGAATAGCAAACACAAAATTTAGTCTGGTGATCACACCTGGGGAACGGAGGGGCAGGGACATTAGGAGCGTGGGCGAACACCACCTGTGTCACTGATGATTTATTTCCCAAGTTGAGGGATGGGCTCCTGGGTGTGCATTTCATTTGTTGGGCTTCATAATTTTATATGCCTCTAAGTGTGTGTGTGCGCCTGTGTGTATATATAGTATAAAATGATATGTTATTATTTATATAAAACATACCTTTTGTGTTAGGTATTTCATAATTTTAAAAATAGAAAAACCTGCCACAGCCGTGGACCGGACGGGAAGCTGGTCCCTGTGACGGGTTTAGACTCGGTCGTAGGCGTGACGCTCATTCCCTGGGATGCTGGCGTGAGTATAGCAGTCAGGGTTAGGATGAACAGAACTTCCGAGCAGGGAGAGGATGGTCGGACCTGGATTGTCAGCTTCCGCCTCCATTTCCTCTTCTCTGACACAGGAGCTGTACTATTTGCCTCGTGGCACTGCTGCGAGGATCGAGCCAGAGGGTGGAAACGAAGCCCAGGGCACAGCACCATGACGGTCGCCATGAGCTGGGCTGCCTTGCCTGCTCAGTGGCACATGCTTCCGAGGGGCTACAGGTAGGAGGAGACACAGAGATGACAGTGTAGTTCTAGTAACAACAGAGCAAACCATAGAAGAGGGTTTGAAAAAACATCAATCTTATTTAGGGTTATCCAAAAAATTATTGTTAGGGTTGATGTCGAGGGTTGACAACTATCACCTTAAATCAGTTCATATCTGTTTCTTCTTCTTCTTCTTCTTCTTTTTTTTTTTTGTAATTTCAGCACTGGGAAATTTGGAGCTTGTTTTATACCAGGACTTTGTAAGCAGAGTGATCTGACCTTGTACGCGTCACGGCCTGGGCTCCGACTGTGGAAGGCGGACATCCATGGGACTGTTCAAGCCACGTTTATCTTAAAAGATGTCTTTGCTGGAGGAGTCAAGCCCTTTGAACTGTACCCACGTCTGGAATCCTCCAACAGGGGAAGTTGCAGCTTACCTGAGAAACACCTGGGGCTTGTTTCATGTTTCTTTCAAGAAGGCTGGGTGTTGAGTTGGAATGAATATAGTATTTACCTTCTAGACACTATCAACCAGGTAAGTGGCGTGATCGCACCACACCTTTGGTGTCTTTATATGTTTATCTACGGACTGTCTCTCATAATGGTAGAAGAAACAGCATTAATTCTAATGCTTTACTTTTTCCTTTGCAAGAAAATCAAGTAAGGGTCTAATTATTTTATAGATTTGGTTTTGGTAGAACCTTCTAGCTGTTCTGCCTCTAAGCGGAAGTGTCGTCTGCCTGGCATGGCTTCCTCACCTGGAGCCTGAGGGTAGGGCAAGCGGGGCTGGGGCCACCAAGCTGCCTTTTAACCCTGAGTTGGTTTCTCTTCTTAAGGAACACTTCGAAAGGCATCTCCGTATTCTCCACTTAAAGACAACTTAAGTTTTCTTCTTTCTTTGGGTACTCTTGGAACTTGATGCACACTTAGTAGTGAGTGGGGTTGAGAGGTTTGGTGACTATGTATCAGTTCCTTTCTTCTGAGCCCTTACCCCAGTGCTTTCTGCGACAGGTGGCATTAACTTCACGAGACAAAGGGGCTGTCCACATGCAGATGTTGTGGCTGCCATCAGAGTGTACATGGCACCGTCATGGGCAGCTTTCACACTAATGGCATGCTTCTAGATGTTCATCAGGATTATTTAGAAATTAACAAAGAATTTAGGCCCTTCTTCCCTCTATAGTGAACTGCCTTTTGTGTGTACTATTAGCAGAAAAGAAAATGTTTTAAAATCATTTAGATTCTGGATGTCCTGTTTTCAAGAGGTGGTAAGGACCCCTCCCTCTCTCCATTCTTTCATTCCGAGCCATGAATTGCAGTGTCCACTCCTCTCTCCCGCGGGAGTGCACACCATAGGGGTCTGGACCGGTCAGCACATCACTCTAGCCCAGGAGCAGCGTTCCTGTGGGCATGTGTACAAACTGTGCTGTGAGTCCTGGGCATGCCATTGAGTCTGGGCTCCCCAGGGACCATTTCCCGAGGAGGTGATGTCTGACTCCAGTCGGGCCTCTCCCAGCAGACAAGGGCCAGGAAAGGAGCTCAAGTGGAGCCGTGACATCCTGGAGGAACAAGCCTGGGGTCTGGCCTGGCCCGCTCCACCCAGGACATCTGAAACACAGACCACGGCAGCCGTGTGCGGCTGGCGGGCAGGTCCTGCCAAAGAGCATGGGCGCCCTGTGCTGGCGGGAGGGGCGCCAGGCGGGCCGCGGCTCCCAGCGCTCACACGTGGGCTGAGCTGCTCACTCAGTCTCATGGAGTCACTGGCAAGGCTTATGACTCCAGGTCAGGTACCCGTCAGCCACTCCTTACCTTCGCATTTGTCACTTCTTTTTTTTTTTTTAAAGATTTTATTCATGGGGCGCCTGGGTGGCTCAGTGGGTTAAGCCTCTGCCTTCGGCTCGGGTCACGATCCCAGAGTCCTGGGATCGAGCCCTGCATGGGGCTCTCTGCTCAGCAGGGAGCCTGCTTCCTCCTCTCTCTGCCTGCTTCTCTGCCTACTTGTGATCTCCGTCTGTCAAATAAATGAATAAAATCTTTTAAAAAAATAATAAATTAAAAAAAAAGATTTGTCATTTGTCACTTCTAAGCTGGTTCAGAAAGAGCCTGGCAGAGCACAGGTGTTCTCAGACTCACCTGGACTCCTGCACCTGTGTGTCCGCTTTCAGCCGTTAATGTTGCCTGGTTGTGTGATTTTCTTTTTCTTTCTTTCTTTCTTTTTTTTTTTTTTTGAACAGGCCACAATTGCTGGTTTGGAAGGATCAGGTGACATCGTGTCTGTTTCCTGCACAGAAAATGAAATATTTTTCTTAAAGGGAGATAGGAACATTATAAGAATTTCGAGCAGACCTGAAGGACTAGCATCAATAGGTTTGTATTCGTTATAAACTGTGCTATGTGTATGTAATTGTAGTTTATAATTGATAAAGCTTAGCGTTACTTTGTTAAACGACTGTAGCTTTATCTGAACAAGGAAGTATTTGGAGAGTTTCCTATGATTCTTTTCTTTTTTTTTTTTAAGATTTTTTTGGTTTGGTTTGTTTTATTTTTAGAGAGAGTGTGTGTACGAGCAGGGGGAGGGGCAGAGGGGGAGGGCGAGAATCTCAAGCAGACCACGCACTGAGTGTGGAGCGTCACCCGGGGCTCCATCTCACGACCCTGAGATCATGACCTTGAGCTGAAACCAAGAGTCAGATGCTCAACCCACTGAGGCGCCCAGGCCTCCCTCCTGTGATTCTTAAAATATGGTTTACAAGTGCTTTTCTTGAAGCTTATCTACCTTAAGGCTCACATCAGACAACCTCGCGTTTGGTGAAGCTGTTCCGTGGGTCTGGAAGGTGGGGGGCTGGACAAGTAGTGAGGAGAACTCAGCACCCATGTGACTGGCCGCTGGCACCCTGAGACTGCGTGTGGGACTGATACTTCAAAGGACAGATTTGCCAAGATTTTAGGACATTGAAATCTGTTCTCTGGAACATGTCCTGTACCCTCCACGCAGTTCTTCCGTATGACACCGATCATTCTCCGCGCTTCTGACTTTTTGTTGTACGTCCCACAGCCCGGGTTCTGGCGAGCGCATTCCCGTGCACACATCCGCGGTACTTGGGGTATTTGGGGCTCGTCACTGAACTTGTCCCCATGGTGACAGCAGCCATGTGGGGAGCCCCTCCTCCTCTCTGTCCCTCACTTTGTTCTCACTCTGTTCCAGACACTTCTAAGCACTTAACAGTCATGACCTCATAAAATCCTGAACACAGCCCTACATGGAAGATACTGGTTCTACAGACGAGACTGGGGCTGTGGAAATTGCAGTGAGGTCCCGAAGACACCACCACTGGGGGGGATGTGAGCCGCATGCGGGGGACATCTGTGTGGCCCCCGAGGCCCCGCACGTGTGTAGCCTCGAGTTCACGGAGCAATTTCACAGGCACCTTGTTTGATGCTCAGGACAAGCCTGTGGGCAACATGAGGCCGGTAGCCCTGCCACGGCCTTTCCCCAGCCAGTCCCCCTTCCCCCCGGGGCTGGGCACGGCCTTGTGCCTTCCTCCTCACTGCTCCGGTTGCCACCGTGTCCCAGGTGGTGTGCAGGGCGCCCCCACCCCAGCTGAGCCCTCCGGGTTCCTGCCGCCATCCCCCGTCCCCAGCGCCCCAGGCGGGTCTGAGCGCTAGGTGGGTGCGCTCCCCGACGGGGCCTCCTTTGGCCGGTGCTGCCCTCTGCTCTCAGTTCAGGTCTTCCTGTATCTTTGGCCCTTTCCCGAGTGCTTTAGTTAAGTCGGCCGTCCCTGTCTTCGCTCGAGTTCCCAGGGGCCTTCCCTCCTACTGCTGCTGCGGCCGGGGAGCCGTTTCCTTACCATGTCCTTCCCTCACAAAATAGTAAACCTTTTGGTTGCAAGGATCTTGTAGCTCAGCTTTGTGGCCCCAGATAGCACATGGCACACACAAGCCCTGAGTGAGTGTTTCTTAATCCTCGGTGTCCCGTTTCAGATTAGAAAACCAAGGACTGGGGGGTAAATGACAAGCCCCAGATCCACCAGCGCCGTCCTCCAGTTGCTGCTTCGGCCGACGCTTCTCCTGCTTCTCCTGCTTCTCCTGCCTGGCTACATTGGTCAGAAGCGTGGACCTTTGTCATAGCTACGGGCTGGGGGTATCTTGGCCCTGGAGGCATCCTTGCTCTAACTTCTGCTCTCACCAGCACTAGCTGGTGTCTGAGTCGCTGCAGGAGAGGGAGGAGAGGGAGTAAAAGGCCTGGGCCCAAGTGCGTGGGCCAGTTGCAAACCCAGGGCCTTCTAGAGCGGGAAGCAAGGCAGGAGCACGGCGAGGGAAGGGCGCTCCAGGCGGCAAGCCCCCGAGCCCCCAGGCATTACTAAGGCCTTTGTCCTTTTGTAATGTTAGAATACAGAGTATGGTTAGTAGGAAAATATCCCAGACAGCCTCTCAGAGCCAGATATCTAGGACTTGAAAAGATGAAAATGTCCTAAGGGCTACCTTGGCCCCCACTTTACTGTCTCTTACAAGATGGTGGGGTGGGCGTGGGGTGGGAGTGAGTTATTTCTTAGGTCAGAGGGTCAGTCAGGGTAGCTGTCACTCCAGGCCGCAGTTTCTGTGGAACAGGACTAAGTTCTGAGTCTTGAGTTTTCGGAGCTGGCATCTGCACGGTGTGGTCAAGGGCGGGCGGCTCGCGGCAGGGAAGTCGCGGGGGGGGGGCGGGGGGGTGCTGCTCTGCGGTGACGGAAGCGCTCTGTGTCCGCGCCGTCCCCGGGGCTGCCGAGTGCTTGCACTGTGGGGAGTGCAGCTGCGTTCACGTCGTGCTCGACTTTGAGTTTAAATAGCTGCACATGGCAGTGGCTGCTGTGTTGCACAGGACGGCTCCCGGCCGAGACCTGCCATCGGCTCGTGTGGTCTTTGACAAGTCGCTTCCCTGGCCGGGCTTCGCTCCGAGCAGAGCCCTGCGTGTCCGTCCCCAGCTTGTACCCCGCAGCCCCTAGTCTGCCCCGGGCCACCCTCACGGGAGGACAGGAATTCCCGTGTGGCTGGCTGGTGGTCCCCGAGCAGTGCCGGGCCCATAGTGTATACGCAGTATCGGGATGGCTGAGTGGGTGAAGTCGTCCATAGTCCTGTGTACGGGGTCCTGTGGCTGGAGCCCTGGTGGCCATGGCGACTTGTGCTGTTGCGTTGAGAAGGGCGAGTCCGTGAAGGTGAGAAACTCGCTGGCTCTTGGTCGTGGTACAGAACAGGGTGCCTTGAGCCTCTGCTGCCACGTCCTCACGCCCCACTTCTCTGTTCTGGGTTTGTTCTCATGGAAAATGCCCTTTCTCTCCTTAAATTTCAAGAAATATAGGTACGCATATATTTTTCAAGTGCCTTTTGAGTTCTTTTATGTTTAAGGCGTGGTCTAAGTAGGGACCGTCACTAAGCCCTTTTCTTAGAAACAGGTCATTTGTCTTCTTTAGGAATTATTTGTGAATTGATGTAAGAAATGCTGTGTACTTAGTAGCGTCCCCTTCCTATTGAGCTGTTTATAGAAAATCGCCGTGACGAGCCATTTTCCTGATTGTGGTGGGTGAGCCCCCGGGAGCACAGATCCGTCGCAGACTGTTATGTGCGACCTTCCCGCTTCAGCAGTCTCTCTGAGCCTAGCGGGCGGGGATTTAGGGTTAGCAGACCTGAATGAGAGCTTGTCGACTTCCTTAGACAGCCAACAGTGACCCCCAACCCTCTTTCTCAGCGCGAGATGGTCTGGAGACACCAGGATGCGCAGAGCAGGCCCCTGGGCAACGTGGGGAGAAGCCATCGGGGGCCCCGGTGTCGGAGACGAGGCTCAGGGGCTCTTCCGTGGCCAGCTCTGTGGCCAGCGAGCCCAGGAGCAGGAGCAGCTCGCTCAACTCCACCGACAGTGGCTCTGGGCTCCAGGCAGCTCCAGAGATGGGGAGGGGAGGCCAGCCCACCTCGCAGAGATTCAGCATGATCAGCTCTGAAGACTTTGACCAGGAGCTTGTCGTGAAGCCTCTGAAAGTGAAAAAGAAGAGGAAGAAGAGATCAGGTACCGTCCTTCGCAAAACACACACTGACTCCTTACACAGGGGTATTCTCGCACACTTTTGGGGAGTGCTGCTTTCACTGTGTGAGCATTTGCCCATTCAGTGAGCAGAGAAGGCCTTCAGAAAACAAGTGTGCTCTTTCCTCAAAGGAGTTTTACCGTGAAATATTTCATATGTTAAGAAAGTACCACACACACCGAAAGCACCTTCATGGGGTGTGAGTAATATAACACACACGTGTGTACTTACCACCCTGCTTGATGGGTCTGGGGCTATACTTCTTGATATTTAAATAAAATTTTAGATGTATCCATGTATAGCACGTGTTAGACAAGAGACACTATGAGCCTGGATGGAAAGGCACAGAAATAGAAGATTTATGCTGGTGTCTAGACGGGCCGTTTTACGTTTAGTGTTGGGTAGGTTATCGGCCATGGGATTTAACATAGAAATGGTTTAAGTTTTTACTCCTTTATTCCTGTTAGGCCTCTCGAGCTACACATACGTACCAGACTGCTAAGCATGTTAATAATTTTAAACAACTGGTCTGCAGTCCAACCTTTCCTTTGTTTTCCTCCATTAACATTTCTCGAGCAAGGCCTAGAGCCCATCACTGTCTCTGATGTTTGCATCCGTTTAAGACATCTCTGCACGGGGATAATTCGTACTTGAGAGATGCATTCCTCACCACTTAAATATCCTTCATTTAAAATGTATTTTTTTCCTTGAGCCAAAATTGTGTTTTTTAGTCTCTTACTATTTATGTGGAGTCATACCCCATTTTAAACATTCTTATTTTAAATTTTAAATTAGAAGGTGCAAGCAGGAACACCTGCCACAGTTCCCTTGAATCAACTCCCTGCTATGAGTTTCCGGGTGACAGTCCCAGGTCCTTGAACACAGACCTGCTGTCCATGACCTCGAGTTTGGGCAGCATCGTGGATCGGTTGAGCACAGAGTCTCCTGACCAGGAGAGTAACCTCAGCGGTGAGGTGAATGGTGTCCTGCAGGAAAATACTGACCCCGAAACGTTCAGTGTCCTGGAGGTGCCCGAGCCCGCCACTGCCGTCCTGCATGAAGGGAATGGCGACAGACCTGGACTCCCACGATGTGACTGTGCAGAAGACACAGGGCCACACAGTGGAGTGTGGACTTCACTCCTGGAGCTGAGGGAAGCTATGGAAGGTAGTGACGTTACAGAACTCAGAGAGGAACCTCGTCCCGCAGACAATGGACTGAATAGCAGACAGTCACCCTGTCGAGAAAAGGACAGCTCTGCAGAGGCCCGAGAAGCGGGGGATGTGGAGCTTGATGACCCCCAAAGCACTTTTTCTGAAGTCCCTTTCCTGGACTCACCCCCGGTGCCTTCCAGCCTTAGCTGGGCCCCCCATGCCGAGCCGTGGCTGCCGGGGACTGGAGCTGACGAAGGCTGTGCCGAGGAGCCCAGCAAGGAGCAGGGCTTCCTCACACACATGGGGGGCCCCAGCCACCTCGGCCCACATCCCTGGCACACTGTCACCGACACGGGCCTGAAGGAAATGGTTGCCTCGGGTTGTGACTCGGGGAGTGTGAGAGGACGGCTGACACCCCCAGTCTCTGCCTTGGCGGCTCACACCCGTGAGCCTCGGCTCGAGCAGCCTTCCCGGGACCAGGTGTTGACATCCAGTGACGAGGAGGACATCTATGCCCAGGGGTTGCCTTCCTCTTCCTCGGAGACGAGTGTGACAGAGCTCGGTGGTAGTCGCTCCCTGCAGGACCTGAGCCAGCCTGGCGCGGAGGACACCGGGCTCCTAAAGTCAGATCAGGTATGTGGGTTTGGGGTGGCCGGTGTCCTGGGGTCCACCCAACCCATGTAGTCAAGGATGATGATTCCTGATCATTTACGTAACAGATTTTTTTCAAAATGCTTACTTTCCTTAGCAAGTCATTATTTTTCAGTGTATTTGATTTTGAGACTAATCAGGTCTTATAACTTGTCCTGCTAAGTCGTCACGGGGTGTGGATTATGAGTGTGGACGTGCGTGTGCTTCCCCCAAACGGACCGCTAGATTCTCCCAGCGCTAACAACACGCATTGTTCGGGAAGCTCTTGCCATGTGCCGGGCACCACGCTAAGCACTTTGTAAGTTCGACTCATTTCCTTCTCCAAGAACGAAACAAAAGTAGGTAAAGGAGTAGGTGCTGCCGTGGGCCCCATTTTACAGCGGAGGGAAGGAGGCGTAGGTAAATGGCTTACACAGGTCACGTAGCGAGTGAAGGGCAAGGCTGGCCCGGGACCCCGCTCTCAGCCTCTGTGCCGTCCTGCATGGGCAGTGACATGTCCCGCTTACTTGTTCTGAGACAAATGCCGGAAGGTGAGACCTTCCGCTCGGTCTCGCCTGCGCCCATCCTTTCTTGAGTGCTTTCGGCTGCCAGGCTCTGTGTTCGGTGTTGGCTGCTGTGGGCGCGGATAGCCAGTCCGGATCCCAGAATCTCCGGGAGGACCCAGACGTGCCTGCCGATCATCTCAGCTGAGCACGACTCTCGGCCGATGCTGGCCAGCCAAGTGCAGGGCTGTGGGAAGGCTGATGGGCAGGCTGACGACGTCTCGTGCAGGCGGGCTATTGGGATTGGAAGCGAGAACTTTAGAAAAGCCCTCCCCTAGGTGAGAGGGGACCTGGCGCTTGGAGGACTGCTTCCTCCCTTCATGGTCCCCCCTCCTCCCCATCCGGTAGCTGGAAAACCAAGATATTTTGTGGCATTTGCCAGGGGCATGGGGCACTTGTTGTGGGGAGCAGGGCTGGATTGAGAAGGGGTGGGTGCCATTCTCTGTGAAGCAGCAACCTTCCATATTTGGGTGATGGTGCAAGCACATTGATTCCTTCTGCAGCTTTAGAAAACTGTTAAGCTGCGAAGACTTCATTTAGCTCTTTTTTGAAGAATCATGGCAACAAAACATCAGTCCATAGAATTCAGCCAGGCTCAGTATCTTGGCCAGACTTCCATTAGCCACACGATGTATCCTGTGTCTGGTGATCGGGACCATGCTTAAAACCCGAGGGTGAGGGCACAGAGCCGGTGGCAGGGCCGCTCGTCCACACACCTTGGCAAGGATCCAAGGCACAGAATGTGGGCTTGCACGCACGTTGTGTATTGTGCAAGAGCTAGGTTGTTTTAACGTCAGCACCGCGTTTGGAAGGGTGTTCTGACCTGACGGAGAGCTACCCAGGCGTGCTCTGGGGTCCTGACGGGGGACAACAGGTCCCCGCTTGGCTTCCCAGAGACCCTCCGCCCTGTGACTTGTTGACGACTGCCCGACAGCACGGCTCAGCGCTCTGCTACGGAACTCACCAGGCTCTGTCCTTGTTAGTTTGCAGAAAGCTGGATGGGATACTCCGGTCCCGGCTACGGCATACTCAGCTTGGCGGTCTCCGAGAAGTACATTTGGTGCCTGGACTACAAAGGCGGCCTGTTCTGCAGCGCACTGCCGGGCGCTGGGCTCCGCTGGCAGAAGTTTGAGGACGCCGTCCAGCAGGTGGCGGTCTCCCCCTCAGGTTGGCCTCCCCGGCTCCCACCTCCCTGCTCCTGCCAGTGTAGCGGCCCAGCGCACGGCGGGCACGTGGCGGGCACACGGTGGGCCCTGCCGCAGCGCCACCCATGCAGCGTGTGACCAGTGCCTGCGCGTCTGAGGGTTTTCTCCAAAGAACAAGGGTCGCTTCGTTTGACATTAATTAATAAACATCCAGTAAATGGATGTTCAGCTTGAATCTTGGTTCGGTTTTTTTTATTATTAATTGCAGTGGTAACACATGAACATGTTTTTATAAGCTATGCAAACTGCTTGAATTTTGAGGGATTTTTTTGGAGAGAGATTAACATATGAACACCTTACAAAAATGTGTCCCTATTTCTTTTCTTTTATGGAAGGGGAGGGGCAGAGGGAGAAGGAGAGAGAGGATCTTAAGGAGGCTCTACACCCAGCACGAAGCCTAACACGGGGCTCAGTGTCATGACCCTGACATCATGACCCGAGCCAAAACCAAAAGTTGGACCCTTCACTGACCGAGCCACCCAGGCGCCCCTGTGTTCCTGTTTCTTCGTGTTGTTTTAAAGCAACTGAACCAATAGAGATGGACTTACGTGGGTGTAGATTATTAGGGTTTCTTTCTAGAAATTTTTCTTTAATGAACAATGTGTGTGCTTTGGCTGAATCATCTACTCCCTGAGTGTAAAAGAAAAATGCGTTCATTCTTGCAAGCCATGGTCCGGCTGACCATTTTTAGTGAACTGGAGTGGACATTTCCTGAATGATGCTCTACTAGGCTTTCAGCCTGTACCTCCCTTCCCTGTCCAGAATCATTTGCGCATCTGTTTGTCATAATGTTGGCCACTTCACCTGCTGGGGGGGTGGGTAGGTAGGATAGAAGTATTCATGTGTATTTGCCTCATAGTAATTCCCCCCCCCCTTTTTTTTAAGAGATTTTATTTATTTATTTGACAGAGAGAGACACAGCGAGACAGGGAACAGAGGCAGGGGAAGTGGGAGAGGGGAAGCAGGCTTTCCCGCTGAGCAGGGAGCCCGACGTGGGGCTCGATCCCAGGAGCCTGAGACCATGACCTGAGCCGAAGGCAGACGTTCAACCACCGAGCCACCCAGGCGCCCCGCATAGCACCTTCTTTGTTAAGACACTGGAGCAGAAGTCAGACAAAACATACTCTGACTTCAGACTTATCCCCGTAATTTTACCGTGTTTCTGATGGATTTCCTTGAACTCTTCCTGGTCTTTGTCACTATTTAAAATAGCAGTTTGTTCAAGGTTGTTTTATTTCTTTGCTTATTTGAAAAATATTTTTCCTCAGTGGCTGAGATCATAGTCTAGTCTTTAACTCTTGTTATGTAATTGTGCGCTTCAATTCTTTCTCTGCCATTTACTTCTGTTCACCCTCCCAGCCATTTAGAAGCCTTGGCTCTATCCTGATTCTGTTGATTACTTTGTGTTTCCAAAACCTTCTGGCCCTTGCTGATCTCGTAGGAATTCTGTCCCCACCAGATCAGTGTACTTGACTGAGTCGCCCTGCGGTGCCCATGTCTTCAAGGGGCACCAGAGCCCCACCGTGTTCGGGGTGTGCTTTGGGCTGAGCTGTCTGGCTTTTCTCCTCTTACCTCGGCTCTCCCCATCAGACCCTCTAGTCCAGCCTGTGGTCTTGGTGGTTCTCTGGTGGTTTCTTACATGTGGCCGCCTGGCCTGTGTCACACCCTCCATATACACAGAACATCCTCCTCCTTCCCTCCCCTTCTTCCTCTCTGTTTATCAGAGTCCCTTTCTGAGTAAGAAAGGACAGCCCTGCTCAAGTGCCTCCTTTCTGTGCATCTTAACCCTCAGTTGGTCCAGAAGCGACCCATCTGAATCCCTCTAGGACTTTTCAACCTCTCATGGGGGACGAGTTGTGCCTCCTGATGTAACCGCGTCGGCGCTGCCACTCCGCGTCAGGAGTGCCTGAGGTCTGTCCGGCTCGGTGTGCCGTGTCACCGATCTGTTCTCACCTCCAGTTTCCCTAGCAGCCCTGTAAGTACAGAGGAGGAAGTCAGGCATGGAGAGACAGTAGGTGCCTTGACACCTGAAGCCACACAGCTGGTGGGTGGTGACCTAGGAACCAAACCTTGGCGCTGCGGGCTCTTTCCCCAGTTGGGGTGGAAGCAAAAGAGGGAGAGAGGTTTTAGAAATCTCTCTCCCCCACAGCACCCGGGATGAAGTTTTTTGTGTAAGTAATTCTCTGCGGTTATTGGATGGTGAACAGAATTTTTATTTCTACAGGAGCCCTTCTCTGGAAGATTGAACAGAAATCTAACCGAGCTTTTGCTTGTGGAAAAGTGACCATCAAGGGGAAGCGGCACTGGTACGAAGCCCTGCCCCAGGCAGTGTTTGTGGCCCTGAGCGACGACACGGCCTGGATCATCAGGACAAATGGAGATCTGTACCTGCAGACAGGTGACTGGGGCGGTCCTCCAGCTCCTGTGGGGGGAGGGGGTGATTGCTTCCTACTGCCCCTCACTTTGTTAGGGACACACTTAGAGCCATCACAATGACGAAGGGGCTAAAAGTCCATTTAAGACAGTCTGCCTTTGGAATATATTAGCAGTTTCCTGCAACTGACTCACATCCAACCCGGACAAATTTAGGGCAAGACTTGATAGGGTTATTCAGTGAGATACAGAAACAGATTCTTACTCTCCTTATGGCTAACCATTGCCTATCACTTGTGCTGCAATGTCAGATCTTAAGGGGAAAGAATAACGGGGAAGTGACATTAGAATCATTTTTTCCTTTAGGTTATGGCTGGACTTTTTTCAGCCAGGTCATAGCCCTGTCCCCGTATACTTATTTACATGTGGGTCAGGAAGAAACAACGAGAAAAATCATTTGATCTAAGTAGCAGTTCAGTTCGTCCTAATAAACTGCCCTGAGGGGAACCTTCAGCTGCCGGAGGAGACTCAGTGGGACTTGTTTATTAAAAATAAACTGTAATGAGCGTGAGTGTTTATGTCAGCAAAATAGGATATGACTTTCCAAAGGCGACGTGATTTCTCGGCCTATGGAAAGGGTGTGGGGTGGGAGCTCTTTTCTGGCTCTCAAGAGGTTGTATTGGATTTACGTAAAGATCAATCTTCTAACCATCTAATATTGCTGATTTGTGGAGACTGTTTTAATCTCTGTTACGAGCTGTCAGCCAGGGGTGATGCTCTGAGACCAAAAGTCTCCGCACCCCTGGCTCTTCCTCACACGTGGGAGGGCCAGCATCTCCTAGAAGCTGCTGCTTGAGCCCTGGTGGTCAGCCTTGCCAGCTCCCGGGCCACGTGCGAGTTCTGGTTTCTCCCTTCAAGTGGGAATAGCTCTGAAAAGGCAGATGCATATCCCGTTTCCAGGGGCACTTGAGTTTTGTTCCTGGTGAGGAGACGGAGTGCTTCTGGCCTGGGGTTGAGGAACGGGTGCCCTGTTAACCAGTAGTACCAGACCGGCTGTGTTCGTCTCCGGGGCTGGCCTGACGGTGTGTAGTGTAAGCAGCCCAGCAGGTGATTCCCCCTGGTTGAGGGTGAGGGAGACAGCCGAGAACGTGGGACCACAGGGCTTCTGCGAGTAGTGGGGGAGCACGCTGGGACACTGAGAACTGAGTGCAGGCTGATGCCGCAGAGTATGGGATTTGAGTTAGCAGCTGTCCCGGAAGCTCCAGGCTGCAGACAAGCTCCAAGGAGGTAGGGGGAAGGAGTCCTGGATGGGGCGTCAGCGACTCTCAGCTCTGGTCCTGCCATAGCCTTGCTGGGTGAGGGACGTTGCCTTTCATCTAGGGAACCACCTCCCCAACCAGGTCAGAGCAGAAGAGGGCGGCTGCTTCGTCGGAGCTGCTCTGCAGAGGGTGGGGGGGCTCAGATCCTTGCCATCCACAGCCGCCGCAGCTCTGCTTACCCCAAGGCTCTGAGGGCACAGCCACAGAGCACATGTTGCTCTTGGCCTGGCTGCTCTTGGCTCAGGGTCTGGCTGCTCTGCCCTGGGCTTTCTTGTTCTTCCGGAACATCTTAAGCGACTTTGGGATACCCGCAGATTCTCAATTGTCATTCCTTCAGTTTTCAGAGAGCGTTTGAAAACACTTCAAATACATGTCCTATTTGAGCACAACCTAACCATTTTTTGTTGGCTAGACCTTACAAAGACAGAATGCTTGCTACAAAAGAATATAGCAGAATATCAAAAAAAAAAAAAGAAAGAAAGAAAAAGAAGCAAACAGCAGAATACAAATGAGGTGTGAAGTCCTGACTGTGTGTCTTGGGGACTTCCTGTCTGTCTCCCTGGCAGGTCTCAGTGTGGATCGCCCTTGTGCCAGAGCCGTAAAGGTCGACTGTCCATACCCACTGTCCCAGGTCACAGCCCGAAACAGCGTGGTGTGGGCTCTGACAGAGCAGAGAGCCCTCCTGTACCGGGAGGGCGTGAGCAGCTTCTGCCCTGAAGGGGAGCAGTGGAAATGTGACATCGTCAGGTATCGACGGGAGCAGGCGCGTCCTCCCCATCTTGCTTGTCCCACCCTTGGTTCTTCGTCAGCTTGACTCCCCTTAACGCGCCCCTGGGAGGCTGCCCCGGTAGAGCTGCTTCTCTGAAGCTCTCCATGGTGACCGTGTTGTCTGGAATCGGCAGAGCCGATGGCCGCGGCCTGACCGCGGGTCGCCCTGTGCCTGCCTCTGACCGGCAGCTGGGTCAGGGCGTAGCTTTTTGAAATGCTGCCGACCTCTCGTGTGACTTCAGGCATCACACGATCACGGGTCTCACGACAGTTTCTATTCAACACTGCCCGGCGCTGTCGGGTGGTTTCTGTGTAGGATCTCAGTGGTTTCAGGCCAGATGTTTTTCCTTCATAATCATCAGTGGTAATTGATCTCTAGTAATTTATTTGGTGACTTATACCACTCAAAGTTTTAATTATAGAATTACCATCAAATCATTTTGCTAATTAGAAAAATTAGACTAGGATCTTCATGGTTTGAACCTAGCACCCAGTCAGCATGACTAGTCTAATGTGGCTACCGTGAGCCACAGCGGGGCTGGGCTGGGTGTGCGACTGCGGCTGGCCCCAGCACTGCTCTCCCCCAGTGCTGGTTAGCGTGGACCGTCCCGTGCCAGAGCAGAGCTGAGCGGGGGCTTTACCAGAGGTGGGAGGGCACTGCCTGCAGAGAGGCAGCGTCCACCCCGCTGCTGCTGCCCGACACAGCCTGGCACACGGGGGCACCTCCCAGGGGCTTTCCCGCCATGCCGGCTTTTCAGTATGTCTTTGAGAAGCTGCCACACATTTAAACAACAACGTAACTTGAAACTCGAGCTTCCTTCCGTGGAACTTGGGGGTGGGGTCTAAACCCACCCGGGAGACGCTTGAAGCTGGCGTTCCTAGTCAGGCTGGGCATTTGGAGTGTGGGCGCTGACTCCCCCTTCTCTTCCCTGTTTCCAGTGAAAGGCAGGCTTTGGAACCCGTCTGTATAACTCTCGGGGACCAGCAGACTCTGTGGGCCCTGGACATCCGAGGGAACCTGTGGTTCCGAACTGGTATCGTTTCCAAGAAGCCCCAGGGAGATGACGATCATTGGTGGCAAGTAGGTGCTTGGCTCGGGGGTGCTGGCCAGGATGTCTCTGCTCTGCTCTGCTTCCCCTTTTACAGCCCTTCTTCTCCTTGAAGAGATTGGAGAGGTTGGATTAAATGAACATTTGCTTTCACTCTTCAATGAGTTAGTCTGTTCGCTCTATTTGAGCGCGTTAGAAATATCTGGGCTTTTCATTGTAGGAAGTAACTTGTAAAACTCTCTGTGCTTAACTATACAGGCTCTGTTTATTACTTCTTTTTCGGTTTCGGTGTTATTTAGAAATTTATCCTTACGCGCTAAATAAGCCCGGTGATATCCTTTTGAAGACCTGGGTAGTAATGATGTTGAATTCTGAACACATGGGCTGAGAAGAGCTAGACTGCAGGTTTGGAAACCCGGCCTACAATTAAAATTCATCTCTGCCCGCTGGCTCCAAAGTCCTCTAAGCAAGTGGCATTTCAACAAAGAAAGGAGAATGTTCCCACGCGCTCCCAGAAAAGGAAACACTCTGTGTAATAGGAGGGTGTAAGCAAGCTCACTTCTCATGACTTGGTCCCAGCCGGGGTGGCCTAGAATGTGTTTTTCAAGGAGTTGTTCTTGCCCCTCTTTGGTACCGTTCAGTGTAGCTGTCATGCCCCCAGCTTCCCGCAGTGGCCAGAGAGGTGGTTCAGGCCCTCAGCTGCTGGAAACGAGGCAGCATCTCTGCAGTGTTTGTCTCCAGTGGCTCAGGTCCCGTCACTGCCTCAGACTTGCCTCGTGAGGGCAGGTCGGTCATTAGCTGCCCTTGGTCTGTCGGATGAGAATGTGAAAAAGAAGTTGTGTTTGCCCTTTGATGAGTAAGTATATGTGTACCAAGGTCTCTGATATGTCTGATACTCTGAAAAGTTGTACAAATGATTTTAAAATACCTTCTCCATCCTGGTAAGCATACTTGGTTTTACGCACGCATGCGTGTACACACACACACTCTCAAATGTGTATATGTATCATGTTCCATTTTTAAGTGGCCTAAAGAAAGTTGGATACAATTTTATCATCATATTCAGAATGTTATCTTTAGAGAAATTTGACAGAATCATCTTTGAGGTATTTGGAAGCAGAGTTATTTTAATTACTCTAAGACTGATTTCTCTGTGGCGCCAGAGCCAGCTTTATGTTTGGCTGCTAAACCTTTCTTTTTTTTTAATTTGCATCCTGCTTCTCTGCAAGTGTTGGGCACTGAGATGGCCTGTCACAGGTTTTCTGTGTGGCCTTGGCATGTGCACCCTCCGAGGAGGCCCAGCAGCACACGTGGTGAGCCCCAGGGCTCCATGCCTGGCGTTCTGTGGGCTGTGACGAGACCACGCAGCCAGGCTGTTGGATAGCAGGAAAGGGGGCCATGGGGTCTGGACATGGTAAAGCAATTCACTGCAATCTCAGTTAGGACAGTGCGGGTCCTTTCATGGGTGAAAAAGTGCAGATTTGTACACTTAAGCACTGATTTTCATAGTAATTTACTTTTTGTTTTTGCTTATTAGAATTAAGTTCCCTGTAATAAGTGATGTCCCTTTCACTCAGCATTTCATTGTGCATGACCTGGGAACACAGCCTGTGTAAGGGTGTCCTAGGAGTTAGGGAGCAACATTCTCTGTGACCAAACCCAACAGGGCACAGGTACACGTGAAAGTCATGTGGAGGCAGATTTTGACCAACTTAGAACTTTCTGACGACCGGAGCTGCCAACAAGAGAGAGATTCTTGGGCCGCCTGGGGGTTCAGCGTTGTGTCTGCCTTCGGCTCAGGTCATGATCCTGGGGTTCTGGGATTGAGCTCCGTGTCGGGTTCCCTGGTCAGTGGGAAGCCTGCTTCTCCCTCTCCCTCTCCCCCTGCTTGTGTTCCCTCTCTCGCTGTGTCTCTGTCAAATGAATAAACAAAATCTTTAAAAGAGAGAGAGAAAGAGAGAGGTTCCCTCAGAGTTGCCCCAAAGAAATGTCTTTCAGGAATGTTAGAGGAGTGGTTTGCACACCGGAGCCAGGCTGTGCTGATTGTGTCCAGGGTGGGGCCTGGTTTGCGCTGTTGAACTGACATATTTATCGACAGTCCTGGTCTAGATCATCAAGTACCTCCACAACCCTACTTATAGTACCTTTTTAAACCCATATTACGATTCTAAGGATTGCACACTGTTGTCCATTGGAAATATCTAAATTTAAAAGCGAAATGACCCTTTCTTATTGATTAGAATAAAAAGCTTAATGGGTCTAAGGGGGGATCATAAATAATCACAAAAATAATACCTGTCATTGTGACAGACCCACGGTGGATAAAAATGTATAAAACAGAAGGTGAGCAATTTCTTCCGTCCCTCTAAATCTGACCCTCAGAATTACAATTAGTGGTTTGATAGTGTCCTGCTGGACTTTTTTTGGTCCTTACACAAAGGCGTATGTGCCCACGTGTGCTAGGTATTTGCTGGTTACGGGCCCAGTCTTAGCTCCGGGTGGTGCGCATACAGAAGGCACTCATAGGGGCGCCTGGGTGGCTCAGTGGGTTAAGCCTCTGCCTTCGGCTCAGGTCATGATCTCAGGGTCCTGGGATCGAGCCCCGCATCGGGCTCTCTGCTCAGCGGGGAGCCTGCTTCCTCCTCTCTCTCTGCCTGCCTCTCTGCCTACTTGTGATCTCTGTTTGTCAAATAAATAAAAAGAAAAATCTTTTTTAAAAAAAGAAGGCACTCATAGCTGCACTGAGAGAAGGGTGTCTTTCCGTGCCCCCCTCCAGGTGAGCATCACCGACTACGTGGTGTTCGACCAGTGCAGCTTATTCCAGACCATAATCCATGCCACGCACTCCGTGGCCACGGCAGCGCAAGTGCCCGTGGAGAAGGTGGCGGATAAGCTGCGCATGGCGTTTTGGTCTCAGCAGCTGCAGTGCCAGCCAAGCCTCCTTGGGGTCCACAACAGCGGCGTCTGGATCTCCTCGGGCAAGAACGAGTTCCATGTCGCTAAAGGAAATCTCATCGGTGGGTGAATCACTTCTTTTCGCGTTGACTCGATCGGCAGCTTCATTTTAAAGGCAGCACTGAAAGAAGAGCTTTAAGAGTCGACTGCAGAAGAGAATTTGGTGCCAGTGTGTCAAGTGTTTGTGACGGAGGCATTCTGCACGCTTTGTGTCAGTTTCCTTTTCTTACTCTATCATTCCTACAACTTGGGTACCAGCGTGTGGATGGTGTGTGATCAGTTTCTACTGGGAATCTGTGACGATACAGGAAGGGCAGATGGAGCTCTTTTTTATGTTCATAATTTCACCTTTAAGTGAAAAGACCCACCCAAAGATAGAGGATGTAGTAAGAGGGAATAGTCCATTTCCTGGAGGAAAAGTTCTTGCTCTGTGGAGAATGCCAGTCTCTGGCAAGATCTGTGACCGGTGGTATAATCCTCATGTTCCCATGAGGGCTTCATTTCCGTGAGGGAATCCCTGCTTTGTGAATTTCTCCAGCTCTCCTCCCTCTGCATGACCACCCCCCTACCCCGGCCACAACCCTGGGCAAGACAGTGGCTCTGCTTGTCCACGTAGGAGGATGAACAAGGGACTGGCCTCACAGCCCCGGCTGGCGTGGACCTCCTAATTTAAGGACATTCTAGAATTAGCTGTAAGAGGTTTTGAAGACCAGTTATAGTCTAGAACTAAAGCTCTGGAGCGTGGGTGTGTTCTCTCCTTCCTTCTTTAACACGCTTCCTGTTGGTTCCTTCTAGGCACTTACTGGAATAATGTTGTTCCCCGTGGGACAGCTTCTGCAACAAAGTGGGCCTTTGTGCTGGCGTCTACTGCTCCCTCGAAGGAAGGTTGGTTGAGAAATATAGTGCGTGGGTTGGCAGTTGACAAGTGAAAACCATGGTCTGACCGTGACCTAGTTGAGGTGGGGCATGGCCGTGTGGACCTCAGAGACAATGCAGTGGCTTCCCAGATAAGCAGCCCTTGTTCGCTGAGCCAAGGCCCCCGAAGCTGGGTAGGCCCGAGCAGGAGAGAAGGCTCTGGTCTGGGGACATTGAATGAATCTAAAAGCAGGCATCATTCCGAAGGAGAGGAACATTCAGTGTCCCATTAGGGCCAGCCCCCGGAGACTTCTGGTGATGTGTCACAGGGCCACAGTACCACAGTCAGTGGACACCAGCCTTCATGGGGCGCCTTCCCATTTCCCCTTGTGACGTCTTCTGTCACCGCAACCTCTTTAAATCCGGTTTACAGCTTCTGGCTAGTCTAAGTCCCACAGTTGTGCCCTGTTAGGACAGCCCTTCCCTACAGGGGCAGACCTCCTGCTGACCAGTCGGAGCTCCCCTCCCCTTCTGGAACATGGGGTTTGGAGCCAGGAGAGGCAGTGCCGCAGCCAGCGAGCCGGGAGCCTGGGCAGTCAGGTGACCCCTCTGCAAAGTGGCCAAAGGCCCCTCCTAGGATCGTCCTGAGGGTCGAATGGGAAGACGCCATGAAGCCTGTGGTTCAGAGGAGGCAGCTGGTTAGTTTGGCCCACTTGTCAGTACAGGAAAAGGTTTTCTGACCAGAATTCTGAAATCTATAAGCTCTGAAAACTGTAGGTTCTATCCGGAGATTGGCATAAAATCCTTTGGCAGCAAAACCTGGCCTGAACCGCTGTGGGGCCACTTGCTGACACATCGGTCACGAACACACACATTTTGTGGCTGAAATGTTACTGCATTTCATTGCTGCTTGGCTTCCCAAGGCTGTTGTTAGATATGCAGCATACCCGTGACCTTATGTTTTCAAAATCCTCAAAAGTTGTGAATTCTAAAACCTATCTGGCCACAAGTTTTAGATGATCTATATTATGATGGAACCTTGAAGTTTCCCAGAGACTATCTGCATTTTAAACTCATTCTGTTAAGCCTAAAGGACTGTATAAAAATGACGGAGAGGAGGCGAGGGTGGGTTTTGAGGAGGAGTTGGGGAGAGAAGGCTTTCCAGCTTTCCGAGCCTCTCCAGCAGCCTCCCCCGATCTGCCCACCCACAGCGCCCCAGCCAAGACCAGAGCAGGGAACTGTGGATCCATCCTCCTGAGGAATTGCTGACCTCACTCCCTCCAGAGCCCCAGCCACACTGAGTCAGACTCCCCAGCCCTTATGAAACGTCCAAGGTCAGAGCTGCTGAGCCTACATCGTAGCCTTCACCAAATCTCCTGAGCCCTGCTCTCTTTCCTCCCTTTAGAGCATCTCAGGCTTCTGTGTTAACGGGCTGGCCACGGGGTGCGCCTCCAACTTCTGACTTCAGGTCCATCGAGCACTCATGCACAGTGGCGGCCTGGGAGCCAGGAGCAGCGGCATCAGCCGCCCAAAGGCCGGGGCTCCCTGGTGCATCTTGTCAGTGACGAACCCGAACCTTTTCCGCAGGAAGCTCCCTGTGGCTGTGCCAGAGCAGCAAGGATCTGTGCAGCGTCGGTGCGCAGGATGCTCAGTCCCGCCCCTCCACGGTGCAGCTGCCCCCCGACGCCGAGATGAGGGCGTACGCCGCCTGCCAGGACGCTCTGTGGGCCCTGGACAGCCTCGGGCAGGTGTTCATCAGGACGCTGTCCAAGAGCTGCCCCACGGGCATGCACTGGACGCGGCTGGACCTCTCCCAGCTAGGTACGGCCCCCGCGTTCGGCTCGCGTGGGTTCTTACGGGTCGCTGTGTGGGTTGCTGGATTTCAGGACGTGGATGGGCCGCTCTTGCAGGTTAAGCGGGCTTCTTCGTTGTGTCAGGAGCCATGCTTCCCCACCGTGTCAGCTTGGAGGGCGTGCGGAACCCCGGAGGAGCGCAGGCTCAGAGGAAGCTGCCACTAGAACGGCCTGAGGCACTGCCTCTGCCGGTCCGACTCAGCGTGGCGTATCGCCCTGTGCCCTCTGAGCCTGGACGGACGGGCGTGTCCTTCGGCAGCCCTTTGCCTGGCCCTCTGCAGCTAGAACCCTGCCCGGCGAGTGTCCATTCTCACTCGGGCGGCCCGAGGAGCTGCCGTGCGTCTCTGGATGGCAGCTCTTCCGGAGCCTCCCCTCGAAGGCTACAGAGCCGCCCGAGGGGCGTGACCCGTGCACCAGTCATTCATTGGTAGTGCACGAAGCGAGATAGTAGAGGCAGCCCACGGCGTTAGGTTATGCTGCAGGCAGCTTCTTGATCGAGGGCAGCTTATGTGTGGCTAGTCTGACAGCAGAGACTTGTCTGAAGGCAGAGGCTGCTCCTGGCAGCTCCAGAAGGTCCACAGAAGCCTTAGGAACACTCCCCTGCCACACAGTGTCCCATTTTGGTAAATGGACAGCCCGTGTTTTTTGTTTGGTTGGTGGTAAAGTTGAATTGTATGAGCATCTAGTATTTGAGAATTCAAGCCCATGTACTCATTAGAGAGAAGGGGGAGAGGCACCTGGCTGGCTCAGTCAGTAGTGCACATGACTCTCAATCTCTGACTCGTAAGTTTGAGCCCCACATTAGGCTTAAGGTTTATTTCAAATGTATACATACATAGGGGTGCCTTAAGTGTCTGCCTTCGGCTCAGGTCCTGATCTCACAGTTCTGGGATCAGCCCTGTATCGGGCTCCCTGCTCCGTGGGGAGTCAGCTTCTCCCTCTTCCTCTGTCCCTCCCGCCCCCATTTGTACTCTTTCTCACACACATGCTCTCTCTCTTTCAAATAAATAACTAAATAAGTAAACTTAAAAAAAAAAAAGCACACACACACACACACACGTGTGCGTGTGCCTCTCCAGCGTCCCCTGGCTGCATCTCTGGCTGCCAAGGGCCTCTCCCCATCCCATGAAGCAGGCTGGGCTCCACTGCTCTCAGCTTGTGTGGCTCCCGTAAGGCACCATCTAGAGGGATTGTCGTTCTTTTGTCCAGCAAGGCCCCAGATAGAATCCAGCTTAAATAGTGGGGAGGTTGGCGCTCAGTGGAAGAAGCAAACAGTTCCAAAGCTGGGAATAGTCCAGGGTTGTGCTCAGTTCAGCAGCACATATACTAAAAATAGGAATTTCCTGGGAACATTTTGATGACTTATGCTTTTAACCTCATCCCTTGTCCTTTGAGCCTAATCCCAGCCCTGGGGCCATCACTTTCCAGCTTTTGAGGATTTACCAGCCACCATTACTGACAGTGACAGACCTGACAGAGCTGCGGCCATGAGCTCATGGCCCTGAGTGCAGTGATGGGGGACCCTCCTGCCTGCCCTGGGAAGCCTTGCCACCATCCAGAGATGTACTGGCCGGGGCCTTTCTCTCGCAGCCCCAACCAGACCCGTTTGGAAGATGTTGCCGGTTCCTTCTGTAGGTCTGAAGGCCGGGGCACATGTGCTCTCCCACCACTGAATCTTGAGGCATGTGGGAGGCTTTGCTCTTCTGCACAGTCTGGGTGAGAGGTACAGCTGTTTCCCTGCAGTGTCCCCTCCCCGTGTGTCAGAGGACACCATGTGCTACAGTGGGCACAGAGCGGATGGCATCCTGCCAGGCCACACGGAGCAGGAACCAGCTCTGCCCGGGCCTGCAGGCACTGGGCCCACAGCTCACGGCTCCCTTCTGGATCAGTCCGCTCCTCCCAGCACTGGCTAGCTGCCTTGATTCCTGCAGGTCTCCGAGGTGCCCATTTGGGCTTCACTGGGCTGGTGGCCATTCTTTGCAGGGAGAAACTCAGCTTTGGTGGGTTGAAGCCTCAGTATAAGAGACCTGATCCTGGGCAGGCTCCAGGATCCTGGGCGAGCTGCTAGCTTCCCTTATTTAAACCTCAACTTCTCACCTTCCTGATGGGAGCAGCAGTCCCCACCACAGAGAGATGATGCAAAGAAGCATCCGGGGTCAACATGAGCTTCTTGGGCAGGTATCCCACGTGGGGTCCCTGTCGAGCCCACATGACCTGCATCGCTCCCCAGGCCGGCGGGGGCGGTCTAACTAACCACGTGCCTGGTGGGGTGGTGGTGGGAAGCCCAGTCGTAAATTGTTTATTTATCTGGGTTGCTAGCAGACACTGAAATGATGGAGAAAGAATCCTTTCACCATTTTCTGAACATAGGAGAACGCAGCATGTCCTGAGTTGGTGGGGTTCTTGTTGGGCAGAGGAGGTGGACAGGGTGAGGTGGGAAAGTGCCAGCCTCCCACTGTGCCAGGGTGGGGGGTGGGAAAAGGCAGGCGAGGACCGCCGGGTGTTGTGTTGCTGGGCTCTCTCCAGGATGCTCTTTGTAGCCCGTGGGACAAACCGGTGAATCCAGTAGTTTAGTAAATTATTACTTAAGTGAGGGGATGAAGATTTTAAGTTCAGCTGTGTGCTCGCCGCCCGGACCCCCACGTGGGAGTGCCCTTGGGGGGCTGTCATAAGGCAGCAGGCATCGAACTGTGAGTAGAGAGTGTAGTGACGGAGGTAGCATTCATGCTGCCGTGCGTTCCTGATCTGGGGTTAACTGGGATGCTTCGTTGTTCTTTAGAAATTGGCCGTGGGGGTGCTCACGGCACCGAAAGGAAGCGCGGCCTTCCAGGGCTATGACTGCAGGTGAGGGTTTGTTCAGTAAGAGACTTCCCTTTCCCAGATGTCCTCTTCTTCCTGACTTCACCCTTCTCCCACCAGATTCTTCCAGAAAGGGCAGAATCCCCGGGGGCTGTTTGAGGACGCGCCTCAGTGGCGAGTCTTCCGTCTGCCCCAGGGGGTCTCCGAGGCTCTTATCCTTGCTCCCCTCTCACCACGGCCGTAGTGTGCCCCCCTCCCCGCCACGGTTGCCAGAGCTCTCTTCCTAAGACAGCTGCGGGGGCAAACCCTCAGCACGAGAGAGCGCCACGGTGCGCCCGCTTCGGGGAGGCCCCCGAGGCCATCACAGCCTGGCCTGGTCTTCTTCGCCAGCCCCGAGCCGCGGGACCACCAGCCCCCAGCCTTCGCTCTCCCCTGAATGCCAGGCCCCCTTGTGCATGGTGCGCGCTGGTCTTGCCAGGGCCTGGAGTGTTCCCCCCCCTCGGCCCTCCCCCCTTCCCCAGCCCTTCTTGCTTCAGGCCTCTGCCGAGAGGGCCCCCGCCCCACCCCGGCTTCCTTCAGTCCGAGTTTCCTCAGGGCCCCTGCCCCCCACATGCCGAGTGCCCTGCTCCTCCTCTGTCGCAGCCTTTTCAGCCTTTGCAGGCTGACCCCGTGCGGTGACTGCACACACGGGGGGTCCACGTCCATGCCCAGTGGGAAAGTAGACCGTCAGGGAAAGTGGTTATTACGGGTAGCTCCTATTTCTAAGTAATTCTGGGACATGAGGGTTTTTGGTTTTGGTTTGTTTTAAGGATTTTATTTGTCAGAGAGAGAGAGAGAGAGCACAAGCAGGGGGAGCAGCAGGCAGAAGGAGAAGCAGGCTCCCCCCGACCAAGGAGCCTGACACGGGATTCAGTCCCAGGACCCTGGGATCATGACCTGAGCCAAAGTCAGCCACGTAACCGACTGAGCCATGCAGGCCCCCTTGGGATATGAGTTTTGATCCTGTCTTTGGCCTTGATACTGATAATCACTAATAAAACTGCCTAACAGGCAGGTACAAGAGCGGTAATTGGTTAGTCCACCTCCAAGTTGCCACCATCTTGTTCAGGGATGTGATTCCTCTGTGCTGTTCTGTGCAGTCCTGGCTTCCTCTTCACAAGTATCCCGACCTCACCGACATGAAACATGAAAGCCTGTCTTCCTGGTGCTGACAGTGGGGTGGGGGTGGGGGGCGGCCCGCCTCATGGCGGCCATGCCAGGTTCTTGTAAAGTCTGGAATGTCACCAGCTTTTACATTGCAAGCAGAAATTTCAGTTTTAGGGCGTCTGGGCAGCTCAGTCAGTTAAGCTCAGGTTGTGATCTCCAGGTCCTGGGATCAAGCCCCGCATCTGGCTCCCTGCAGGGAGTGTGCTTCTCCCTCTCCCTCTGCCCCTCCCCCACCACGCATTCTCTCTCTCTCTCAAATAAATAAATAAAATCTTTTTAAAAGAAAGAAAAGAAATTTCAGTTTCAGGGATGACTTTTGCAAAGTATCAAGTTATGAATGTGATTTCTACCTTTCATTTCCTGCTTAAGACCTAACATCGCTCTTTTCTGCGCCTATTCAAATTACCAAGTCAGTTGCTGCTTTGAGATTAGATTAAGAGAATTCTTAAATGTCTGGCTACTAAACCCAGCTTTAGAGATTGAATATAGAATTTTGTGATCTATTGCAGTCCTAGTTTTTGGAAGAAAATTTGCATCATTTAGCAGGTATTTAAGATGCCGATAACATTTCACTTGCCAGTATACATAAATATGCATTCTGTCAGACGTTGGAATGTTTAGCAAACTAATGCAATTTGTAATTTAATTTATCTGGTCACAGCATTTAATGAGGAAATATTTAGTGTCAGTTTTTGCCTTCAGGTAACAAATAGAATTATATTAGGCAGTAATTTATGCAGAAAAGTAAAACACCAAATAAATGTTATTTGTTGTCCTAAAATATATGTTGAAAAGTAATCCTAAAGGGAAAATGTCTCCTCTGTTGAATAAAGTAATAAAACTTTTCTTTTTAAATAGAAAAAACATCAAGGAAAGGCAAGAAAATTGTAGTGTGTCCATGTTCATCAGGCTGGTAGCATAGTAACGGGCCGGAAATATCAGCAACTTAATATAATGTGCTTCCCTGCTGCCACGAACTTGGTTCTGACCTTTGGCTGCAGTCTCCTAGGACTGTGTGCCTTGGGTGGCAGCTTGCTGGTCCTATGGCGGAGCTCCGTGGCTTCCCTGTGCTGGTCACCACAGCGGGGACAGCTGACAGGCCCCTTGCCAGCTCCCTTATGCCTCAGTTCACGAGTGGCAGGCAGATCGCTTCTGCCCACAGCCATCGTCCAGACTGGAGACGGGGCCCTCCTAACTCGCAGGGACCGCAGGACGGCGTGGAGCGTTTGGGGAGGGCAGGAGTCTCTGGCCCTGTCCTGACCATCTCGGCAGAGCAGTGTCAGGAGCGGTCTGTGTTCAGGCAGCCCGGGGGGCCCTCATGAGCTGGAAAATGCCACCTGCAGTTACCCGTGTTCTTCTTTGATCTGTCTCTTCAGTTCAGAGTAAGCCGTTGTCTGTCCTGACACGTATGTTCCAGTCATCTTTACTTTTGTCCCGAGAGGGTATTTCTGTATTACGAACGCGTGTTCTGGTGGCGGTGGTGTTAGTCGCTGCTGACGGGGCTGCGGGCCCTGCGTGTCTTTGTCACCACATAGCTGTTCTCACCGTCCGCTCTAGTAGGGCAGATTGAAGACTCCAGCATAAAATTAATTTTCATTAAACATTTTTTTAAAGATTTGTATTTATTTATTTGACAGCTAGAGATCACAAGTAGGCGGAGAGAGAGAGGAGGAAGCAGGCTCCCTGCCAAGCAGAGAGCCCGATGCGGGGCTCAATCCCAGGACCCTGAGATCATGACCTGAGCTGAAGGCAGAGGCTTTAACCCACTGAGCCACCCAGGCGCCCCTCATTCAACATTTTAAAATCACTATTTGTTTCTCAGCTATTTCTGTAATTTGCTGCTGAAGGTGCTGTATTTTGATCAGTACCCATCTTTCACTGTGGAATATCAGAGCTCTGGGAAGTCTGTTCAAACTCCCTGCTAAGATATTCTGTAATAGAGTAAGGAAAGAAAAACCAGTCAACTTCAGTGTGTGCACAAAGGAATACCGAGAAGGGTTTGTGTTGTGGTCAGTTAATGCTTTCCTGCTGGTGTCCTAACTGAAGGCACCTGGCGAGATCGTCACGTAGCAGGATCCGAGCCTGGGCTTCAGGGCAGATCCGTGGGCTGCTGTCCGCTCCCAGTGACAACTGGCCGACAGGAGCACAGCCATGGGACATGGCTGTGCCGCCCTCTCCCCCGCTTTAAAGTCAGAATGACCCATCCCAATTACAAACTCAGCAAAAAACAGTCGAGAAAATGAAAAGGCAAGCCACGGACTGAGAGAAAAGAGGCACAAAGTGTACCTGACAAAAGACTTGTATCCAGAATATGCAAAGAAAGCCTCGAACTCAGTCATCAAAAGATAGACCATTCGATTTGAAAAATGGGCAAAAGACTTGATTAAGCACTTCACAAAAGAAGATAAAATAAGCACGTTATGCCCCATAAGCACGTTACAAGATTCTCAGCATCATTATTTACCAGGGAAATGCAAGATAAAACCATGACACGATACCTCCTCACACCTACTAGAATGGCCAACGTAGGAAAGACGGCAAGACCAGGAGCTGGTGAGGGTGTGGGCAGCAGCACGCACAGCTAGTGGGCGTGCAGAATGGCACGTGTACACCCCCCCCCCCCGCCCCATGGCCCTGCACGTCCACTCCTAGGTACCACTCGGGCAAAACAACACACACTCACAAGTCTTGTACAGGAATGACTGTCGCAGGGAGTGGACGCGGTGCAGGTGTCCCTCGCCGGGGGCTGGGTAGGGTACTGCGCTGGCGGGCCGTGGGGTGGTGCTCACAACACAAAGAAGCGGTGCTGGGGACGGATCCTGCACACGGTCCACGACTGACCGAAGCCACGAGAGCACACCTGTGGTTGTCTCTGCGGACCTCTAGACTGGACTGAACTAACCCCTGGCAATAGAAATCAGAAGGGTGGTAGGTGCCTCAGAGCGGAGAGGATTGACTAGGGGCCCCAAGGGAACTTCCCAGGGCGATGAAAGTGTTCTGTAGCTTGACAGGACGTGTGTTCCGTGGGTCTGTACACATGTCAAAAATGACTGAGCTGAACATACGATCCGCACATTCGCTGGCGTCCCAGAGGCTACATGGCCGGTGTGGGGGAGTCGGGCTGGCCTGGCTTCAGACCTTTGCCTCCTGGCTCAGCTGCGTCCTCACCCTGGGACCTTGGGCAGGTCTCTTCCTGTCTGAGTCCCAATGACGACCTTGTGTGTGACCTGAGATAATATTCCCCGCGCGTCACTGTGGCAGGGCTCCAGGTGAGGGTGAGGCCGCTCCCGGCCCCACAGCAGCCGCTGGGTCACCACCGGCTGTGCTTGTTGCCAGGCAGACTATTAATCAGGTGTAATTTCCCTTTAAAGCCTCCGCCCATTTCCTTTTCTCTTAAAACTGGTTTCAGGGGCGCCTGGGTGGCTCAGTGGGTTAAAGCCTCTGCCTTCGGCTCGGGTCATGATCCCAGGATCCTGGGATTGAGCCCCGGATCGGGCTCTCTGCTCAGCGGGGAGCCTGCTTCCTCCTCTCTCTCTCTCTCTGCCTGCCTCTCTGCCTACTTTTGATCTCTCTCTGTCAAATAAATAAAATATTTAAAAAAAAAACTGGTGTCAGCCCCCAGGAGACGTGTGAACAGAAATATGGAGATTCTAAGAGACTTAGTGACTTTGAGTGAATTCTCCCCTGGATGAGGTTTCCCGATAACGAGGAGCGCCCTCCTCGCAGATGCAGAATTTGCTGGTGGTCTGCACAGACGTGTGGAAGCCACGGACGAGGCCCCCACACCTGCTAAGCCTGCCCTCCTTGGCTCGGGGCCCAGTGCCCACAACGTCCTGACGGCTTCGCCCATGGGGCAGGCGAGCTGCCGCGTGGCGACTGGCAGGTGGCGGGATAGCCGGAGGCCTCGCCCACCCCAGACGGCAGGAGCCACGGCAGAGGCAGCCTCACCCTCTTTCTTTGAAGGATAAAATCAAAGTCCATAGATTAAGTGAAGGATTCGTCATTTTACAAAAGTGGTTAGTGTGTGGCCTTTTCCTTTACTCGCCTACAGGAGCTGTAAAACTGACGAGCTTGGCGTGTGGCAATCAGCACATCTGGGCGTGTGACTCTAGGGGTGGCGTGTACTTCCGAGTGGGGACCCAGCCTCTCAACCCCAGTCTGATGCTTCCGGCCTGGATAATGATTGAGCCCCCGGTCCAGGTAAGCAAAACCTCACTGAACGCAGGCCGCTCCTCCGGGAGACAGAGGCCGCCAGAACGCAGTTCCTGGAAGTGGGGCCATACCCACTTGTGTAGGCAGGTGGGGGCGGAGGCAGGAGTCCCTGGAAGGGCGCCCCCCGCCGGTGCTCACTCATTGGCATCCCCGTTGTGGAACTGCCAACTGAACACCTCCTTAAAGGTGATCTGAGTCAGCACTTAAGAGACTTTTCCTCTCAAAATAAAAATATTTTAACTTTTTACAAAACCAAAATCGTTTTTTAAAGAAATAAAATTGGGGGTACCTGGCTGGTTCGGTCGGTGGAGCGTACGACTCTTGATCTTGGGGTTGTGAGTTCAAGCCCCACGCTGGACATAGAGCTTACTTAAAAATAAATAACTAAGTAAATAAAATAAAAAATTAAATTAAAATCAAACAGTACCCAGAAGTATAGCAAATAAATTAAGAGTCACTTAAAATCTTGTCAAGGAGACCATCTATTATTAGCATTTTGTGAGTGCCTTTCCTGGTTGGTTGAAATTCTGTTTCCCAACCCCTCTCTCCTGTCCCCTCCCCAACCCCTGCCGTATTTCAGCTTACCATGTATCCTACATGTTTTTCTTCTTCTCCTGACTGTTCCACCATTCATATTAGAAGCAGAAGCCTGATTTTAGGGCACTATTTAATTATTGTTTAGATTCTTAAAAGATCTAACAGGACTGGTTGCTACACTAGGTATATTTCTGTTCAAATTTATAATCAGGACCTTGTGATTTCATAAGAGTTATCTGCTCCAACTCCTGCAAGTCCGTACTTTGTGACTTGTTGGAAAAAATGAAGTTGCAGAGGTGCCTGGGTGGTTCAGTCCCTTAAGCATCTGCCTTCAGCTCAGGTCATGATCCCAGCATCCTGGGATCAAGTCCCTCATTGGGTTCCTTGCTTAGCAGGGAGCCTGCAAAAAACAAAAAAACAAACAGAAAAAGAATTCTAATTCACCTTTTTCATATTGCATAAATCAGGGGGTTTTATTCACAGAGATCAGCAACAGTCAGTGTCCAGTTCCAGAACTTTCTCATCACCCCAAAAGGAAAATCCATACTCAGTAGTAGTTAGCTCCTTTTCTCCTGGAACCTCCAATTCCCTCAGCCATTAGTCTCCCTTCTGTGGTTATGCCTTTGCCTGTTCCTGGATTTGTCTGTTTTCTCTACATAGAATCATACAGTATATGGCTACCTTTGTCTGCTGTCTTTCATTTAGCATCATGGTTAGAAGTACTGTGGCATGTGGTAGCATGTGTCAATACTTTGTTCCTTTTATAACAGAATAACATTCCATCCGTGGAGGGACATTGTGCTTACCCATTCATCAGGCGATAGACATTTGGGTTGTGCCCACATGTGGGCTACTGTGAACATTCGCGGATGAGTATTTGTGTGGAGTTGTGTCTTCAGTTCTGTTGGGTAGAGACCTTTAAAGGGGATTGCAGGGTCAGATGGTGAATGTGTGTTTTAAATGTTTAAGGACCTGGGGCGGCTGCCCAGCTCAGCTGATGGGGCACGTGACTCTGGATTTCGGGGTTGTGGGTTTGAGCCCCACGTTGAGTGTAGAGATTACTTAAAAATAAAATCAAATAAATGAATGGTTTTCCACAGTGGCTACATCATTTTATATCCAACCAGTAAAGTATAAGGGTTCTAGTTTCTCCACATCCTCACCAAAAACTTTACTTGCCCGATGTTTTTATTCTAGCCATGCTAATAGTTGTAAAAATGGTATCTCATGCATTTCCCTAATGATTAATGATGTTGAAGATCTTTTCATGTGCTATTGGTCATTCATGTATCTTCTTTGGAGAACAATACATTCAGATCCTTTGCTCATTTTTCAACTGGACTATTTGTCTTTTAAATATTGAGTTTTAAGAGTTCTTGGGTGCCTGGGTGGCTCAGTGGATTAAGCCTCTGCCTTCGGCTCGGATCATGATCTCAGAGTCCCTGGGGTCAAGCCCCGCATTGGGTTCTCTGCTCAGCGGGGAGCCTGCTTCCCCCTCTCTCTCTGCCTGCCTCTCTGCCTACTTGTGATCTCTCTCTCTGTCAAATAAATAAATAAAATCTTAAAAAAAAAAAAAAAGTTTAAAAAACAAACAAAAAAAAAGAGTTCTTTAGGTATTCTAGATACTAGACCCTTATCAGATATATGCTTTACATAAGACTTTGATGATGTATGTACAACTGTTGCCTACTCCAAGGTCATGAAGATTTGCACCTGTGTTTTCTTTTAGACATCTTATATCTCTGGGGGCACCGGGTGGCTCAGTCATTAAGGGTCTGCTTTTCAGCTCAGGTCAGGATCTCAGGGTCCTGGAATCGAGCCCCACATTGGGCCCCCTGCTCAGCAGAAAGCCTGCTTCTCCCTCTCCCACTCCCCCTGCTTGTGTTCCCTCTCTCACTGTATCTCTCTGTCAAATAAATAAGTAAAATCTTTTTTTAAAAAAAGAAAAAATAGTCTTATATTTCCAGGCCTTACATTTATTTTTTTAAGGCTTTATTTATTTATTTGAGAAAGAGTACACAAGCAGGGGGGCAGGGAGAGTGGGAGAGGGAGAAACTGGGACTCCAACCCAGAACCCTGGGATCACAACCTTGGCTGAAGGCAGACGCTTAACTGACTGAACCACCCAGGCGCCCTCTAGCCCCTATATTTAGATGTTTGATTTATTTTTGGTTAATTTTTATATGTGGTGTGAGATAGATGTCCAAATTCATTCTTTTACACATGGATATCCAATTATACCAGCCCCGTTTATTGAAAAGACTTATTTTTACCCATTATATTCTCTTGGAGGGCTGTCAAAATCAATGCATCATAAATTTTTTTAATGCATCAAAAATTAAGGTTTTTGGGAACCTGGGTGGCTCAGTGGGTTAAAGCCTCTGCTTCCGGCTCAGGTCATGATCCCAGGGTCCTGGGATCGAGTCCCACATCGGGCTCTCTGCTCAGCAGGGAGCCTGCTTCCCCTCTCTCTCTCTGCCTGCCTCTCTGCCTACTTGTGATCTCTGTCTGTCAAATAAATAAATAAAATCTTTAAAAAAAAAATTAAGGTTTTCACTTTTGTTCCATTTCAGTGACCTGTATATCTATCATTACGCCAGTACCCACATTGTCCTAATTATTTAGCTTTGTTGTAAATTTCAAAATCAGGAAGTGATTTTCCTTTTTCAAGATTGTATTGGCTACTCTGGGTCCTTTGCATATCCATATGAATTGTAGGATCAATTTGTCAGTTTCTTTTTTTTTTAATCTATTTATTTATTGGACAGACAGAGATCACAAGTAGGCAGAGAGACAGGCAGAGAGAGAAGGGGAAGCAGGCTCCCTGCTGAGCAGAGAGCCTGATGCGGGGCTCGATCCCAGGACCCTGAGATCATGACCTGAGGCAGAGGCTTAACCCACTGAGCCACCCAGGCGCCCCCAGCTTGTCAATTTCTGCAAAAAGAAAGTGCCCGCTGGGATTTTTATAGGAATTGTGTGAATCTGTAGATCACTTGGGGGAAGTCTTGCCATCGTCATAGAATTAAATCTTCCAATCCATGAACATGAGCTGTCTTTGCACTTACTTAGATCTTCTTTAATTTCCTCTAGCAGTTGTGTCGTTTTCAGAGTATGTGTTTTTTTCCTACCTTTGTTAAATGTACTTCTGGGTCATTTATTCTTTTTTTTTTTTTAAGATTTTATTTATTTATTTGACAGACAGAGACCACAAGTAGACAGGGAGGCACGCAGAGAGAGAGAGGAAGGGAAGCAGGCTCCCTGCTGAGCAGAGAGCCCGATGCGGGGCTCTATCCCAGGACCCTGGGATCATGACCCGAGCTGAAGGCAGCGGCTTTAACCCACTGAGCCACCCAGGCGCCCCTCATTTATTCTTTTTTATGGTATTGTGAATGGAATTGTCTTCTCAGTTCCATTTTGGTTTGTTCATTGCTAGGATAAGTTTCTGTATATTGATCATGTATCTGGAAAACTGGGTAAACTTATTTCTTCTAATAACTTTCTTGTGGATTGCTTAGGATTTCTTCTGTACAAAATCATGTCATCTACGAACAGGGATAATTTTACTTCTTCCTTTCCTATCTGGATGCCTTTTAATTCTCTTTCTTGTTTACTTACCCTGACTGGAGCCTCCTGTACAGTGTTGAGAAGTGGTGAGAGCTCACTTTGTTCCTGATTTTAGGAGGAAAACATCCTTTCTTTCACCATTAAATAATGATATTAGCTGTGCATTTTTTTATAGATGCCCTTTTCAGACTGAAGAAGCCCCCTTCTATTCCTAGTTTGTTGAATGTTTTTCTTTTTCCACGAAAAAACGTTGGATTATGTCAAGTGCTTTTTCTGCATCTACTGAGATGATCATGTGGGTTTTTCTCCTTTATTAATGTGAAGTATTATAGGGATTGACTTTTGTATGCTGAACCACCTTTGGTTTCTGGGGTAAATCCTGCTTGGCTATGCTGTATAATCTTTTATATATACGGTGCTCGATTTGGTCTGCTGGTATTTTGTCACGGATTTCTGTGTCCACAAGAGAGATTGGTCTTTGATTTTCTTTTCTTGTCATGTGTTTGTCTGGTTTTGCTCTCAGGGCGATGCTCGCCTCTTAGGATGAGTCAAGAAGTGTTTCTTCCTCCTGTTTTTTGGAAGAGTTTCTGAAAGATGGGTGTTAATTTTTCTTTAAGCATTTTTACAGTTCCTCAGTATAAGCCTGGACTTTTCTTAGTGAGACGGGTATTGATTTCTGATTCAGTCTCTTCACTTGTTCGGGTCCATTTAGAGTTTTCTGTTTCTTCTTGATTAAGTTTGAGTAGTTTGTCTTTCTGGCGATTTGTTCACTTCGTCGCCGTTACCTAACTTATCGGTACCCACGTGTTCATAGTATCCCCTTGTACTCCTTTTTATGTCTGTGAGGTAGATAGTTACGCTTCCCTCTCATTTCTGATTTTAGTGGTTTGAGCCTTCTCTTTTTTCCTTAGTCAGTAGAGCTATAAGTTGTCAGTTTTGTTGCTCTTTTCAAAGAATGTCTTTTGGTTTTGTTGACTTTTCTCTATTGTTTTTTCTATTCCTGAGTTCATCTGTTTTCACGGTAATCCTTGTTCTTCTACACCTTGTTGTGCACAGTGGTCTGCTTGCTAGTGGTGTTCCTCTGAGAGTTCCCAGCAGTATTTGTCACATTATCACATGCTATAGAAGACATAGCATGACCAGAAAGGTGTGCAGAATCCCAGCACCGGGCCATGCCAACATCAGTGGAGGGCTGCAGGGCATGTGGTGGGAGACCTGGCTGGTGGTTGCCGGGGGGCGAGGGGTGGTCAAACAGCGAGCTGCTACCAGTGGTGAGCTCCAGCCAGCCTTGCCTCTCTTGGGGCCTCTCTGCGGCCATGGGCCGCTCGGGTAACATCAGAGACTCTGTGGACCTGCAAATTGCTCTTGTTTTCTCTATTTAGATTCTAGAATAGCCTCTAGGAAGTGGAGCTCAAATTGGGGAGAGAAAGCCTTACTTGGAGTGCTCTACGGACTGTAGCAATCAACAGCTTTGCCCAGGAAAATGGCCAATAGAGCAAATTCATATGAAAGGGCCTTAGCTGTGCTCTGGATATAGTAACAATTGCTAGATGGGCTGTTAAACACTAACTATCCCAAGGAGTTCCACTGAATGGAGCCACGTTTTATGACTCCGCTTTTAGTGCGCTGGAGAGGACATTGACTTTCTGTGGACTTTGAAGATTCAAAATGCTTTTCAAATTGGTTCCTATGGGGAAAAAACCAGGCTTTGCATTTGCCCAGGCTTTTATACCACGCTTTTTCCAGCCCTTAGCTGCCATAGTCCTGAATTTACCACAGGACATCGACTCAGGCTTGGCTCTCCCCACTTGGCAGAGGAAGCACGTGACTTGGGACAAACGAGTGACCGGGCGGAAGCAGCACTCTTGTGAGTGACCAGGCTGAGACCCGGCCCCGGGCCTGCTGTGCTCCGCCAGTCGGCGGGACCTGCCTCTCCTCGGCGGCTGGCACCCACCGCTCAGCGGCAGAAGGCCTGACGAGAGGAGTGTGGCGGGGGGGAGGTGCCGCTTCCCCCAGAGGGTTTAGAAGGTCAGGGCCGTGTGGTTGGGTCCGAGCGTTAGAGTTAATGCGATCGTGAGCGACCTCTTCCCACTTCATCTTACTCGTTCCTCCGTGTGAGCTTCCTGGCCAGCGCGTGAAATGCGTTCACGGTGGACCTGGAGGGAGGCGGGTCGCAGATGCCGACAGGCACGGTGGGGTGAAGCACCAGAAACCCGACACGGCTAGCAGTGCCGACTCTATTTCTGTTTCTTTTCTCATGCCCGGGGAAAACCTCCCCCTGGAGTAGTTTTGGGGTGAAGTTTTCACGAAGTACTCAAAACAAATGACTCAGTTTTCAGACTTACTGACATATGGAAGGATTTGGAGAAAATATTTATAGTTGTGTTTAGGATTTTTTTTTTTTTGCATTTTTGCTTTAGTGAAAGAATGTTCTGTCCACATTAGAGGTAGCGCAAGAGCAAGGTCAGTTGGCGGTGTGACATCTCGCCTGACTGTGGGCACTGAGGGCCCCAGGACAAGACGAGGAGCATCCGGCTGCACCCACCCGGGTTTGGCCTACCTCTTCCTTCACCCATCCGCTCGCTGCCCTCCACCTCCTGGTCCCCTCTCGGGACTCCCGAGCAGACTCTGTTCTTTGCTGAACCTGGCGCCGCGCCTCACGTGGAGGGAGGCTGCAGCCCACCCTTCCTGCGTGCGCCGCTCATCCATTCTCTGAGGCTCATCTGCTCTGCCTGCGCTATGGCTGTGTCTGGCAAATGGACCAACTAATATTTAAAAAACCATTTAAATTCAGTTGCTTTAGGTATTTTTAGCTATATGAACAACAAAACAATAAAATAAGTGTATAAGCATGATAATAGATAATCCCCGTGGGAGTGCCGTGCCCCAGATCTGCCAGGTGGGATCTGTCACGTGATGTTACTTTACGTATGAGATCCTTGGAAGAGTTCACACCTAACCACAGGAGAACTGTCGCTGGACCAGGGCTCGCATTAAGAGGAGACCCCCACCTGAACTGGGCCGCCCGTCGATTCCTCAAGATGAACGTCACTGCAGGACAGCAGAGCAGAGAGCAGGCCGAGGAGGTTTCCCTCTCCTTACACCCAGTCGGAGGCATGGCTGAGCACCCCGAATGACACTCTCACTCGCACCCTCTGGTGGCATCCACGAACCTGGCACAGGTCACTCTCAACAGGGGACAGAAGGTGGCAGGAGGGGGCACTCACAACCCAAAGCCAAGCTCTGTGGGTACAGCTGAGCACCTACTCCTAAGAATTTTGGGGTGTTCTGTTGGATGACTAGTGTTCTGTCCCAAAATACAAATGCTAGTCGGCCCTGGGGTGAGGAAACCAGGTCCCTATTGCCTTACCGGGGAGGCCATGGGTTAGATCCCTCTCTTGCAAAGGCATGACGCTGTATAGCAAGTCAGCCTCGTGCCTCACTGGACTTTCCCCAACACAGCTCGTCCTCCTTGGGTGGCGGGACAGGTGGTTCTCCCGGACGGGGGCCCCGAGCTTCACATACCAGAGCAGCAGACGGAATCCCATTTGAGAGTCCTGGTTTTGAAGAAGAGAAAGAAAAAGACGTTGCTAGTTACGTGTTCAGCGGCTAGGAGGTCTCTGCCCTGGATGGGGATGTTACTGGGATTTGCCCCGAAGGAGCGGAGTTAAGCTGTGTTTGTTCAGGGAAATCCCCAAAACTTGTCCACATGACTCCACAGAGGACTTTCTATTCCCGTGGAGAAACAGCACATTGTGGAGTAAAAACGTCAGTTACGAAACACGTTCAGTGATTCTGTTTTCATTGAAAAAAATGACGTATTCACTGAAAACTGTATCCACCGCGGGTGATAACGGGTGTGTCCAGGTGGTACTGTTGTGGCTGATTTTTTTCTTCCTTTTGTTTACTGCTGTTTTCCAAAAACCTGGCAGTGAACTTACACTGCTTATGGAATAAGTAGTTCATGACTCTGAATGATCTGAATAAGACTCAGTCTTAGGAAATAATCAAATATGTTCTCAAAGCTGTTTGTTGCCAGGCTGTTTCTAGCAGGGTGAACTTGACTCTTCGGCTGGTGCCGTGAGGCTGTGTGTGGTGAGGGAAGCAGGGGCGGCTCCCGTTCTGCTTAGCACATCAGTGCAGTGGCCGTGGTTATAAATAATTAAGGATGTACTCTGAAAAGCCATTTAAAATCGTGTCCTGGCCAGGGGCGCCTGGGTGCTGCAATTGGTTAAGCATCTGACTCTTGGTTTCGGCTCAGGTCATGATCTCAGGGATCTCAGGATCGAACCCTGCGTCCAGCTCTGCATTCAGTGGGGAGTCTGCTTGGGATTTTCTCCCTCTGTCCCTCCTGCTCTGTCTCCCTCCCTCTCTCTCTCTCCCTCAAATAGTAAATAAATCCTTTCTTTTTTAAAGATTTTATTTATTTATTTGCCAGAGAGAGAACACAAGCAGGCAGAGTGGCATGGCAGGCAGAGGCAGAGAGAGAAGCAGACTCCCTGCCGAGCAAGGAGTCCAATGTGGGACTCGATCCCAGGACCCCAGGATCATGACCTAAACTGAAGGCAGCGGCTTAACCGACTGAGCCACCCAGGCGCCCCAGTAAATAAATAAATCTTTTTTTAAAAAATCATGTCCTGCTGAGTATTGATAAAGAGAATTGTTCCCAGTGGGGTGGTGGCCCTAGTGGCTTTGGAGCTGGCCTTTGCCACTTAGCAGAGGTGGCAGCAGGCCCACAACTACTACAGTTTCTGTGGCTTCCTTATCGCTCCAGTTACAGGAAATTCTAGAGCAGGTCAAACCGAAGGGATCTTGATGGCAGAAATCAGACCCATGGTTGCCTGAGGGGACACAGGGGCGGGGAGGGGGGTGATTGGCAGCGGGCTTGAGGCTGCTCCCCCGGGGGATGACGATTGCCGACACTCGGGGACTGGTGTGCCTGTGCTCCGTACACTTACTGTGTGTAGCCTCCACCTCAAGAGAGAACTGCGAACTAATATTTACTGTAGTTGATGATTTGCATGTTGAAGGTTTTGGGAGAAACTCTGCTGATGTCTGCAACTCTCCTTGAGGCCCCTCCAGAAGCAGGGTGGACTCAGCGGACAGACAGACGGGTGGGTCCATGAGTAGGCATGCGCGGGGAGGCATTGTCGGTAGTGAGCGTACGGGTGTTTCCATAGAATTTTCTCGGGTCTTTTGTATGTTCCAAAACTGTCATAATAAAGCTTGGGTGAGAGCAGGCGGGTATTCAGTAATATGTGTAGTCACCGGCAAAAAAAGACTGATAGTAAATGTTAATTCACCTCCTTTACTTTCTAGCAGAGTCAGGAGAACAAAAAAACCTAAAATACTCCCTCAAAAATACTTTCTGTCTGTGTGGAGGAAATACTTACCTCCAAGAGTGGGGACACAAGGGACTCAATTGATCTGGGCACGATGATGAGTAACGCTGCCTCCCTCTGCCATCCCCGTTTTGTCCCAGGCTCTCTCGGTGTCCTTCCACATGTGTGCTCACGCTGCCTCAGGTACCTGCTGCCGAGCACGTGCTCTGATGTCTGTGAACGCGGCGTGAGCTCTAGAATGTTGTCTTCCAAATGCCCTTCCTCTAGGGAGACGGATAGCTGACATTCATAGGTAGCTCTCTCTTAAGTTAAAATGCAGGACACACAGATAAAGTACCTTGCACAATCCATGTACACAGGAGGGATCATCCCTCGAACGTGAAATCTGAAGCTTTCAGCTGGTCACGTAAACTTCTGCTTCCGGCCAGGACAGAGTAGCAGGAGCCAGACCTGCCCTCCTGCCTGAAGTAACTAACATCCGCACAGATTGCGTGAAACCGTGGTTTTCGAGACTTTGGACGTCCGACAATGAAGGACAGTGACCCCCTGGGAAATAGAAAACAAATGAGGTGAACCAAATGAGTTGTCAGGCTGTTGCAGTGGGAGGGGGACCCCAGGTAGGGGCTGGCCGAGCCCAGCCTGCTCCTTGAGTTGAGGACATAGCACTGGGACCATGGGAAGTGCAGGCAGGAGGACCTTGGGCAGAGACTGCAGAGCTGCAGAGGTCCCAAAGGGCTTCAGCCCAGGAACTGACCAGGGCCAGAGAACCACCTGGAAGCAGTAGAAGGAGCATGCCTGGGAGCTCAGGCAGAGCCAGGAAGCCTAAGTCCTAACCATCCGGAATCGGGTCACTCAAGAGCATTTGGCTTCGGTGATGAGGCAAAAATCAGCCCTATAGTCAATGCAACCCTGACACTGGTGACCAGAGCTTAAAATAAGCAAGACCTGGAAGGATCAAACTATTTCTGAGTAGCTTAGTGGCATCCTAGAACAAAGCTCAAGAATATTTATAAATTCTGAAAATACCCAGCACTGACAAGGCAAAATTCGCATTGTCTTTTTTTTTTTTTTAAGATTATGTTTATGAGAGAGAGAGCATGAGAGGAGAGAGGTCAGCGGGAGAAGCAGACTCCCTGCAGAGCAGGGAGCCCGATGTGGGACTCGATCCCAGACTCCAGGATCATGACCTGAGCCAAAGGCAGTTGCTTAACCAACTGAGCCACCCAGGCACCCAAATTCACATGTCTTACATCTGGTCAGGACTCATCAGGCAAGCAGAGAAACAGAAAAATATCACCTAAAGCGAAAGGAGGGAAATCCATCAACAGAAGCTGACCCAGAAATGACCCACATGATAAAACCCATAGGGTATTAAAACAGTTGTTATAACTTTACCTTTTTCATTCTAGATACTGGGGGAAAGACTGCACACATTAAGTAGGAAACCAGGGTCTATAAAAAAGACCTAGATCACACTTCCAGGGATAAAAATTACAACGTCTGAGATGGAAAATTCTCTATGACATTGATGACTATGTAGACGTTTCAGGAGAAAAGGTCAGGGAACTCAATGATGCAGCAGTGAAGCCATTCAGACTAGAACAGAGAAAACAAACAAAAAAAAAAGGCTGGAAGAAGCTCAGAGCAGCAGTTAGCGTGGGATAACCTCACAAGGCCTAGTTCACATGCAGCCATCCTGAGAAGGAGGAGCGGGGGTGACTTGAAGAAATACTGCCGAAAGCTTTCCAAATTTGATGAAATAATTATGTTGAGTGAAGAAGCGAGACAGAAAGGCATACGTATTGTGTGATCAAGTTATAGAAAGTGTAGAGAATGCTCACTGATGTGTGGTTACAGAGAGCAGTGGTTGCCTAGGGATCGGTGGGCGGGTGGGAGGGTTTACAGAGGAGCGACACAGGGATGATATCTTGAGTCCATATATATGTCAAAACTGAATGAGTCGTACACGTTAAATGTGTACATCTTGTGTATGTCAGTTACACCTCTGTGAGCTGCTGAGAACCCGTATCATGCAGTGAAGAAATGTCAGGGAGGAGGACCGCCCACACTACGTCGTGCTGGGGGTGGCAGAGGGAACAGGAATGCACGAAGCTGCCTCCAGACGTGAGATAAGGGATCATTGACTCAAAGAAGAGGGCACGGTACGTTATGATCACAACCACGAGAAACACACTGATCGCCCCCAGTGGCCAGCCCTGGCTTCTGTGGGCCGTGTAGTATCTGAACTGGACTCTGTAGACACGGGCGTTTCCAGTGACTGGCAAGCCACGGGTTTGGCCTGGTGTTTCTGAGTAGGGAAAAGTGCTGCCCCTTGGGACTTTGGACGGGACAGTCGGTGGCTAGGGACCATCCTGAGCACTGGGAGGCCTTAGTCGCCTGTGCCTCTCGGCACTAAGTACTGTAGGCCCCCAATGACAACTGGGACCGTAGGGTGCAGAGAACATATTGTATGAAGAAAAGACTCGAGATGTCCTTTGACCCATGTCGGGGCAGGAGCTGGATGAGGAAGGTTTGCAGTGAGGCCTGGAAATTCTAGGGCCTGGTTCCATGGGTCTGTTTGCACATCTCAGAGACAAGGCTGAGTTGGAACGGAAGGTGGGAACTCTGAAGTAGAACGCTTTTGTGTGAAGAAAGCCAACCCGTGCTGGAATCCAGCCTTCTCTCGGGGACTAGATCAGCCCCCCTGCGTGTGCCTGCTGGCCCTGTGGGTGGCCCCGCTCGGGTCCTGTGGAGCCAGCAGGGCTCGAGTCCATGGTGCTGCAGGAGGCTGTCCTCCCAGCTGGTCTGCACACACGTGCGTACACAGACCCAGCGGGAAGCGGGCGTGCGGTCTCCTCCCCAGCCACCTGCAGTGGCCTCCCCCCTCGGGGCTAGGGTGCGGTGCTCTGGGAAGCTGTGGCCTCCGGCCGGGACTGTCCCCACCAGAGGCAGAGCCTATTACTTGGCATCGGAAGAACCTGAACTAATACTTCTCTTTTTCCATGAGACCAAGAGACCTTGGGAAAGTTGCCCAAACTCCCTGGCTCTTCATTTCCTGACCAGTAGAGTGGAGAATCAGAGCCACGTGAGGCCCACCCAAGGCATGTTTTCAGAGGTCCTGGCATGGTCCCTCTCCTGGAGATAAGCTTAGGAGGCTGCAGCAGGCTCCACGGTGCCTCGGTTGGCTAGTTTTAGTCCAGGTCACTCACATGAGGACGGAGGTTAACGTATCAGCTAGAAGAAGCTCCATGAAACAGGCTTCCCCGCCTGTTTCCCCCTCCCTGGAAAGCTACTTCCCTTTAGCTTCCTATCCCTGAATGACCGCTTAGGGAGCAACTTCTCGCTCCTTCTAGCTCTAAGTGTTTTCATTTGACTCCCTGCTGGGAGAGAAGCATGCAGAGCGATCCATCATTCCCTGTCCTTGCCTGCCTGCCTGCCTACCACAGCACCCCTCGCCCCCCTCGCTCGAGGCCACGGTGCAGGGTAGGAGACGTGCCCCTTAGGCTGAGCGAGGAGGTAACTTAGACTGCATTTTCCAGTCTCTGCTAATCTCCTTTCCCTGGATAATGGTCTTGTTCTGCCATCTGGTTTTCTATGTGGTTTTACGTATTCAGCCCCACGCCAGCTGTCAGTTTCCTCTCCATACACTTGGGCACATCTGGTTCCATCCAGTTCATCCTCTTGGAGGCATCCTCCTGCAGGTGTGGCCAGCCCCCATCCGGCCTGGTCACCCAGTCGACCTCGGATTGCCCTTTGCCCCCCCACCCCTTCGTGTTGGGTCCTCTCTGTCCCTTCCTTTGTTTTGGTGAGCTCTGTCCTCCAGTTGGTTCCTGAGAAGGGCTCATGGTAAGTAACTTGAAAGTCTTCTGCCCACATTCACCCTTGGCCTCGGCTGGGTAGAGTAATCTGGCTTGGAAATCGTTTTCCTTTATAATTTTGAAGGGTTTCCTCTGTCATCTGGTGTCCACATTGCTGTTGAGAAGTCGGAGCCATTCTGATCCTTGATCCTTGCTATCCAAACTGCTTTTTCTCTCTGGTAGTTTGTAAGGCCTCTCTGTTCCCAGTGTTTCCAGAAGAGACAGTGACACGCCCCGAGGAGGGCCCGTTTTAGCCTCGGTGCTGACAGGCCTCCCGGCCTGGAGTTTGTGTCCTGCTACCCCACCGGCAATCTGCTTCCTGCCTCTACCCTCCTGTTTTCTCCGTTTGCTCTCTCGGGGCTTCCTGCTTCTGTCCTTCTGTCCGGAGGACTCCCTAACCGGCGGCCTCCACTGTGCTTCCCTCTCCCGTTTCCTCCTCTTTGGCTCTTATCCTACTTCCTAAAAGACACTCCGCTTCTTCCTGCCCTCCATCCTTGGATGACTTTGTGGGCCTCTGTTAGTTCCCGCAAGTCCCTGTTGCTCTCCTACTGTCAAGCCTCCTTGTGTTCCCACCCCCCGGGGTGTTTCTGAAGTTTCTTCTCCGGTGTGGTCTCCATGCTTGTTCTCTGCGTCTGTCTCATCTTCTCCGTGGCAGACGCTGGCCTCAGGCATTAGCAGTCTTGGTTCTGAGAGTGGGGCACACCGCTGGGAGGAGCTTTGCCCGGGGCTCCCATGGGCTGTGTTGCTGGGCTTCCTGCATACGGTTGGTTGCTTTCAGCCTTCTGGCCCCACTAGGGCCTTTCCTGCTCCCCAACGCCTTGCCGCTTCCTCAGGTGCCCCTTCACGCTCTCCCAGCTCAGAGGAGGTTGGAGCCTGTGTGAGCTCCTGTTCTCCCTGTGTGTCCAGGAGGGAGTGAGAAGGGAGGTGTGAGCTCCTGTTCTCCCTGTGTGTCCAGGAGGGAGTGAGAAGGGAGGTGTGAGCTCCTGCTCTCCCTGTGTGTGGCGGAGGGAGTGAGAAGGGAGGTGTGAGCTCCTGTTCTCCCTGTGTGTGGCGGAGGGAGTGAGAAGGGAGGTGTGAGCTCCTGCTCTCCCTGCGTGTGGCGGAGGGAGTGAGAAGGGAGGTGTGAGCTCCTGTTCTCCCTGTGTGTCCAGGAGGGAGTGAGAAGGGAGGTGTGAGCTCCTGCTCTCCCTGTGTGTGGCGGAGGGAGTGAGAAGGGAGGTGTGAGCTCCTGTTCTCCCTGTGTGTCGCGGAGGGAGTGAGAAGGGAGGTGTGAGCTCCTGCTCTCCCTGCGTGTGGCGGAGGGAGTGAGAAGGGAGGTGTGAGCTCCTGTTCTCCCTGTGTGTCCAGGAGGGAGTGAGAAGGGAGGTGTGAGCTCCTGTTCTCCCTGTGTGTCGCGGAGGGAGTGAGAAGGGAGGTGTGAGCTCCTGTTCTCACTTTGTGTGGCGGAGGGAGTGAGAAGGGAGGTGTGAGCTCCTGCTCTCCCTGTGTGTCCAGGAGGGAGTGAGAAGGGAGGTGTGAGCTCCTGTTCTCCCTGTGTGTCCAGGAGGGAGTGAGAAGGGAGGTGTGAGCTCCTGCTCTCCCTGTGTGTCACGGAGGGAGTGAGAAGGGAGGTGTGAGCTCCTGTTCTCCCTGTGTGTGGCGGAGGGAGTGAGAAGGGAGGTGTGAGCTCCTGCTCTCCCTGTGTGTGGCGGAGGGAGTGAGAAGGGAGGTGTGAGCTCCTGTTCTCCCTGTGTGTCGCGGAGGGAGTGAGAAGGGAGGTGTGAGCTCCTGTTCTCCCTGTGTGTCGCGGAGGGAGTGAGAAGGGAGGTGTGAGCTCCTGCTCTCCCTGTGTGTGGCGGAGGGAGTGAGAAGGGAGGTGTGAGCTCCTGTTCTCCCTGCGTGTGGCGGAGGGAGTGAGAAGGGAGGTGTGAGCTCCTGTTCTCACTTTGTGTCGAGGAGGAAGTGAGAAGGGAGGTGTGAGCTCCTGTTCTCCCTGTGTGTCCAGGAGGGAGTGAGAAGGGAGGTGTGAGCTCCTGTTCTCCCTGCGTGTGGCGGAGGGAGTGAGAAGGGAGGTGTGAGCTCCTGTTCTCACTTTGTGTCGAGGAGGAAGTGAGAAGGGAGGTGTGTGTTCACTCTGCTGTCCTGGCCCAGGAGGCTGTGGTGTTGAAGGCTCCGCAGCTGATTCTGAGCCCCTCGTGCTGAGAACCTGGGTGGAGGCCACCTTGTTTCAACTCCACACTCCTCGGCCTGGCCCTCGGGGGATGCCCACGGCCCCCCGCCACTCTCCTTCAGCCCTCAGGAATCGGGGTGGTGGTTAGGGTGGGCGCAGCAGCCAGCCGGCGGGACCGCAGGGCCGGGCCGGGCCTGCCTGTGAGCAGCTGCCGGGAGGTCAGCTGTCAGACGCCCAGGGGCCACTGCCGCCGGGTAGGGCCTGCGGGCTCCCGGCGTCTTTGCAGCACGGAGCCCCAGTGCGGACCCCGGCCCAGGCGTCGGGCTGGCATCAGGGGCGGGGTCTCCGGCAGTGGACAGAGGAGTGGCCACAGTCGGCTTCGCCAGCCCCGACTGAGGAGGACGAGAACACGACAGCTGCCCAGGAAAGCTGCCTCTGCCTCTGTTCGGCACTTCGCCTGCTCTCAGCAGACCAACTCGCTGGCTTCCCCGTCACACTTGAGACCAGACACAGAGCTGTCCGAGATCGCCGGAGCCAGTGCGGGAGTGACAAGGGACAGGGTGTCTGGCTTTGCCGTCGGCTGACCAGGGGACAGAAGCGGGGGAGCCTTTCTCCCGTGTAGAACCGCAGACCCGGCCTCTGGTAGCTCCGCTGCGCTGGGCCAGCGGTTTGCAAACATTCTTAGCAGCTGAGCTCGCTCTTCAGGTAACAGCTCACCCTTCGGCCTGATGCGTTCAACGTGTCGCAGCAGAGCTGCTCGGGCGGTGCTGGCCGGGATGCCGTCACCGCAGCCGGGGGGCGGCTCACAGAGCCAGCGCTCCACGGGCCTCCGGGGGAAGACCTGCCCTTGGTCTTCGGCAGCGAGGCCAGGGGACACGGCCCGGCAGTCAGAGTTGGCTGCGACCTGGCATCAGAACACAAAAACCCAGAGTCAGGAGCCTGGCGGGGCATCTGCCCGGGGACACACGATTCGTAGGAAGAAAAGACAACAGGGTCTGCGCGTCGGAGCCTCGGCCCTCACTCCCCCTGACGGTCTGCTGGTGCCTTAAATGCAGGCCTGTTCATACTCATGTCTGATTCTCAAGCTTCAGAGATTCGAAGGAAGAGACCAGAAGCAGGAAGGGGATCTGCAACAGGGGAGACACAGAAAACCTAAAAGGACCACGTAGAAGTCCGAGCATATGAGAACCGCGGGGCCACGGACAGAAGGGCCAACAAACCGCGCGCCGGAGGACCTCACGGCGGCAGTTTCCGGCGGTCACTGCACACCGAGGAAGAGTAACGTCGCATGTGCGAGGTGGACTGACGAGTCAGTAAATGAGAGGTACCGGGAGGGAGACTCCTGGCAGCAAATGAGGAAGAGTCTGGAAGGTGGTGGCCCTAGGGCTGGTCCCTGGCCCTGCCCGGTGTCTCCCGTGGTGACGTGGGTGCATGTGCCACCACTTTGCTGGTTCTCTGTGTTCCTGAAATGTTCCCGCTGAATTTTGTCCAGGTTCACGTGAGACCCGTGCCTAAATAATCTGTCCAGACAAACACTTCCTTTGGCCATAAAATTCTCAATATTTTTTTTCTTTTGCCCTGGGTGTATTCGCATTCTGGCTAAGGGGTGTGTGTGTGTGTGTGTGTGTGTGTGTGTGTGTGTGCAGGCACTTCTTAGGGTAAAAACTTCACCTGCTGGAAGTTGGGAGAACTCTGATCTGAGCCCCCAGAGCCCTGAGCTCCAGGCTTACCTCTGCTGCAGGCCCTCACCGGCAGTGCCAGATTCATCACTTTCCTCACCCGGAATTTGAGGGAGTCCGTTTAGCTGGTCTGCTGGGTCCCTTCCAGCCCAAAATCGTTTGAGCAAGTCTTTAAAACAGAAAAGTCAGAGATTTTGTTAGTAAGAAGTACTGTTTCCATGGAACCTGGAGTCAGCCATACTGCCCTCCTTCTCACTAGGGGAAACCTTCAAAACCGTCTAGTTCCAGAACATGTTCATCGGGTTTCAAGAAATCGCTCTGCCCATAGCGGCCACCCCCCAGTCCCCTTCCCCAGGCCCCTAGCAACCACGAATCTGCTTTTTCTCTGTACCCATCGTCCTCTTGCAGACATTTCTTATAAAGGGACTGCTATGCTAGGTGGCCTTTTGCGATGGGCTCCTTCTCGGAGCATTGGGTGGTCAAGGTGTGTTCGTGTTTTTCTGTATCAGTTCTGCCACTGAATGGTATCTCCTTTGGACAGACGACATTATCACCCAGCCACTCGACAGCTGACAAACGTTCGGGCCGCTTCGACCTTCTGGCTGTCATGGAGACTGTTGCTGTGAACACTCATGTGGGTGCTGTTTGAACATCCAACCCAGATCTTTCGGCTCTATCTAGGAGTGGGATTTCGGGGTCATGCGGTCATTCTGTGTCTAACCTTTTGAGGTTAAACTGCCTGTTTCCCATGGTGGTGACAGCGTGTCAAGTATGAGGGTTCCCATTTCTCCACATCCTCTCCGCTTGTTATTTCCCGTTCTCCTTTTTCTAGTCCTCCTAGTCGGTACGGAACGGTACTGCGTGGTTTTGAATCACATCTCCCTAATGCTAATGATGTCGATCATCTTTTCATGGTCTTGTTGGCCGTTCTTATGTTTTCTTTAGAGAAATGTCTGTTCAAGTCCTTTGCCTGTTTTTTAAATGGTTCATTTATGTTTTTGTTGGTTCTAAGAGTTCTTTATTTATTTTGGACACTAGACCCTTATTAGATACGTGGCTTGCGGATATTTTCTCACATCATGTGGGCTGTCTTTACGGTGTTCTTTGATACACAGAAGTTCTTCATTTTGGTGAAGTCCAGTTTATCTCTCCTCTTTATTGCTCATGCCTTTCGTATCATATCTAAGACACTGTTGCCAGATTTAGCTCTCTCATTTATTTTTGATTCATTTCCAGATGATTTTGTATATGGTGTGAGGTAAGGGTCCGACCTCTGACCTCACTGTCTCACACGTGTGCTCTCCAATTGTGCCAGCACCATTTGTCGAAAACACTGGTCTTTTCCCACTGAATGATCTTGGCAGTCTTCTTGATCTTGGCAGTCACTTGACTGGATGGATTTTTTTCTTAACTCTCAGTTCCATTCCATTGATTTCTATGTTTGTCCATGGGCCAGTACCACACTGTTTGAACACTGTAGCTTCATAATAGTTTTGAAATCAGGAAGTATGAGTCTTCCAAATTTTTCTTTTTTAAGATTGTTTTGGCTACTCGGGGTCCCTTGCAATTCCACATGAATTTTAGGATTTACCTTTCCGTTTCTGTTGAACTGAGCTGGGATTTTGATAGAGCTTGCATAAAACCTGTAGACTGCTTTGGGAAGTATTGTCTTGCCTACTTCTTGACAGAAGGGCAGAGCATTTTCTCAAAAGGTAACCCACAGAGGGGCGTCTGGGTGGCTCAGGTGGTTGACCGACTGACTCTTGATTTTGGCTCAGCTCGTGATCCTCAAGGTCGTGAGATTGAGCCCTGCATCGGGCTCCGCGCTCAGTTCAGTCTCCTTCTCCCTCTGCTCCTCCCCCTCCATGCTCCTTCTCTCAAATAAATAAATAAAATCTTTACCAAAAAAAGGGGGAGGTAACCCACAGGTAATCGGAACAGAATTGCCTGAGCTGTTTGTTTCATATCTGGGCCCTAGCCCCGAAATCTGATGCAGAAAGGCTGACTCAAGCCCAGGAATGTGCCATTTGTTCATTCATTCTTTCATTCCTTAATACAGAGTTTTACTTAAGTTCCGGTCAGTTACCATACAGTGTTCTATTAGTCTGAGGTGCGCACTGTAGTGATCCGGCCCTCCCACACGTGTCCCTGTGCTGCTCACACGTGTGCTCCTTAAGCCCCATTCCCCGCCTCCCCTCGGTCTGTTCTGTTGTAGTTACGGGTCTGTTTCTGGGTTCCTCTCTCTTTTTTTCCATGTGCTCATTTGTCTTGTTTCTTAAATTCCACACATGAGTGAAGTCGTACGGCATTTGTCTTTCTCTGACGGACTGATTTCACTTAGCATAGTGCCCTCTGGCTCCCTCCTCAAATGGCAAGATTTCATTCTTTTTTTTACGGCTAAATAATAAGGAATGTGCCATTTTAATAAGTTCCCCCACACAGATCCTGGGGACTTCAGGTTTAGGAACCACTGGACCTGCTCTCACTCACCTCCCTCTGGAGGGGCTTGGGTTCAACAAAAACAAGCTTCCTCGTTTGAAAACGGCCTGGGTGATGTGTCATCTTCATAGCCTGCTCCCTGTTCACCCCCACCTCGGCGTTTGCTTTTCCACCGGTGGTCAGCGTGTCGGGACTTCTCCAGTCGCCATTTGGGAAACCATGTGTCTTGGGCCATGTTCAAGAGCCCTCAGAGTGGTGGCGGAGGGCGAGTGACATTGTCTCCCCAAGGAGGTGCCTGTCTTGTCCCTACGGCCTCCGACTTGACCCTCTTCTCACAGAGGCCAAGGCACCGTGTCCTCAAGTCAGCCGAGAAGCCTTTTGTACGTCGCATCTTGTTTCTTACCATCTGCCCTCAGGGACCTCCTCCAAGCTCTCCCTCTCCGAGCACCTTCAGCCTCAGAGCCCTGGGCCCCAGTGGACCTTCCCGCACTGCGCGAGGAGGCAGACCTTGTGCAGTGCCGCCCTGCCCTTCCCACTCCAGCCGCCTGGCCCGGCGTCTGGCGCCAGGGCCCTTGCCGGCTCCTTCCCGGTGCCCTCACTGCCCCGACACGCTCTTCCTGCCGTCCTGGCCCCGGTCGGACGCACCCCGTGTGTCCTCAGAGCGCCTCACGCCGGCCTTCCCTGTTGTGGTCCTCTCTTTCTTTGTGGGACTTCGTGGCTAACGATGTGTCTCTCACCAGACTTTATACCCGCGGTCAAGAAGATTGATCCATAGCACCTCGCACCGGGCCTGGCCCATGGCAGGTGCTCAGCTAAAGTTCGGTTGGATGGGTCGGTGACCTGGTCGTTGGGAGGAGCGTGGTGGAGGCACAGGGGGTAGGCAGGTATGTGCTGAGGATAGGTAGATGGGTGGGTAGGTGGCTGAGCGCCCGGCTGAGAGGCTGGCCAGCGCCAGTCAGTGAGTTTCCAGAACCTCCATTCTCTCCGCTTCAACAAACATTCCTCAGGGCCTACTGTTTGGTTGTCGTTTGGGAAACAAAGGTCACTAAGACACTGTGTGTTGTCGGGACCGTGACCCGGTGTCCCAGAGACTGGTGGGAGCTTGTGGGGCTGGTAGCGCTTGGTGCCTGATGGCTCTTCTGCGAGGTCTCCTCCCCCACTGCGACAAGGCCCCGCTCCAGGGAAGCAGTCCTCCACTCCCCCAGGGTAGGGCTGGGCACAGGCCCTGAGCCTGCCCCCTACCCAGGCTTTGCCACCCTTTCCCCTGCCTTCCCCTCCCGGTTTGTTGTCGTCTCACTCTTAACCCTTCTCAGTCTGGTCCCAAGGCCCCAGGCCACTACTGGTCTGCCCAGATCTCCAGGGACTGCTAGTGACCTCATTTTATATTCCTCCTGACCTCTGAGTCACACTCAACACCCATGTCCAGCTCTTCCTGCTTGCCACTGTTTTGTTACTATCCCATCGGTTACAGATGTTTCCATGACTCTGCCTGAGAATGACGGCATCGCCAATGCCAGGAACTGGGCCCTCCGGAGAGCACCTGATGGGAGGCCCAGGTCTGTCTTCCAGAAAGACCTGAGTGACTGGGGGAGAGCCCCTGTTAGAATCACAGCTGTGGTAGCCTGGGGAAGGGCTTTGTATATGGCGAACTGAGCCAAAAGCAGAACACAAAATGACATAAGCCGGATTTTTTTTGAAATAAAGAGCTTGCCATAGGAAAACTAAAAATAAATCAAAGTATTAACAGTCAATGTCCTCAAAATCACTTTTTACAATTCTTCTGATTTCGTTGTTCATGTTTCTCTAACGAGCTGTGGGAGTGTAGGGCCCAGGGGCTGGGATTTTGTGGTGTTCACTAGCAGGCGGCTGGGACCCTGAGTCATGCCCACTCTGTCCAGAAGCCTCTGGTATGCTCGATTTGACTTGCTCAGGCTCACTTAGCCCCAGACTGTGGTGTCCCTCTCTCATAGCCATGCAGCCGGTAGACCTGAGCGCCCCACGCTCAGCCAGGAGCTCTCGGGTGCCCTCCGGGCGGCCCAGGGAGATAGACAGCCTTAGGGGTGGGTGACGTAGGTGAGGGGGATTGAGAGGCACAAACTTCCATTTGTGAAATAAAGAAGTCACGGATGTGGGAAGTACAGCACGGGGGATAGAGTCAGCGGCGCTGTCAGGATGCTGCTTGGTGACAGGTGGCGACCCACTTCCTGCGGGAGCCCTGGGGGAACGTGCGGAATGGTTGAGCCACCGTGTTGTGCGCCTGAAACGGATATAGCACCGTATGGTGATTCTCCTGCAATTTAAAAAGTTGAAACAGTAGTCCACGAACAAAAGAACAAATCCAAAGTGACCATTACCAAAGAAAATCTAAGTTCACCAAATAAATCCGGCAAAGGTCCAGGGTGGCGGCTGCCGAACTCGGGGACAAGCCCTTGCTGTGAGCGCGTGGCGGGGCCCACCACCCCGAGTGGTGCGCGGGCCCCCGCCGGGAGTCACCCTGACACCTGTTAGCACCGTCTGCTCCAGAGAAACAGGACGTCAGTTGCTTTTCGCTGTGGCGGTTTTCCCGGTTTCTGGCCCTAGGACGTGTCCAGCCCCACGGGTCTGGCCGGCCCTCAGGTGCTCACTCGCGACTCTGCGGGGTGCCTGAGCCCCGCCGGCTGACTGGCCGTGCCCGCTGCCCACCTCCCAGCTGCCAATTTTGCAGCCATTCGTTTCCTCCTTCTGGGAAGGGCATCAGTGTATCTCGCTGGAGGCCTCTCCCTGTCTTCGCACTGACTCAGCAGCCACTGTGCTCACGTGTCTGTTTATCAACCCGCCTGTGCAGGGGAAGGGTCCAGATAAGCAGCAGCCCTGCCCTGGCATGACGTGGCTGGCACCTTGCAGGCCTGCCCAGAGATGGTCCACTGCCACCCCTGGGCCGGGCCATCTCTTGTCTCACCAGGATTCAGAGCGGGCCTCTCCGAGGTCTGTCCTCCCAACAGCCAGGATTATATCGCGTTACTCCTGTTTTCACAACTGTCTAGTGGCTTTTCACCTCACTCTGCACGAAATCCACTTCCTGCCTCCGCCAGTGGCCCTCATGCCCTCTGACCTCTCTCCACTCTGTCTCTGGTCACTGGGCTCCAGCCACCCTGTGTCCTTCCTGCTTCCAAACCTGCACCTGTCTGTGGGTTCTGCCGTCACTGGGCCTGTCCAGCGTACCTTCCCGGGGTGGCCAGGTCAGGTGACCCCCCGCCCGGCCATCCACCCCTCCTGCACCAAGGCTCTCCTAGAGCCCCCTCACCCAGCCCTCCCAGTGCCTAGCACAGGGCCCAGTGCACCGCAGGTGCTCCTTGTCCAGCAGGTGTCTGTGTGACCCCCGATGGAAGTGTTCAGGAGGCAGTGGGTCCGAGAGTTCCGGCAGCATGAGCCCCCCTGTGAGGGTGGCATGGTGTTCCGTGGGACCCAGTCTGGGAGTTGCTGCAAGATGATCTGCTTCATAAGGACGTTCTGCTCTTCCTCTTCCAGTGCACAGTTACCGGCCTCCCTGTGCGCTTTCATTTGGACCATCTGTGCTCCTCTGTCCTCCGAGACTGGGCCTGCAGCCCTCCCTCTCCCCGTGGTCTCCCCGGGGCTGTCCTGGGGCAGGCCTCCAGCTGCTGGGGAGGGCCATCACCCGTTTCAGAGGCCTCTGTGTCGCCTCCTCTGTCGGAGTGAGGTTCACGTCCTGTGTGGGGTGGGGAGAGCAGGCAGGGTGCTAACTGGGTGCACAGCCAGGCTCGTGTTCAGGTTCCAGATCTGTGCTCAGAGCGTGAAAACCCGGCAAGCTATATGATTAGGATTTGTGTGCTTTTTTGGATGCATGTGAACCTTCGATAAAAAGTGAGTGGGGTAAGCAGACGTGCCCAGACGCCTTGGATTCTGGTACACCTCGCAGCCCTTAGAGCTGGAGCAGGACCAGGCGCTCTGTGGCTTTGTGTGTGGTCCCGCGGGATCCAGCCCCAGGCCCACAGCCTTGCGGGCCCAGTCCTGGCTGCCCAGCGGACAGGGGAGATGGCGGGAGGCTCCCTCGGAGCTCACCTGTGCATCTGCAGCCTGGTGCTGGGGAGTGACTCGGGCTTTTATATGCTACTCTGGTTTTATATTGGTGACTGCTGTCCGGGGTCGTGCCAAGCCTCAGCGACGTCGCAGCAGCCTGGTCCTCCACAGGGACTGGTTTGGTAGCATGGTCACGAAAAGCTTGTAGAACCAATTGCACACCCCCTTCCCCCATACTTGTGCTCCCCAACGAGCCTCCCATGCCGGCCCCTCGTCCCCTAGCTGCTGTGTGTCCCTCAGGCCGCCTCCTCTCTGGATATCCGCTGTCACAGGGCTGTCCCCCCGTCGTGGCGCTCCTTTTATTTCTTGATAGCACCTGTCCTCCCCTGAAACCAGCCTTCAAAAACCTTATGATTCTTGCCTGACGGATCCCGTTCCCCACACAGGCAGCCCAGCCTGCCCATCTCTCCCAGGCTCCCCGGGCCTCGTGTCTCCAGGCCTGATGCGCCGAGCCAGGGTGCCCTCGCCTGTGGCCGTAGGACTCAGGACAGATGCCGGTTCTCTCTCGAAACGCCACAGATGGACAGATGGCCCCTGCTGCGAGGCTGGGAGCGTGTGGCCTCTTGTGTGCCCGTGAGCTCCATATAAGGGAGAAATGTGGAGCAGCCAGAGGCGGGCCCAGGTCGGGAGGGGAGGTGGGAAGCCCCCGGCAGCCGGAAGCATGCTGGCAGCAGCTTCAGGTCTCCCCCGCTCCGAAAGCCCAGGAGGCTATTTTGAGGGCCGTGCAGCAGGCAAGACAGATGCCGGGCGCCCAGTGGTGGGTGACAGCGCAGTGCGAGGAACCTCCGTCCGGACGGTGGCTGCTGTCCTCTGTGTGCCCTGGTCTCCCATCAGCTGAGCCGCTGGGCACCCGCTGGCCCCCCTGCTCAGAGGCTGGCTCATCCGTTCGTGAATCAAGCGGGTGGGAAGCCCCTGCCCCGAGTGGCCGGTAGTGAGACCCGGAGCCCCTGGCCCCCTTGATGGGGCAGAGGGAGCACGGAGAGCCCCTCTGTCCACATGCCCTGAGGGGTTCTGGTGGCTGGCCTGGAGGTTGTGTGATGTCGGTGTGACAACCGGAAGCCCCTCATGCGGCTGTGTCTTGAGCGTGAGGCATGGAGAGGGACCACGTCCACCACTGCCGGGATGGGGGGCGAAGAAGCGCAGAGCCGTGTGTCAGCGCCGAGCGCCCACCGGGGACTGCTTTGGGTCCATTTGAGGCAGCCCGGGAAGGCAGGGCCCACCAAGAGGTCGGGGAAATGCACAGCATCGGTCGGTAGAGGGAGGACAGCCAGACTCCTGGGCTCACTGCTCACCAGCACTGCCGGTGACAGAGCTGGGACTGTACAGATGGCTCTGTCCTCACGGGCAGGGAAGCGTCCAGCTAAGGGGTGGGCAGCCCTGGATGAACCAGAACAGGTCAGTAGGTGGCAAACAGGACACTGAAGGGGCTTCCCCTTGTCCTATGAAAAGTGGAAAAGGGACCAGGAGATATGGAACATGGGAACGTGGACCCAGGCTGACCGGGGAGTAGGGCAGGGCAGCTGGCATTGTGCCCACTCGGGGATGGCAAGCCAACCCAGCAGGGGATGTCACTGCCCAAGGGGACATGCTGGAGGGCAGCTCAAGCCAAGAGGTGTCCTCCAGTTGGGTGGCAGGACCCAGGCCAGGTGGGTGGCTCCAGATGGGCCCTTTACAAGCCTGGTGCCTGCAGAAGAGACAGTGGGAGTTAAACGATGCCCTTGTTCTCAGCTGACATTGGTCATGAGGCCACCAAGGGCCAGGCCTGTGCCTGGTGGGCAGAGTCACTGGCCTTCTGGCCTGCCAGTCCCCACTTCCTGCTGTGCACACAGAGGCTCTCTCGTGGTCAGCCTTGCCCTCGTCCTGTCCCACCTGCACGAAAAGCAGAGTGGAAGCTAGGGCTCTGAGTGCGTGGGGAGGCCCGCCGCGACACCAACCTCATCCCTCCCCAGGCCACCCCGCCCCCCGGATGGAGTTCCCAGGGGCGGACAGAAGCCTCCTTCCCTGCACCTCTGTTGCAGTCCCACGACAGCGATAGCTTTTCTTGGTGGATTTTAGTTGTATAGTTTTTTTAAACATTTACTTACTTATTTTAGAGAGAGAGGGAGAAAGGGAGCACGCAGGGAGTAGGGGAAGCAGAGGGCGAGGCAGTCCTAAGCAGACTGCACTGAGCACAGAGCCTGATGCCGGGCTCGATCTCACGACCCTGAGGTTACGACCTGACCCAGAATCAAGAGTCAGGTGTTTAAGCAACTGTACCACCCAGGCACCCCATTTCTATACTTTTTTAAATTACACTTTTTATCTTGAAAAAACTTCAGGCCAGCAGAAACCCTGTAGGCATATTTCAACAAAGTCCCGTAGACCCTTCATCCAGATTCAGCCACTGGTAATGCTCTGCCGTGTTTGCTTTCTCTCCGCATGGAGCTGTGAGCCTGGGGCCGTGTGCTGATGCGTGCGGGGACCTCCGAGGCCCGGGTTTCCCCAGAGCCCGCCCTCCCTCGTGCCGCCTCACCTGCCGTCAGGCAGAGGCATGGACAGTGGCCACACCAGCCTCTTCTGTTGCTGCCCGTGGCCACCACCTGCCCGTCCCAGGGCAGGACCCCGTGTGCACCTCTGGCATCCTCCTGCCCTCTGGCCCGTCCCTGCGTCTCTGTCCCTCAGGACACGCTGCTGCTGACGCGCTGGGCGGTCCCTCCATCTGGGTTCGCCTGACGCAGCAGGGATGGCGTCTGTCCGTGTGAGGTCCTCTCCGCCTCCCGCTGTACTTCCTGCCCTGTGTCAGGCTCCAAACCTTCTGTCCCCGCTCTCTCCAAAAACGACATGCCCCGCCACCTCCTTCCTTAAGGAAAGTCTCTTCCTGCTCGCAGCCCGCGGGGGTCACGTTGGTCAGCGTCCACTGCAGTCCCAACGACCAGATGCTATGGGCGCTCGACAGCAGGTGGAACGTGCACGTCCGGGCCGGCATCACCGAAGAGATGCCCGTGGGGACCGACTGGGAGCATGTGCCAGGTGGGAACACAAGCTGCCCCCTCCCACGGGTACCTGCTCTGTCCAGCGGCCCGGCCTCCACACGGCAGGCCCGGCCTTTGCACTCGGGGTTTCATTTCCTTTCTGCTGTCCCACTGAGGCAGGTGACAGCAAGGATCTAACTGAACACCCTTTGTGGGAGGGAGTAGCCCCATTCCCTTGGAGTTTTGTGTGGGTTGATTGCTTCCATCTCCTGGGCCCTGGTGTGCCCTGGCCTTGGGCTCTTGGCGGCTTTGCTAGCTCTGCCCAGGGGGGCATCCTTTCCCTTGGCCACCACTGTGAGCCCTGCAGTGCAGGACACTGTCCGCACAGAGCCCCCTGGTCGACAGGACCCAGTGGTGGGAGGGAGCAAACTCATGGGAGAGGGCGGCCTGGCCTGTCCCAGCCGGGGGGCTCAGGACAGACGGACACCTTTTTGGCATGCAGGGCTGCAGGCCTGCCAGCTGGCACTAAGCACCAGGACCGTGTGGGCCCGCTGCCCCAACGGTGACCTTGCCCGACGGTATGGCATCACCGACAAGAACCCTGCGGGAGACTACTGGAAGAAAATCCCCGGGAACGTGACGTGTTTCACAGGCAAGTGCTGGGCTCCGTGGGTTTGGGGCTCCCGTGGACGAGGTCAGTGGGGGCTCCACGAGAGGCTGCTCCCATGGGGCTCGCTCTCCCAAGAGCCGAGGGTCACACCTGAGGGAGGGCACCCGGCACCCTGCTGGTCAGAGCTGGCCAGAACTGGGCCACCCACTTTAGAGCTGAGGGAACTGAGGCACAGATTGGGGGTGGCGTGTCTGGGGCCACCAGCTAGAAAGTGCCACGGCAGGACGGGGAGGCGGCCGACTGCACCTGCGCCCGCCGCCCCGGCCGGGTGACTCACGGGCGTGCGGCTGCCTCTCGTCCCTGCAGTGACCTCGTCAGATGAGCTGTGGGCCGTGGGCCCCCCCGGCTACCTCCTCCAGCGGCTGACGAGGACTTTCAGCCACTCTCATGGGGCCGCGAGCAGCCATGCCACCACCCCCCACCCCGAGGACCTGGAGGACGAGTGGGAGGTCATCTGACGGAGCCCCGGGCCAGGCGCTCAGGAGGGAGGAGGCCGAGACGGGGGTTGGACACGGTGGTTTCGGAGTCGCGAGCTCTTGGCCACACCTCGTCAGCTTCTGTCCAGACATGCTGGGCCGGCTTGGACCGCCCACACTTGCTTTCATCCATGTTTGTTTCCGTCTTGTTCCAGAACCCACAGCCTCAGCCAAGCGATCCGGAGCCCTTGCCGGCACGGCCGTGCCTCTGAGCTCCTGCCGAGGCCGCCTCCGAGCGCGGCAGCACCGGCCTCCTCCCGGCCTTGCCAGGCCCACCGCAGGCATGAGCCGGGGAGCCGGAGGTCAGCGTGCTCCCACCGCTGAGGGGGTCCCGCTCAGCTTCACGGTCGCCACAGGGACATGAGTTCTAGCACATTCCATGCTGGACACCTCTGCTGGGAAACCAAGGCCACATCAGAGAGGTGGGGCACTGGTCTGTGCCAGCACACAGCACGCACGCGCGCACACACACACACACACCCCACCCGTGCCCTCCCGGCCCGTTCACAGGGCACGGCACGCTCACTTCCTGGAGAACACACTTTAGCCAAAACAATAAAGGCCGTTGGAGGACGCGGAATAGAAAAGGTGCATGTGTTTCCAAGGCAGCCGTGGCCCCGGGAGGCGCAGCGGGCCGTGGGGGAGCTCCGCCACGGGAGCTCACTGAGCACGCTCGTCGCAGTGCTGTGCGGTGCTGCTGGCGGCCGTCGTGGAGCCCAGAAGCCTCCTCACAGGATGAGTCTACTAATTATTGCCTTTTTTGTTTGTTGTATTACAAACCTGCATAAGATACCTCATTCGAAATCAGCTCTTATAAATTTAGAGGAGAAATGAATTCCGTGAAACCAGCGGAAGGCCTTTCGTTCCTCTGCGTGGCTTGCCCTGGGCCTGCCCGGTCTCGGGCACCCCCTCTGGGGCCGTCGTGGGACCTGCCGGCTGGCTCCGAGCGGCGGCAGCACCGTCGCCGGGCTCGCATGGACGCCTCCCGGGAGTTCCCGACGGGGCCTGCAGTGGCCTCGCCAGACCTCAGTCCTTGGGGTCCTCGCGGGCATCTGGGCCATGGGCCCGGCAGCCCCACCACGGGTCCGCCCCGGGGTCAACGCCCCCCATCCCGCTTGGGGTGAGCACCTTGGGAGGTGGCTCCCAAGCAGGACTCCAGCCTCGCCGCCTTTTTTAGTCTGCTTTGGCCCGGGGCCCAGTTACTCGACGCCTGTTTTCTCCTAAGCAAGTGTATCCGGGAGCCCCCAGGCCACAGCTGAAGAGCGGTCAGATGTGTTCTCTGACGGGACCCGGCCAGCCGTGAAGATGGGGGCGTTCCAGGTCTAAACGAGGACAAGAGTCTGAAATCCCAGATCCTACTTCACACTCCACTTTTGTAGAATCCTTGTTTTTGGAGTTCGGTGACGGCAGAGGCCAGCCCAGGCTGGCTGCGGCCTCTCTCTGTGTATGTTGTGCCTTGCCCGGCCCCCCTCAGACGGCAGAGTTCCCCTAACCCACGGGACTTTAGTGCAATTAAACCTAAGTCTAGTTGGATACTTTTAAACTACTTTTAGCTTCAGTGCTTTGTATGGTTTTTCCTTCTGGTTTTAATTTTTAGTTGTGCTTTGAGACAGTGCAATAAACTAGACTTTTTCCAAACCTGGTCGAGTCTGGTGTCTGGGCTGTGAGAAAGGGCCCCCGGCAGGCACTCATGAGGCTGGCCCGCCCACCTGTGCTGGAAGAATCTGCCCATGGTGTCGGCCAGCCCAGCCCCACAGCCAGGAAAGTGTGATGCACCAGTGTCCCCAGGGCGGCCGTCCAGAGGTAGATGCGCCCCTGGTCGCCCCTGGTCGCCTGTGGGAAGGACGCCGTCAGGGGAGGTGGAGCACAGAGCTGTCTCCGCATGGAGGCCTGCCGAGGCCGGGCTGCCATGGGCAGGCTTCGGAAGGGTTCGAGCCCCTGCGCCTAAGACTCCGTCCAAGAAACAAACCCAAGTGTCGGCCATGCCCTGCTGGAAACCGGCATGTGGGAGAGGATCCCATTCATAGCAGCAGGACACGTTGTATGCCATGGAAGACCTGAACGAGGCGTGTCCGGCTCCTGTCAGGGAATGTCACAGTCCACAGAAGACATGTCCGATGTCCCTGATGAAAGACAAAGGAAACTGTAGACATCCGCCCTTCCCAAAGCGTTCAACTCAGTTTGTCAGAACGCTTGGTGGAATGGAGCGCCTGGGCGGCTCAGGGGGTTAAGCCTCTGCCTTCGGCTCAGGTCATGATCCCGGGGTCCTGGGATCGAGCCCCGCATCGGGCTCTCTGCTCGGCGGGGAGCCTGCTTCCTCCTCTCTCTCTCTGCCTGCCTCTCTGCCTACTTGTGATCACTGTCAAATAAATAAATAAAATCTTAAAAAAAAAAAAAAAAAACCCTCGGTGGCTGGGGGCCGGGTGGCTCCGTCGGTGAGGCGTCCGCCTTCGGCTCGGGTTGTGATCTCAGGGTCCTGGGATGGAGCCCCGCGTCGGGCTGTCTGCTCAGTGGGGAGCCTGCTTCTCTGTCCCCTTACTCTTGTGCTCTCGCTTGCTCTTCTCTTTCTCCTTCCCTCTCAAATAAATAAATCTTAAAGAAAGAAAAGAACCCTCTCTGGGACGTTTTGTCAGGGGAGGAAGGGAAGAAGTCCCAGAATAACATCCGTGCCCACAAGTGCCCTGAATGCCAGACGTGTGCCTGGGGCTCCTGCACAGCTCCCTGTCGCCCTAGAGCCCCCTGAGGGAAATCTTGTTAGCCTTGGTGACAGGGAGGTTCAGTAACTTGCTGGAGGTCACACAGGGGCCACTGGGAGTGGAGCCCAGCTCTGTGGAACTCCAGACCTGGGAAGACACAGGTGGGAATTACCAAGAGTGCTGACCGCAGCGGGCGAAGCAAGCACGACGTGGGAGGCCAGGCGGGCTGGGGACGGCAGGCGGCCCGACCGGCCCGGCGGGGAGCTAGCGTGATGAAGGCACATCTAGGGGAGGGGACAGGCAGGGGAGGTCACAACTGATGTGCCCCACCCCTTCATTATGTGGACGAAATAACTATTGAGTGGATTAAAGAATCTTTAAGTCAGGGGCGCCTGGATGGCTCAGCCAGTGAAGCCTCCGACTCTTGATCTCAGCTCAGATCTTGATCTCAGGGTCGAGTTCAAGCCCCACATTGGGCTCCATGCTGGGTGTGGAACCCACTTTAAAACTAGGGGGAGTAGTATCTGATTTCTGGAGGACAAGGGCTTTCCCACAGAGGAAATTAAGTATATGGGTTTGATTTCCTCAAAATAGTAAAATACTATAAATTTAAAACCTCACTTAAAGGGGGAAGTTGGGACATCACCGATGGTGAATATATACCCTAAAAACGTGTCCACACCAGTCCGAGGAACACCTAAGGCCCTTGTATGGACACGGATGAAAGGGTGTTGCTCAGCAAACGCCTGGCGCACCTCTGGGACCCTGTCCTCAAGAACAGATCCTAAGTCGGGGGCAGATGTGACGCAGGCCGTCCTGTGACCCCAGCACCTAGGAGTGGCCTGACGAGGTCGGGCGCCGCTGTCACAGGGCAGGTGTCCTGGGGGAATCAGGCCACGACGTGGCTGCATCCACGCTGTTGGCCGTGCGTAAGGACGTGGCTGGGCCAAAGACCGTGCAGAGGGTGAGAGAGAGATTGAGACCTGTTTAACTGCCGGTGGGTTCGCTACACAGCTGGTCACAGTGGTTGCCTGTGGTCTAGACCTTTTTGTATCTTTTGAATTTCAAGCCATGTAAATATATTATTTATTTCAAAAGAAATAAAATTCACATTTTAGAAACAGTCCTAACGTTGACTCCTTACACCGTCAACACTAGTGAGTCAAATGTCACAAAGCAAACACCAAAGACCTCTGAGAAATCCCACTTACGAAGCATTTTACAATATAGGAAAATGCTTATAGTAGGTTTGAAGTTGGCCCCTTTATTTGGCGGCCACATGGGGGGAGGGGAGAATAGGACGCCCCTGCCCTGCCAAGCCCAGCCACGCCCCGCCCTGGTTTCTTTCTCCCTGCGGTTCCAGGGTTCCACCTGGAGCGTGAATTCTAGAAGCAGAAATTCTTTTTACAAATCGCTGAAGAGAGAAATCTCTGTCTTGACTGGGGTGGTTACATGTGTGTAGACATTTGTCAGAAGTCCTCATGACACATGTAAGGTCTGTGATTCTCAGGGCACCCAGCTGGCTCGGTGGGGACAGCATGTGGTTCTTGATCTTAGGGTCATGAGTTCAAGCCCCATGCTGGGTGTAAAGCCTATTCTAAAAAATCTTTGAAAAAGGCCTCTTCCCATCTTTTATTCTATATATTCCATCTATATATATTCCAAAATATATAAAGTGTGCACCTATCAAAGGTCAATCATGCCTCCATTTAAAAATGCAGCCGGACTGAACCACAGGGGAGCCATGACGGCAGCCTCTCGCTTCTGGAACAGGGGCAGACCCTGCAGAGCGTCCCCCGAGCGCGCTGGCTTCCTTCCTTCCCAGCGCCCAGGAAGCATCCTTGTTCTGAACAGGACGGGCCGTCATTTAGGAAACTGCTCTCAGCCCAGTAGTTGAAGCTGGTGAAACAGAAGGGAAATCAGAGTAATTTGCATCGAGGTGACACCAGGCTGAGGTCCGCGTGCGGCCCTCACTCCCCTGCCCTCACGGCCACCTCCCCCAGGCCACCCCAATAGCACGGGCCATCCCGTGATGTCCCTTCCAGGATCCCTGCCCAAGATCACGACCCCTCTGTGGCGGAGTGGCCTCGCCTCCCCTGTCCTCCCCCCACAGGCATGTGGGGGAACGCGATTCTGGCCCCCGAGCTCTAGCAGGCGGTTTCCTGGGCCGCCAGGCGGGCGTGGGGATGGCAGTCCTGGGCGCTGTCAGGTTTTCCATAGAAAGACTGGGGTTGGTGAACCCAGTGTGCAAACCAACGTGCCTCACTCCGGAGGAAAGGAGGCCCCGTCGTGGGCAGAGAGACTGGTTGCCTCTGAGAAGCCACCAAGGCCACCTGCCAATGACCGAGAGCTGAGTCGCCGGCTGCCCTTTCTGGGGCTGGAGGGCCCCAGGTTCTGATAAGCCCAATGCTAGGTACTTCCTGCCCAGTCTCCTGCCCTCCCTCTGGCCAGCAGTGGCCACCAGATAACCCTGGCGTTCCACTTATCACCCTGCACCATTTCCCTAGGTCCTCTGCGCTCACATTCGCCTGCGGTGCGCTGAGCCAGGCATCCCCCCGAGTCTCCGCGGGAGCTGTGGCAGGAATCAGGCCCCACTCTGCAGCCATCAGGCACTGACGCCAGCCTGACCTTGGTTTCTGTGGCCCTCAGTGCAGCTCCAAGCAGTGTAAACTCCATTACCCTCCCGGACCCCGTCCCACTCGCCCCCAGTGAGGACATCAGGGGCCAGTGCTCCGGGATCCCCTCCTCCTGCCCTCTCAGCCCTCCAAGGCCTAGAGGTCCCAAAGTCACCCAGCAAATGATGGAGCAGTCCCCGCAGCTTCTGCCTCCCGGTCACTCTCCAACCAAACCACCCCGTTTGGGCCCCTGAACTTCCCCTGAACATGTGCTCGGGCTGGGCCCCCAGGCCGCAGTGCCCGGAATGATCCCGCCCAGGTCCTGCCTCCTGTTTGCCTGACAATGGGTTCTGTGGGGCGTCCCTTCCACAGCCTCCTCCCGGGGAGGCCCGAGGCAGGGCAGCTCCCCCAACTCTGCATCACCCCAGTCCCAGCCCAGGCCCTCAAAGGGGCAGCTGTAGGTATAGAGTGGAGGGGAAGAGGGGCCCAGGAGGGTTGACCCACTAAGGACAGAGCTGGGCCTGGGGAGACAGGACAGGAAGTCTGCAGGCCCAGGCTCCCTGTCGGTCTTTCCAGGCAGAGGCTGCTGGTGGCTCCAGGCACCAAGGCCCTCCACAGGCCCACGGCCCAGGAGCCCCCCATTACTCTGAGCCACTCTGTCTCCACCTCCATCCACCCCCAAAGGCAACAAGCCCTCCCCCCAACAATGGCATCGCTGAAGACCTGGGACCGCCTAGACGAGCCAAGGCTCCCGATGCCCCAAGCTGTGAGCTGGGAGAGAGGTCAGCATCCATTTGCCCCAAGTGTCAGTGTTCAGAGAAGCTATTTAAGTGACCCACAGGACACACAGCAGGAGGGAGGAGCCCTCACTCCCACCTGCAATCTCAGCCCCTGGGCCTCCACTCACCCATTCTCCCTCCCTCCCCCCCACTGGGCCGACCTTCAGGCTGCTGCTCCCAGCAGGACACGGCGGCCCTCCAGCCTGGGCTGGCGCAGGGTGGATTTCATGGCCCAGTGGAATTCCCCGGGCAGGGCCGCCTGGCGTCCTCCCTGGGCTCCAGGCCCCTCAGGGCACGGAGCACGCTCCTGAGGGGCAGCGGCACATCTGTTAACAGGTCATCTTCGGAACCTTCTGGCAGAAGGCAACTCCGGGGGCTGGGCTAAGAGCCCTTGGCCACCAGGCGCTACAGCTGCCCCGTCAGCCACACGTGCTGCCAAACACCCACCAGGGGCTGAGCGGGGGGGCACAGGGGAGCCCATACCCAGGGCTGGAGGGTGGTCGGGCCTGGGAGAAGGAACATCCAACCCACCTGAAGACGGGCTGGCGCCAGGGGCCAGGGGCTCCACAGTGGAGGTGAGAGAAGCAGGAGCCCCAGGACTAGGTGACTGCTACGTGCCAGGGAAGAGCAGAAGGGACAGGGACAAGTCCGGTCGCTGTCACAAGGATACCCAAGGCCCGGCAGGGGGCCAGTGTGGGAGCGGGGAGAAGCCTTCTGCCCTCCTCTCCCCCCCACGGGAGTTTACAAGGCCAAACGTGCCCAGTGCAGAGGAACTCCTAGGATTTCACAAGACCTGCTCTCAGCTTCCGCACAAGCCGTCCCCGCCTGTCCCCGCCTGTCCCTCCACACAGCCTGCCCCTGTCCAACTCCTTTGCTCAGCTGTTGTCGCTCCCTCTGGGACACCACCGCCCTCGGTGGCTAGCCAGCGAGTGGAGGGTTGGGCCTGGCTCTAGAGAGTCGCATGACCCCTGAACCCTTGCGAAAAGTTGGGGAGCGGGGAGCAGTGGGGAGCTGAGCTCAGCCAGGCCCAGGAAACCTGCAGCTGGGGGCCCACCTGCCCAGCCGGGCCCGCAACGCACACAACATACGAAGCAGAGATTCTCCTCTACAGAGACCAATATATGTAAAGTGCTGGGTACATCGCTCTGAAAAATAGATTTTCCAAAAATCCAGCGCCCAGGGGGTGTCCCCCCCCCCCCCGCAAGGTCTACCCCTTGCCCGTGAGGTCCAGCGGCTGGAGGAAGGGCGGCAGCGGCAGCTCGTCCAGGGCCTCGGGGAAGCGTCCGGGTGAGATGGCGGTGACCAGCACCTGCATGGCGCGCACGAAGAGCGAGGGCGGCGCCAGGCCCGCCAGCCACTGGAACTTGTCCTCGCCCAGCAGCCGCTGCCAGTGCGGCCGGTCGCCCAGCAGCTCCCGGCGGGCGGGCGCGGCGGCGCCGGCGGGCGCATACAGCGCCAGCAGGTCGAGCAGCAGCAGGCGGCGCTGGCGCGCCTCCCCGGGCGCGGCGGCGGTGGCGGCGGCGGCGGCGTTGGTGGCCCCCGCCTCGCCGCCCAGCTGGCGCAGCAGCAGCTCCAGCGGCGTCAGGCCGCCGCCGTCCCGCAGGCCGGGCGACGCGCCGTGGCCGAGCAGCAGGAAGAGACACTCGGGGCGCGCCAGCTCGCAGGCCACGTGCAGCGCCGTGCCGCCGCCCTCCACGCGGCCGCAGCCCCGCCGGTCCAGCAGGCGCGCGCGCTCCTCGGGCGGGAAGTCGCGCACGGCGCGCAGGATGCGGCGCAGGATGCCCACGCGGTTGTAGCGCACGGCCAGCGCCACGTGCGGCCCGGGCGCGGCGCAGCAGCGGAAGCCGGCGCTGGGCGGCGCGAGCGCGCGGCGCGGGAACGTGGCCAGCAGGTAGTGCGCGTACGCCTGGTGGTCGTGCACGAGCGCGTAGAGCAGCGCCTCGGACGGCGAGTAGGCGGCGGCGCGGCCGCGCTCGTCCCAGTGGAAGGCCTCGCTGGCGCGCATGTCCTCGAGCAGCCACACCGGCAGCAGGTCGCGGACGGCCTGGTAGAAGGCGAACGACGACTTGCGACACTGCTTCTGCGCCCGGGAGCGCGCCGCACCTGCGCCCTCGGGCCCGCCGTCCGCGCCGCCCCCGGGCCGTGCGTCCCAAGGCATGCTGGTGGCGGCTTCACGTCATGGGCCTGGCGGCTGACCACCTGCGGGGAGGGGATGGCGGTAAGACTCCCACACCCTCACCCTCCCCGGAAGCTCCAGCTACTCTTCACAGCTCCCTTCTCTCCTGGACCCGTAATCACCTCCCTACATCCTTGATCAAGGTGCACCTGATCTCCCAAACTTTTTGTGACTCGTTCTCTGGCACCTCTGCTAGAGATGCTCTTCCCTGCCCCATACCCTCACCACCCCACCCACAGTCAAGGCCACCCTGAAAACCCACCAATACCCCTCCTCCAGCCCAGGGACCCGCCGACCTGGCTGACCAGGTATATCCAACCCCAAACAGAAAAGACCAGGTAGGCGGGTAGAATGCTGCAATCCACAACTGCACCTGCGCCAAGCCCCACCTAACCATGACCCTATCCCTCTGACCCCTGACCACAGATGGGGGCCCCTAGAGCCTCCCCCCATGGGGCCAGGCAGGGTCAGAGCTCTAGACCCAGACCTACCTGATTCCTGGACTGGGATCACAGGACGTGAGTATATCACTTTCCTTCTCTGAGCCTCAACTTCCTCATCTATAAGAAAAGGGTGGGAGGAATAAACACTGAGCCCCAGCAGGGCGAGATGGGGTGGAGCCTTCCACCCCAACATGTTTGCTGAATATCAGCACCCCTAGCTGCTGGGAGGAGGTGGGGACAAAATCAACCTAGAACCGTGAGCACAACTCTTCACAGCAGATCGTCTCCAGATCTGCTACTTCTCTTGATCTTCCCAACTACTAGATGAACCCGGTACTGTCATCCCATTTTCCAGCAAGGGGCAAGCTTGTCCAAGGTCAGGCAGCAATCGTGGTACAGCCAGGCCTAGAACACAGATTCCGTCCCTCCCGGTTTGGGCTCGTTCCAGAAGTGGGGGGACGCCCAACCCACAGGGTGCCCAGCTTGATCCCTGCCTGGCCTTGCCCTCTGAGCCCCCAGCCCCAACCTGAGCCCTAGCCTCTGACCCCTGACCCTGGTCCAAGCTCCCACTGCTTTCCCTCAAGGATAAGTCCTTGGTTGCAAGGGGGCTGGGTCAGCGGACAGGCCGCGTCCACACACACTGGGTAACTAAGTTACAGAGACGGGCGCGGTGAGGGTGGGCTGCAGCCAGAGTGCTCTTCCGGGGGGCCCCATGACCGGAGCAACCCCCCGGGCCCGGGACTCCGCGCCCCAGGTGTGTGTACCCCGTGTGGATACCCGTGGGGCGCCAGGCGGGTTACGTAAAGTTGGGCCGCCCCACGTCACTGGGCAGCGAGTCACCGCCGCGGTTCCGTGAATGGGGGGTTGGGCCACCGAGGGCTGGGCAGTGAGCCCGGGGCAGCCCGCCAGCTCCTCCCCGTCCCCTCCCGGCGGCCGCGGGTCGCGGGGGGCGAGGCCAGGGTGTTTGCCGACCGGTGGCCAGCGCAGTGAGGGCTGCACCTGCGTGTGCATGTGCCCAGCGGACACGAGGGGTCGGCGGCCGGGAGAGACCGCCCGGGGCGGGGGCTGCGCGCCGAGCGGGCCGCGGGAAGGGGGGACTCACCGTGGGGGGCGGCGGGGCCGGGAGCCTGACGTCCCGGTCCCGGCGGAGGGCCGGAGCGCGCACCGATCCCCCGCGGGTAGGCGCGCAGGCGAAGGTCCCAGGACGGGCGGGCCGCCGCCGCCCGCGCCCGCCGCAGCCGCGGTCTGAGCCACCGCGGCCCGATAGCTGGGCGGCGGCGCCGGCGGCGGGCGGGCGAGCGGGCGGCGGGCGGCGCAGTGCGGCCCCGGCCCGGCAGGACCGCGGGACCGTCCGCCGCCGCCATTGGCCCGCTCTGCTGGGCCCCGTTGCCGCTCATTGGTCGCTGCGCTGCACCATTGTTACGTCACCAGCTGGTGGGCGGGGCGCCCGGCAGGACCCGCGGAAAAGTTGGGAGAAACTTGAGGGCGCGCGGGGGGCGGGGCTGGCTCGGGCCGACACGGGGCGGGGCTCCTGGAAACCCGAGCGGCGGGCGAGGAGAGGCTCCCCGGGGCTCCGGAGGACCGCGGGACCCCACGCTTAATGCGAGTCTCCACGGACAGTGCCTGCCTCGTCACCCCAGGAGTCGTATTCCACCTCCCCTCTGCACTGGCCCTTTATGACCTTGAGGGAGACCTCCGGGACTGTTTTCCCGACTGGACGTGGAGGGGGTCAAGAGGCAGAGCTGTGACCCCTAAGGGTCCCCACTGCGTTCTACCCAGGATCGGGGCACCGGGAGCCCCTGCTCTAGACGGACGTTCCCGGGGGCCGGTGAATGGACGGCTGTGAATGAGCACGTCCTCTGTGCCACTCTGTGCTGAACAGTTGATTTCATTCTCACAACCAGGAGCGGGGGCAGTTATGACCCCCAATTCCCAGGCCAGGAGATGGAGGCTCACGGTGAGGCGGCCTCCAAGTGAGGAGCAGCCCCAAGGGAAACCAGGTGCTTCCCCTGCTTTTCTTCAGACATTCTTGGGCCGATCGGACCCCAGCCTCTCCACAAAGGGTCCAAGGTTGGGGGTGCCACACATGCAGGCGCCCAAGGTCATGCTGAGACCCCCACCAAAGCCTGCCCCACCGAGGCGGGGGGTGGTGTCATAGGCCCGCCCTGAAGCTCTCAGGGGGTCCAGGGCCACCACCAGATTTAAAGAAACTAGGTCATTGTCCCAGGAATGTGGGATCCACCGACCTCACCTCAGCTCTCCCCTGCTGACCTCTCTGGCCCCCAGTTTCCCTGCATTTTGTCCTAGCTTCCCCTTCTGGCATTTCTGAGTATGATTGGCAGGGGGGGACACTGAATGGAGAGCCTGGGGCTGACAATTGGCCTTTTGGAGCACCCCCCGCCCCAGGCCCTGGGAGACAAACTAGGGAAGTAGTGCCCCAGGTCAACTATCTGGAGGTCAAGGTTCGAGCCTCCTTGCTTCCTTGTCCTCACTTCTGGGGCTGGAGTTCCATCTCCATGACTACTGATGGACTGAGGATGCCAGGGCATGGGCTGCGGTTGCCAGGGTGTGCAAAGGGCCTCACCGCCGGTCTCTCTCCACCTCTCCCTGCCTCCTCGCCTCACCCTTCGACTTGCCCTCCTCATGGGGACTCCTAAAGGCATCTTGCTAGAAGTCATGTTGGATCCCATTTCTCCACCACTTAGAAGCTTCCTGTCCCTGTGGATTAACCAGAAAGACCTGGTGGGGCAGAGGAAAGGCATTCCTGGCTGAGACACAGCTGGAGCAAAGGTCTAGGAGCAGCAGAGGGAGGCTTCAGAGGTCAGCTGGGAGAGGCCAGGCCTTGGACACTGAGGCAAGGAGCTCGGGTTTGTCCTGAGGATCTGGTATTGAAGGCGGAAGGGGTTTGGAAGTCAGTTGGTTAGTGAAATATTTCAGGCATACAAAAATAATCACAATAAATGCCTGGGAGTCATGGTCCAGTTTCAGAAATAACAGGTGGGTAAAACTGAAGGCCCGTGTGACTGTCCTTCCCCCAGCCCAGCCCTGGGTCTTTCCGACGGTGGTGGCTAACATTGTAACTCTGTCCATCATGGCACCGATCAGCCCTCCCTTTCAGTGGCTTGCTCTCTTCTCCCAAGGTTGCTTTCAGACTCATCTTCAAGGGTACGTGCCATTCTAGGCTGCTCTGGGTTGCTGAAGCATCTTCTGCTGGTGGGAGCTGTTCCTCTGTGCCTGAGCACATGTGAGGCCCCCAGCACTGCTAGCCTGTGCCTACTTGGGTGCCACACTGGGGCCCAGACCCAGGGAGGAGGTGCCAGGGTAGGGTGTGACCTCCTGCAGCCCCTTCTTAATGCCAGACTGCTTCAGGAACAGCGTGATCAGGGTGTGAAGGGGCAGCCTCCCTCAGGAAGGGAGGATGGACTTGGGGGGTGAAGGGTGGCTGGGGCAGAAGGGAGTCGGGTTGGGGGGGACTGCCTTCTTGGTATGGGGTTTGATTTTGACCCTGTTATGTTCCCTCTGGAACCCAACCCAAGCCCATTCCCCTCTCTCCTGGGAGAGCTTGTCCCACAGGGCACCTGGGTATGCCCAGGCAGTGAGTAGAATCAGGGCCCTGGAGCCCAGTTCAAGGTGTATGCAACAGGTAGAGGGAGGAGTGGAGGGAGCTTCCTGGGGGAGGAGGCTGTGCCAAACATGCTGGGATCAAATCAGCTACTCACCAGCTGTGGGAACTTAGGCTGAGTAACTCCACCTGTCTCCAGTCTCTTATCTGTGAAATGTATCAGGTGGATTTTCAGATCTCAAAAGGAAGAGTAGGATTGGCAAGGCCATTATGCGAAATGGCCAGGACCAGGAAAGAGGATGGGGTACCCCCTGCCCCCACCTCACCTGGGTCCTGGAATTCACCTGGCTGTGCTGGGCCAAAGCCCCCTTGGCCTCCAAGGGTCCGTTCCACAGGTGCTCTCTCCTCCCCCTCCAGCTTCTGCCCTTGAACGGCCAGGCTTGTCCCCACATGCACTCAGGTTCAAGTGTCCCACAGAACTTTTCACACCATCCATTCAGTCTTTCAGGGCTCAGCTTGCGATGCCAACACAGACTAAAGACAGGATAAAACCAAGGGGAGACAAGTGATATCCTGGGAATCAAAGAGTCCAGCGTACGAAGTGAAGGACTGACAGTCAGAAGGGGTTAAGCATCTCCGGTAATCCAGTGAGAAGCACCAACCCAGGAGGAAAATGGGCGAAGGCCATGAACAGGCAATTGACGCATGAAGGTCTTCAGCTTGGTAAGAAATCAGCAAACGTCTAACAGGGTGAAGAATTAGACCCTCACTCTCAGGCAGACGAGGGGAGGGCACCTCCAGGCACCGCCCCCCCGTGCCGAGCAGGGCAGATGCTATGCACTTGGGTCTAGCAATTCTGGTGGCATCTCACCCCACAGGCATCTCACCCCACAGAAACACTGGCCACGTGCCACGGGTTCCATGTCCAGCAGTCACTACTGGGGTTCTTTTTTTTTTTTTTTTAAGATTTATTTATTTACTTGACAGATAGAGATCACAAGTAGGCAGAGAGGCAGGCAGAGAGAGAGAGGAGGAAGCAGGCTTCCCGCTGAGCAGAGAGCCTGATGCGGGGCTCGATCCCAGGACCCTGGGATCATGACCTGAGCCGAAGGCAGAGGCTTTAACCCACTGAGCCACCCAGGCGCCCCACTACTGGAGTTCTTGTCCACTTGCTTACTCCTTTAGAATTTTATGAAAGAATTTAGACTTTATTTCATATCTTCTATCTACTTCAGAGTTCAACCTTTGAGGAGAACACAGGTGACTGCAAGCAACAAGGAGGTGGTGTGCCGGCTGTGTTTTTAGCAGTGACAACCTGGAAGCCACGTAGGTGACCGGCCGAAGGGGAAGGGCTAACATAATCACGATGCACCCTTCCCAGCTTTGGTTTTTGCCAAACAGCAGCTGGTCCCTGCTCCTCTCCTGGGCTTGTAGAGAGGGCTGTGGAGCCCGAAGCCTAGGGACCAACTCCCTCGTATGGCCGAGACTCCACTCCTGCCCCTCACCCCCAGCAAGTTCCCCAGGCATCCCTGGGTCCCTGTAGGGTCTCCGGATCGGGCCATGCTGCATCTCGGGCTTTCTCATTGAATGAGCTGCTGGATTCTCGTTTCGGCGTAGGCCAGCTGGAGGCAGGGCCCATCCCTGGCGCAGCCTGACGTGTGCAAGTATTTACCTGGGACAGTGCCGGTCATGCTGGCATAATTGTAACAGTGTCCCCTTCACTCTCAACGGGTCCTGGTTTAGGAGGTGAGTCCTATGGCTGCCTTATGCCCAACACGCGCACCAGTATTACGGGGCCTCAGGCAAGAACAGAGAGCCTGAGCTGCCCCTTCATCGTGGGGATAGGAAGGACCCCTGAGAGAGCCGTCCTGAGGAGACACTAAGCGCTCACAGGACACAGTTATGCCTGGCACAGAGCTAGCCTCAAAGACTCGGCATTTTTAAATATTCTAACCTAAAAATAAAGGCATACATGTTGTCTGAAAAATGCTGGGATCCACACATGGATCTGTCGCCCCCAGAGCCTCCTGGGGAGAGAATCGGCAAAAAGGAGAAAGGGGCCCTTTCTGTTTTTATTCTCTGTGCCTTCTTGGCGGCTTGAATCTTTCACAAGGGTACATACTTGGATATTACTTCTGTAGTTAAGGTACTTTTTTTTTTTTTTAAGTAAACTCTACCCCCAACATGGGGCTTGAACTCATGACCCTGAGGTCAAGAGTTACATGCTCAACTGACTGAGCCACAGGGCGCCCCAAGATCAGTGTTTTTTTTTTTTAAGATTTTATTTATTTATTTGACAGACAGAGATCACAGGTAGGCAGAGAGGCGGGCGGGAGGGGGGCGGCAGGGGGAAGCAGGCTCCCCGCTGAGCAGAGAGCCCGATGTGGGGCTTGATCCCAGGACTCTGGGATCACGACCTGAGCCGAAGGCAGAGGCTTTAACCCACTGAGCCACCCAGGCGCCCCCCAAGATCAGTGTTTTAAGAGGCAGTTCCCATTGGCAAAATGCTATCTCGTGGCCATCAGGTCACTGAGTTGCCGGTAAAGTAAGTTGGACTGTCAGCCCACTTTACAGGTAGGGAAGCTAAGGCTCAAGGGACAGGGCTTTGCCCACAGAGGTGGAGCTAATAAGCTTCATCTGGTCCCAAGAAGGGAAGGCTTTGGTTTCGTGAGTTCCAAGGTGCCTTGGGGTTTCAGACTTCTTTTCAAGAGCTGATGAGAGCTGCGGCCCCTCCTCCTAGAAGTCTCTCTCCCTCACAGAAGGGAGGCCTCAGACACAGGTTGGGGTGTGGGTCAGGGCCCCTCCACCCCGGGCCCGGGGAGTCTGGCCACCAGTGAGCACTTCTAAGCAGCTTGAACAGGCCCTTCGAGCATGTTCTGAGGACTAGAGGTGAGTGGGCACGAGAGACTTCCAGGAGGAGGAGGTTACCTGAGAAGAGGGGGAGTCATACGCAACCCCTTGTGTCATCAGTCAAGTCCCTTGGGCTCCGTGTCCACACACACTGACCCCACGAGTCTGCACTGCCATCCCACCCCCCGGGGCCAGCCTGCCCCCCACTCCTGTGGCGCCATTTTCAGCCCCAGCCTCCTCCAGCCCGAGAGGGATCCTGTCAAAGCCACAACCGGTGGGGCCCTCTTGCGCTCAGAGCCTCTCTGCTTGCTGCTGCCCATCTCAGCCTAAGACCCCTGTCCTGCCTCAAGGCCAGACCCTCCCACATTCCACCGGGAGCCTTGGCCATTCGCTCGGGTCGCCGGGGCCCTTGCTCGTGCTGTTCCCTCGGGCCTGGATGGCCAGTCCCCAGAAGTCTGCATGGCCTCGCTTCAGGTGTCACCTGACTAAAGGAGCTCCCCCAGCCTCTCTGGGTCCCTACCGTACTGTCCTGCACCTCTGGGGGGTTCTTCTCAGTCAGACCACAGGGAGGGGGCCGGCCTGCCGCTGCGGGAGAATAGTGGGTGCCACATAAATGCTGCTGACTTAGTGGAGAAGGAATTAGGTGGGTGCATGGGGTCAGGGCACCCCCGGGTGGGGGGAGCAGGCAGGGGTGGGAGCCTAGCAGGCCTGGCTGGTTGTGGGGAGTGTGGGCAGGTCCTGATGCCTGAGGTGCCCCAGAGGGTAGGGAGCAGGAAGTACAGGATTCATCCGGGCTGCCCCAGAGCCCTTGCCACTAGGAAGCCCCAAGCACAAGGCCGACATTTCAGCAGAGGCCCAGCACAAGAGCAGACCCCGGGGACACAGAGCTGGCTGCTCAGGTGGAGGCCAGGTCCAGCTGCCTTGGGGACTGAGGTGGCAGGAGGGGGAGCTGGCGAGCAAGGAGAGCAGTGGACAAGGCCGAAGGCTGAGCTCGCTTCCTCCCCCAGCACCCCCACCGAGGGCACAGAACAGCCCCCTGGCTCCATGACCTTGAGAGTGGCGGTGCCCCCTAAGGGCCAAGAGGTAACTGACTAAGCCCTCCCAACTGGAGCAGCACCTCCTCACTGGGCTGAACCCCAGGGCCACGGGGACAAACATGGTCCCCCATTGTCTGAGCCTTCCGCCTTACTTTCCACTAACCGGTCATCGGTAGAGAGTTCTGGCCTGCAGTGAAGTGAGCCAGAGGGGGACGCTGAGGCCGTAGGGCCAGGCCTGGCGCAGGTCGCACAGCTCACTCTTAGTAACAGCGACCCTTGTGTGCCTGCCGGGCGTGGGAACACTCCCCAGGACCCCCAGCCGTGGGCGTCGGGATCCCCGCTTCCGAAGAAACCCTTTCTCTGTAGTGACTAGAGGCGAAACCAGTTTGGGGAGGCGGCGCCACTCAGCAAGGGGCCAAAGCAGGTGCATGGAGGGACCGGGACGTTGACTTGGCTTGTGGCACCCATCGGGTGCAGGGCTTGGGAAGTTGGGGCCCTGCCCCGCGACCCTGGGGAGGGGGCGGTCACTAGCCGGAGCCGGTGTGGGTTAGGCTTCAGTTCCCCTGTGGGCACAAGGGACCAGAGCAGGCAGGGGTGCGTCCCGCCCTACCAGTGCCCAGAGCGGGCCGACACCGTCCCCTGGCGGCCGCGCGCGTCGTCGCAGCCTGCAGCCGGTCCCGGGCCCAGCGAGGGTGTGGAGCCGGGTCGCCCGGGGGCAAGGACATCTGCGTGCCCTTACCCGGCGGCGGGGTCCGCGGGCTTGGGTCTCCACCCCCGACGCCTCACCCCGCTCGCTACGTGGCCCCCGCCAGCCTCTGGGTCTCAGTCTCCGCTGTCAAATAGCCACGACCCTGCCCACTTTACCCCCGCGGCCCTCTGCTGCCCCGGAACCAGGTTCCCCCGTCCGCCCGGTCGGTCCGCCCCGCCCCCCTCCCCCCCCGCACAACCGGCAGCGGCCCCTCCCCGGGGGCGGGGCTCGGGCCCGCCGCTGCCCTGACCCGCCAATCGGAAGTCCCGGGGCGTAGGGGGCGGAGCGGATTGTTCCGCGAGGAGGGGCGAGAAGCCGGGGGCGGGGGGAACCGGGTTTCCTCTCCCCGCGCCTCCCCCGCCCGGGAGCCCTCGGACCCCGCTTGGGCGCCGCCAGGAGAGGGCGGCTCTCCCGGAGCGGAAGAGGCCGAGGGGCGCTTCGGTTTCCGGGCCTGGGAAGGGAGGCCGAGCGCTGCTCCCAGCCCCCACCGAGAGTCGGCCTCAAGGCCGCCAGCCCGGCTTCTGCACCCCCATGGCCTGCAGGCCGCAGTGACCCCGGGCCCAGCCTCCGCTACCCCCCAGGGAACGAACCGTAGAATTAGCTGTTCCCTCCCCCAGGAATGTTGCCCACCCAGCCAGTGGCCTGAATGCACTCCCCTCCCCCCGCCCCGGGGGCTTCCCCGACCCACACCACCAGCCGCCTCCCTCACTCTCCCCAGGTGCATTTTTATGATCCTCTTGAGAGCCAGCCCGGTGGCCACAGGGTGCACAGCTGGGACGTGGCCGGCCGGGACCCCAGCCATCCCTGAAACCCACTGCTGGGCCACCTCTCGTGTTACTGTGTCCCAAGACTGTCCTTTGCTTCCTCTGCAGGGACCCCCTCCCCCCAGGACACGCCTTAGGGATCCTACTGAGGGTCTAGTGCTATCTGGATGGGGAGATGAGGGAGGCCCCAGGAAGCCTCCCCTTGCCCAGTGGGGAGCTGTGGTCCTTGAGGGTAAGGAGGGCCTTGCCAAGTGTCCCTGAAGTCCTGGGCTTTGCTTATGTCCACTGTGGAGGGAGAACAGGACAGGTCAGTAAGGCCTGGGAGGGCCTGGGAGGGTGAACTGGGGGAGTTGCCCGCCTCCAAGAGGGATGCACAGGGAGTGAGGAGCGCGAACACTGAGGGGCAAAGCGACTTCCACAGGTGTGTCCGCTGTCTGCCGCTGTGTAACAACAACCCCGTAGCAGGGGCGTGCGACAGCAGTGAGTCCGTATTTCTCACAATGCTCTGCACCGACGGGTTGGTTCGTTTGCTTCCTGTGACATGGGCCGAGCTCCCGTATACAGCTGCGACGAGCCGGAGGCTCAGCCGCGGCGAAACCCCCTCGGTGCTCTCACGGGCGCCCGGTGTGGGCTGTCCACCGGGAGCTCAGCGGGCGGCCAGCCCCGGCTGTCGTCCCAGATCCTTTGGCTCTCTTCGCCGTGGCCGCTGCAGGCGCCGACCGGGCCTTCCTCGCAGCACGTGCGCGGGCCTTCGCCGGGAGCAAGCCCGTGGGCCAGAGCTTATCAGACCTCTGCTTCCGTCACAGTTGCTCGCATCTCACTGGCCCGAACAAGGGACACGGCCAAGCCCAGAGTCAGTGTGGAATGAGCCTTTGCCAGCACCAGGACTATCAGGAAGCGTGGTCCCTCGGGCGCCCCCGATGTCGCGGCTTGCCGCAGTGGGAAAGTACCGAAGGCGGAGGAGACGGTGAACTTCCGAGGGCTGGAGAAACCAAGGAGGGCTCCCGGAGGAGGGCTTTGACCAAACAGGTGCTCTGTTCTCCTCCCTGCTCCTGTCCTGCGGCCCACGGAGACTGAGGATAACCAACTGCTCTGTAAAGATACGAACTGGAAATTTTCGGATTGAAGGTTGTGTTCTGTGGACAGTGAAAGTAGGGCGATGCGATGGTGCGATGGTGTCATGGGACATGGTGGACGGGGACCACCTCAGAGAAGGGGACACCGAGGCTGAGCTCTGATGGACAGGTGTCAGGCCTGAGGAATGCAGAGGGAATTCGAGTCCAGGCAGAGGGAACCATTAGAGCAGAGGCCCTGATTTGGGAGGGAGCTTGGCACACTTGAGGACCAGAGAGAAGGGCTGACGGGCAGGACAGGGTGGGCAAGGGGGCAGGGTGTGCGGGGCCGGGTCGTGGCAGGCCTGTAGGCCTCGATAATGCAGCTGGACTTTTCTCTCCAACGCGATGGAACAATATGACTGAACCGAACAGGTAGCTGCTGAGCACCTACTCGATGCCAGACACTGTCCTAGGCCCTGGGGACTCATCACTGACCAAAACAGAAAAACATCCCTGCCCTTGGGGGTTATGATTTGATTTAAGAATTAAAAAAAGAAAGAAAGAAAAGGAAAAAACAGGGGTGCCAGGGTGGCTCAGTCCGTTAAAGGTCAGACTCTTGCTCTCGACTCAGGTCTTAATCTCAGGGTTGGGAATTCAAGCCCCGCAGTGGGCTCCACGCTCGCAGTTAAACAGTTAAACAAAATAAAACAAAACAGAAACGCTGCTAAAGGGGGGACAAAAGTGGGGAGAGAGGGAGACAAAACTGGGGTGTCTGAGTGGGAAAAGAAAAGCTGAGGAAATAGAACTGTCAGGCCTAGGAACTGGGGGGGGCGGTGAGGGGAAATGAGGTAAATTCAAGAAGGAGCTTGGGAAATGATCTTCATGACTTTGGCGTTAGACAAAGAGGTCTTAGATATTTTATTTTATTTTCTGTAGAAGGAAAAATTGATAAAATGGACTTTATAAAAATTAAAAACATTTGCACTTCAAAAGATACCTTTGATACCACAAACTGAGCTAGAAGAGTTGCAAATCATATATCTATCCAGAATATATCAAGAATTCTTGGAACTTGGGGCGCCTGGGTGGCTCAGTGGGTTAAAGCCTCTACCTTCGGCTCAGGTCATGATCTCAGGGTCCTGGGATCGAGGCCTGCATCGGGCTCTCTGCTCAGCGGGGAGCCTGCTTCCTCCCTCTCTCTCTGCCTGACTCTGCCTACTTGCGATCTCTGTCTGTCAAATAAATAAGTAAAATCTTTAAAAAAAAAGAAGAATTCTTGGAACTTAACAATAAGACACATGGCCCAATTTGGGGGGGGGATTTTATTTTATTTTATTTTTAAAGATTTTATTTATTTGTCAGAGAGAGTGAGCACAGGCAGACAGAGTGGCAGGCAGAGGCAGAGGGAGAAGCAGGCTCCCCGCCGAGCAAGGAGCCCGATGTGGGACTCGATCCCAGGACGCTGGGATCACTACTCGAGCCAAAGGCAGCTGTTTAACCAACTGAGCCACCCAGGCATCCCAGGGGATTTTATTTTTAAGTAATCTCTACATACAACGTGGGGCCTGAACTCACAACCCCAAGATCAAGAGTCCCACACTCCACTGACTGAGCCGGGTGCCCCATGACCCAGTGCTTAAAAGAGAAAAAACTCTGAAAAGACACCTCACCGAGGAAGATAAACAGCCAACCAACAAGCACATGAGAAGATGTTCCAGCCATTGTAAATCCAAGTTAAAGGGGCGCCTGGGGGGCTCAGTTAAGTGTCTGCCTTTGGCTCAGGTCATGATCCCAGGGTCCTGGGATTGAGCCCCATGTCGGGCTCCTCGCTTGGCAGGGAGCCTGCTTCCCCCTCTGCCTCCACCTGTTCCTCCAATTTGTGCTCTCTTTCCGAAATAAATAAATCTTAAAAAAAAAAAAATAAAAGGGGGCGCCTGGGTGGCCCAGTCATTAAGCATCTGCCTTCAGCTCAGGTCATGATCCCAGAGTCCTGGGATCGAGCCCCGCATCGGGCTGCCTACTCACCAAGGCGCCTGCTTCTCCCCCTCCCACTCTCCCTGCTTGTGTTCCCTCTCTCTCTCTCTGTCAAATAAATAAATAAATAAAGGAAATGCAAGTTAAAGCAGAATGAGACACCAGTACACACCTACTGGAACATCTCAGCATAGACTGAACACACCCACTGTTGACGAAGCCGTGGAGGAGCGGAACGCTCGCCCCTTGCCGGTGGGAATGTAAATGGTGGGGCTGCTTCAGAGAACAGGCTGTTCCTCACCCCTCCTGTATGACACAGCAACCTTACTGCTCTGTATCTGCCTGAGAGAAGTGCAAATTGAGACCCACACACAGATCTGCACGCGGACATCGCTGCTGAGAGCAAAACATGGAAGCCCGTGTGCACACAGAACGGATCAAGAAAGCGTCGTGTAGCCGCACCACGGAAAATCAGCCGGCCGCAGAAAGGGATGAAAACACCTGACACGTGCCACGGGGGTGAACCTCAAACACACGATAAGGGCAAAAAGCCGAACACGCCGTAGAGCCCATGAATGTGCTGTACACTGAAAATTGTGTTAAGAGGGTGGTGGTGTCCCAATAAAAGGTTCTTAAAAAGTAAGAAACCAAACACAAAAGACTACACAGGTGTAAGGTTCTGTGACCTTGAAGATGCGAAGCAGGTGAGAGATCGCCTGGGGTTGGAGCCGGGAGCAGGGGCTACACCTGGATTGTGCTGAGGCCGGCACACCTTTACTGGAAAGCTCTGACCTGCCCTTAAAGCCGGGGGGATGTCATGGTGTATAAGTTATGCATCAATAGGGGCTTGGTTGGTTAAGCGTCCGGCCCTAGATCCGAGATGAGGTCTTGATCTTAGCATGGTGAGTTCAAGCCCCAGGCTGGGCTCCACGCTGGGTGCGGAGCCTGCTAAAAATAATAATTATAATATACACACACATATTTCTTAAAAAGAGAAAAGATGGAGGCCTAGGCTCTCAGCTGAGAGCCGGCCTGCACACACACACCGCCCCCCCCCCCGTGCGCTGGGGGCAGCCCAAGCCTTCCAGGTCTGCCCAGACCCTTGGAGCCTGGGGATTTTGCAGGGTGCCACCTGCTGTCGCTTAGGTCAGGAGCCCCTGCTGGGTGGGAGGGGTGCCCTCTGAGTTGTTTACAGCAAACCCTCCTTGAGGGAATGAGGCCTGTCTTGAATGATCGATGCTCCAAACCACAATCCCCCCGCAGTCTGCATTCTCCCAAACGGGGGAAATCCGTTTCCTTCCAGTAACAAGCTCAGGGCCCAGGGGAGGCCCCGCCCAGCTGCGCAGGTGAAGCGTGCAATTAGTCCCTAACAATTAGAGACGCTCCTCTGTTGGGGCGGGGCCCAGCCCCGGCAGACCCTTCAGGGAGGAAGGATCCCCAGGGAGAAGTCCACAGGGAGACAACACAGCGCACCAGGCTACCAGGCATTGGGGCAGGAACAGCCTCCCCCAGCCCAGCCCCGCGGGGGGACAGGATATGGCTCTCTTGAGCCTGGAGCCCGAGGGCAGAGGTACCCACAGGTCCCTGCGCGCTGCCACTCACTAAAGAGTCGGTGCAGAGACCTAGACCCCAAAGAGGACACCCTAGGACTTGAGGTGGGGTCAAAAACACAGGAGCTGAAGTTCTCACTGTGGGGGCCCCTGAGTGAGGAAAGGGGCGCTGGCAGGAGGGCGCAAGAGGGCGCTGCCCAGAGAAGAGCAGCGTCTGGGAGACCCTGGAACACCCCTTCAAAACACACCCCTCTCCTATCCCTACACCAACCAACTCCCCAGGCACCAAGACTCAGGTGTCTTGTTAGAAGGGGCACCTGGGAGGCTCAGCCCAGAGACTCCTCCAACCACCTTGGTCATGGTCAAGCTTGGTCAGCCCAGACCTTGACCTTCATCCTCCTGGGGCCCTCGTGGTCTCCCCCCCAACCCCGGGCAGTCCCCATCACACCTCCAGGGGACGTCAGGTGCCCAGGAACCCGCCCGCGGCGTGGGGGAGACCACAGGCCCCGCCGCCGATTGGACCAGGCATGGACACCTGACCCAGGGGAGCGCATCCGGACTGCCCAGTGACCAGTCAGGAACGGCCTGGGGAGAGCGGAGCCAACCCGATGCCTCCCCGGGACCCGAGTCAAAACAGACCCAGACGGACCTGTGGGGTAGGGGCGGCTTCTGGCCGTCGTGGGTCCCTTAGGCTGGGGAGGGCGGTGGGGGGCCACCAGCAGGGTTGAGGCCAGGGGGCCTCGCAGAGGGAGAGGCCGGGAGAGAGGCCTGGGGTAGGCGTCCACTTGACCCACGTCAGACCTCTCCAACCCAAGTCGTACCCAGGCCCACGCAGCCCTCCCCTGTCACCTTGAACTCAACCCTGAACGTCTGTCCGTGAATCACCCGAATGGCTTCAGATGCCCACTGCCACTCACGGCCACGCGCAATGCACCTGTTTGCTCTAGTACGCGGTAGCGTGAAGTGGCTGCCACCAAGACGATGCTCCTCGTCCGCGCACCCATGTCCGTGGCGTCGCGACGTGCACTCGGCGGCAGGTGGGAGACCCAGGTGTCCGTCAGCAGGTGACTGGAGTGGGGCGCCTGGTGGCTCAGTCGGTTAAGTGTCCTTCACCTCAGGTCGTGATCTCAGAGTCATGAGATCGCCCGACTGGGGCTCATGCACTGGGAGTGGAGCCTACTTAAAATTAAGGTTCTCGGGGCTCCTGGGTGGCTCAGTCCTCACCCGTCTGCCTTCGCTCAGCTCCTGACCCAGGGTCTTGGGATCAAGCCCCGCATCGGGCTCCCAGCTCAGCGGGGGGTCTGCGTCTCCCTCTCCCTCTGCCTCCCTCCACTCATGCTCTCTCTCTCTGTCTCAAATACCTAAAAATTTTTTTTAAAAATTAAGATTCTCTCTCTCCCTCTCCCTCTGTCTCTCTCCCAGCTTCTCTCTCTCTCTCAAATAAATAAATAAAACTTAAAAATTAAAAAAAAAACAAACCAGTTGAGGGGCACTTGGGTAGCTCAGTTGGTTGCGTGTCTGCCTTCAGCTCAGGTCATGATCCCAGAGGTCCTGGCATCCAGCCCTGCATGGAGCTCCTTGATCTCAGGAAAGCCTGCTTCTCCCTCTCCCCCTGCTTGTGGTTTCTGGCTCTCTCTCTCTCTCTCTCTGTCCAGTAGATAAATCAAATCTTAAAAAAAAATAATAATAAATTAAAATTGTAAAAACCCAGATGAATGATAAACAAAATGCAGTCTAGCTGTACAATGAACCATCGCTCAGTCGTAAACGTCCGGAAATGCTGGCCCGGGCTGCAGCATGGCTGAACGTGGAGGGCGCGATGCTGAGTGACACAGACCAGTCGCAGAAGCACGAATCCCGCGTGATTCCTCTCAGATGAGATACACAGCGTGGTGAGATTCAGAGGCAGAGAGTAGGTTGCGGGGGGCCAGGGACCGGGGGAGGAGGGAGGGGAGCTCTTACTGAACGCGGCCCCGGGTCCTGAGCAGCAGGCCGAGGAGCCTGGAAGTCAGGGCACCAGGATGTGGGGAGGGAGGGGACCTGGCCCCGGGGGAAGTCTCCCAGTGGCTTCCCGGAGGCTCAGAGAGGTTGAGTGACCTGCCCAGGGTCACAAAGCGGACAGCTGGAGGCTCAGAGAGGTTGAGTGACCTGCCCAGGGTCACAAAGCGGACAGCGTTGGGGCCACAAATGGAAACCAGTCACTCTGACCACAGAGCTCCGGCCCTCCGGCAACGCTGTTTCTCACCGAGGGGTGTGCGGGAGTGTGCGACGGGGGAGACCCGCCGCAGGACCTGGATCTCCTTCCAGAGCATCAGGCTGACTCAGACATTTCGGGTAGGAGGCGGGGAAGCGAGTGAAGGCATAAAAACTCGCTTCTTCGTTACTCAACATCATTGCTTCGTTCCCCCGTTAGGAGGGCAGACAGCCACCCCGACAAGGACTCTTCAGTCAGCCGAGGGATTTTGTGCTGGCAGCAGGTCCCATCTTCTGAGTTCATTGGCCTCCACAATTTAGGAAGCATGGTGGGAAAGTTCGAGAAGGTTATGTTCCATCTGCCGCTTCAGGGAGAAAGGACCAGCCTGCCTTGTGACGAGCTTCATGAAGACTCGCCAAATGAAAGGGTCAGTCCCCTGGAACAGGAACAGGTCAGCAAGGGGGTCATTGGTGGCTGCCCTCCCAAACCCCGCAGGCCGGCCACGGGAATGCCAGCCTCCTGCTCCAGGGTCCTGCTTGTTTGGTATCTCCGAGCCACAGCAGTGTGGGAGGGAGACAGGCAGGGCCGAAAGGCAGAACTGAAGCCAGAGAGGTCAGGGGCCTGGACAGCACAGAAAGGTAGAGGAAGGGGAAGGGGGAGGGAGAGGACACTGGCAGGGACCCCCAGAAGACTGGTTTCCTCCTCCCTCTATGCTTGCTAGGACCTACACCCCTACTTCACACACCCCCTACAATACAGATAATGTATGTCTTCCTTAAAAAGGTCAAGGACTTAGCGACTTCTTTGGAATTTTCCAGCACAATAGATAACATCTAAGGAGTGACTGGCTGGGTCATCCTTTCCAAGACCACTGACTCACCAAGTCCCCTGGCTCCAGGGCATAACCGACTTTGGGAGGACACCCAAACACTTGTCTTTGTGCCTGGAGGCCTGAAAAGACGTGTGCATGGGACCACAACCCTCATGAATACCCTGGACCCCAAGCAGAGACCAGACTCCCTCTGCTTTCCACGTCCCCCAGACACTCTGTCTATACCTGCTCTCTGTGCCTTCGATAAACTCTGCTCTCGCCTTCTGCTGGCTCGCATTTGATTTCCCTCCTGTGAGAAGCCAAGAACCCTCTTGGCTGTCCTGTGGGACGTCCCCCTCCACTCCCCCAGGGCCTCAGACCCAGCCAGTCTGCATCAAGGAGGCCTGGTGAGGGGACTGTGGCCCTAGGCCCTTGTGGTCCTCTGGGCTTGACCGTGATCCCAGCTGTCCAGTCATCACCAGGCAGTGTCCTGCAGAGAAGACACCTGCTGCTTCTCTCACTTGCCCCGAGGGCCTGGAGAGGGGTGCAGCTAGCTACTCCTTGAGCCCTGGAGCCCGGGGTGCCCTGGGGATGACAGAGGCTCCCAGGACAGTGAGAAGAGCATCGGTCTGAGTAAAACAGACCCAGAAGAAACACCCAAATGATGGCTTAGACAGGATGAAAGTTTAGTTTTCTTTCTCACTCAAGATGTTTATAGGTGGGGGCGCCTGGGTGGCTCAGTTGGTGAAGTGTCTGCCTTCGGCTCAGGTCACAGTCCCAGGGTTCTGGGATTGAGCCCCACCTCGGGCTCCCTGCTCAGTGGGGAGTCTGCTTCTCTCTCTCCCTCTGTGCTGTCTCTTGCATGTATGTATAATCTCTCTCAAATAAATAAATAAAAACCTTGGGAAAAAAAAAGAAAAGAAAGATGTTTGTAGGTGGCCAGGGAGTCTATGTCAAGCAGTATCATGATGCCAGGAGCCTGGGCTCCGTCTATAGCCTGGCTGTGCCATGCAGAGTTTTCATTTCCAAGATCACTTCATGGTCCAAAATGGCTGCTGAGGCTCCTGCCATTAGATCCGTATTACAGGCAACAGCAGAAGGAAGGGGAGTGGAGTGCGTCCTGCCCTTTAAGAACGCTTCCTAATGTCAAAACTGTATTTACATCCAGGCCAAAGTTCAGTCACATGACCACACCTAAGCATAATGGAGACTGGGAGCTACCTTCATTTTTTTCTTTTTTAAGAGAGGTCTTTCTTTCTTTCCTCCTTTTTTTTTTTTTAAGATTTTATTTATTTATTTGGCAGACAGAGATCATAAGTAGGCAGAGAGGCAGGCAGAGAGAGAGGGAAGCAGGCTCCCTGCTGAGCAGAGAGCCCGACGCGGGGCTCAATCCCAGGACCCTGAGATCATGACCTGAGCCGAAGGCAGAGACTTTAACCCATTGAACCACCCGGGTGCCCCTTAATTCATTTTTAAATAAAGACCTATTTATTTCTTTATTTGATAGAGAATGCGGGTAGGGGGCAGAGGGAGAGGGACAAGCAGACCCTGGGCTGAGTGCAGAGCCTGACTGGGGCTCCAGCTCATGACCCTAAGATGATGACCTGAGCTGAAATCAAGAGTTGGAGACTTAACCAACTGAGCCACCCGGGTGCCCCACAAGTTTCTTCTTCTCCTCCTCCTCCTCCTCCTCCTCCTCTTTTTTAATTTAAGTTCGATTTAGCTAGCATATACTATATTTATTAGTTTCAGAGGTGGAGGTCAATGATTCATCAGTTGCATGTAACACCCAGGGCTCATGCCCTCACGGGTCCTCCTTAATGTCCATCACCCAGTTACCCCGTCCCCCCATCCCCCCATCCCCACCCCTCCAGCAACCTCAGTTTGTTCCTAGAGTCTCTGTCTTCAGCATGGGGTGACCCCAGCTGTCACAGCCGATTTCTTAGTCGTTTTTCAGGCCTGAGGAAGCACCCAGGAGCACCCGGGTCCCCTGAGGGACAGAGTCAAGCGCCCAGGGACGCAGGAAGGACATTCTCCAGATTTCAAGATGGGGCTCAAGCTGTTTCATACAAAAGTCCTGTGACCTTAGTGACTAAGAACAGGGTTCTGGGCCGGATAGCCTTTGTTCAGATCCGGAACACAGCCCCGTGAGCGCACGGCCGCGGCCACACGGCCTCTCTGCCTCCTATTCTTCATCTGCAAACCAGGAGCTGAGAGGTGAAGTGAGATCCTTTCTTTTTTTTACATCCCCCCCCCAGGGTGGGTGGGGCACTCTGAGGAGGACGGGGCTGGCAAAGGGTCCTGGGGGTCCCCCGGTCCCATCCGCCTCAGCCGCTGCGGAGTAAACAAGGGAACACCCCAGGGCGCTGGCTGGGGCACGAGCACCATGGACGCCCGACACAGTCCGCCCCTCAGGACGCAAGGCAGGGGACCGCTGTCCGATCCTGCCCTCGGTCAGGCCCCTGGACCAAGACCCTCGGGGGCCTCCATGGTCTCGGTGGGCCCAGGCCCAGGCCCAACCTGCTCTTTTGGTATCTGAACCCCCCTCTCATGGGTTCCTGACGTGAACAACTTCCTTCCTCAGGCAGGAGAGGAAGCAGGGCCAGCTCGCCCTCCTCCCACGGCGGGACCTGGCGCTTCTCTGTTCCTCTGTCAGCCCGGCTGTGAGGGCCACAGGGTCTCCCCCTGCATCTTGTCAGGGCCCCAGGAGGTCCAGGGGGGAGGCCCAGAGCCCAAGACCCACTGACCCAGCTTCAAATCAATTCTGCCACTTCAGGGCTGTGTGGCTTTAGGCAAGTCACTTAACTTCTCTGGGCTCACTTCACTGATAAAATGGGGATAACGTGGGATTCCTGTGAGGCCGCGAATGGCATCTGTTGATTGGTGTGTTTCTGTACATTCACACTTTCTGGCTTTCCACAAGCACTTGCTGGGAGGCCCTTGGGGCCACATCCTCCCAGAGGGGAGCGGAGGGGCTGCCTCAGGGGGGTACCTGCTTGCGGGGGGGGTGCCGGTAGAGGAGAAGCAAAGGCAGGAGCTGTGAATATTTAGGATTGGCAAAGCGCAGAATGACTGCGCAGTGTGAAGGATCTGACCGTGGGGGGACAGGAGGGATCTGTGCAGGGAGGGAGGTGCTTTCTACAGAGATGGGCTGTGGGGGGCGGGGGGCTGGCCCAGGAGGTCAGGCGGGGGCAAGGGTGACCTTGGGCGCCCAGGATACCTATGGAGAAACAGGCCAGGGGCAGAAGCCGTACCTGAGGCGGGCTACAGCCTTCCAGTGGCCGGCAGTGTCCCCAAGCCCCGCCCCACAGCGGACCTGGATTTTGTAGAAGGTTCCAGATGCTTAGGTGCCTGCCTCAGCCCCACCCCTTTGAAGTTCTTGGCTCCAGCCAAGTTCTCTGTCCCACCTTCCCAAGGCCACCCTGTTAATGCAGGGAAGCAGGGCCCGGCAGGCCACGCGCCAGGCCGGCTCTTCCCTGCTGGGAGCGGGTCCTCGACGAGCCCTTGAGGTGGAGTCGCTCCCATTCCCCAGGCTGGAGACTGAGCCCTGGGGACCTGTGAAACCCTGGGGCTTTGCTCCGTCCCCCAGAGTCTTACGTAGCATAGACCACCAGGCCCCAGAGTGGGACTCTGCCAGGTGGCCAGCTGGCCGGGCCCACCCCTGGGGGCTCAGATCCCCTCCTCTGGGCCTGGAGCCAGCCCCAGTGTCCAGCTCCCGGGGAGGGGGGCGGTCCAGGATCCAATGAGGGTATCACTTCACGCTCTAGTCAAGGAAGCTCCTCCCTGGCCTGGGATGGGCCCTGGGCATTGCCACATGCCCGTGACCATGGCTGTCCTGAGGCCCGGCATGTCCCCGTTCCCCAGCGCCCCAAGCAGGGGTGGCCAGGGTGCCTGGCCTGGCTTTTCACATAGCCCAGAGGGGTGGGAGTGGGGAGGTCTCTTTCTACAGCCCAGCGGCCACCGAGCCTCAGAGGGCGGGAACTGCAGACACGGGGATCCCAGGGCCTGGGCTGTGAAGTCCAGGGTTGTGCCACCCCTCTGCGACCTGGAGAGAAGGTAAAGGTAGTAGCTTTGGGGACAGCCTCCTGAATGCAGTAGACCCCAGTGCCCAGGAGCCCCAGAGGCAGCCGGCAGGCAGGGAACCAGAAGCCCCTCATTTGGTGGCGGTGCAGACGGAGGCCCAGGCCTTGGAGATGGCCAGGGAGCTGTCCCAGAGCTGCTCTGGGCCCTGGAGGCCGGCGAGGGGTACACCACCAGCACCACACGAGACCCAAGACGACCCCCTCCCCTCCTCCACCCGGGCTCTGCCGGCCTCCTAGGGAGAGGGCGTGGCCTCTCCCAGCTGGGAGGCTGGAGGCCCTTTCTGGGGAGCCTGAGGCGCTCGGCTGGCTCCCTCCCCCCGGAGCCGGCGCTTCCCACCCCCATCCGGCTCCTCCTCCGCCGTCTGGCTCCTGCGAGAACGCCCACAGCCCGCCAGGCCTGGCGGGGAAGCGCCCACGCCCGACCCCACCCCCAGCCTCCACGGTGCCTCCTGGTTCCGGGCCCGTCTTACTGGAAGAAACTGAGGCCCGGAGGCGTCCAGTCCTCCCCCTGCCCCCCCCACCCCGCCCCCGCCCCCGCCCCCCAAGCCTCTGAGGGCCCGCAGGAGTTTCCCCGACACACTTGGGCGGACGCTGCACTTCAGCGGGGTCTCCTGGCCGCCTTCTCTGCGGCACGTACCCTGAAGGGAGGCAGCTGGGGTCGTTGGGGGGCAGGGGGGCGCCCCCATCCATCCCAGGATTCTCCCGGCAGGCTGGGGGGGGGGAGCTAGGGCCCAGAGGCCTCTCCGCGGCGCTCCCACACTGCAGTCAGTGGGGGGTCTCCATGGCACAGTGGGCTGGGGGGGGGGGCAGGCCAAGCCCATCTCTTACCAAGGGTGGGCTCTGCCTCTCTGACTTTGTCCGGGGTGTGCAGGTGGGCAGCGTCTGACTTGAGAACGGAGGAGGCCAGGTGGGAGGGGGCTGGAGAATTTTGTTCCCGGGCTCTGCGTCTCTCCACAGGTTGTGTGTGTGTCCCCGTGCAGTGTCTAAGCAATTAGACACACCGTGGAGTGTGCTGGGTGACCGTCGCTGGGGGCATATTTGTGTGTCAGTGAAAATGTTCCCCCAGGCAATAAATCTCAGTATTGGGATACAGACCTAGGAAAGACTTCCTGCTCCCAACACTCCCCTGGCCCTTTCATCAGGCTGTGTCGAACTCCTCTGAGCATCTTCTGGGTAGAGCAATACATTCCCTGAGAGAGAGGGGCCCGTCCAAGCCTGGAGAGCAGGTCCTTGGATACAGCCCCTCGTCCGCCACCGAACCCCTCTGACAGCAGCTTCCTTGCCTGGAAGGCAGGTGGGCGACGTGCCCCCAGGTCACAGAGAGGCACTGAGGCAGTAAAGTGCTAGTCCGGCCTGCCCCAGGTCATTGGGCTGTTGACAGAATTTGGGAAGGCCCCTGTCCCTTGTCCTGCTCTGCTCTTAACCTGGAAGGCTCGACCCACCACAGAGGACTCCCCGGGTCTCTGTTTCACCAGCTGAGAAGGAGGAAAGAGGTTTCTTCAGTCAGATCTGTCTTCTTCAAAGGTTTCCTTGTATGACTGGCTCATTTGGCTCGGTGCCCCCTACTTTCCTTCTACCCCCCCTTTTTTAAAAAAAGATTTATTTATTTATTTGACAGACAGAGATCACAAGCAGGCAGAGAGGCAGGCAGAGAGAGAGAGGAGGAAGCAGGCTCCCTGCCGAGCAGAGAGCCCGATGTGGGGCTCGATCCCAGGACCCTGAGACCATGACCCGAGCTGAAGGCAAAGGCTTAACCCCCTGAGCCAACCAGCTGCCCCACCTTCTGCCCCTTTTAATCCTTTTAAGCTGCTCCTGAGGCCTGGACCTTGTCGGCCTCCCTTATGCTGTGGGTCAAGTGCAGAATGACAATCAGAGATCCCCACTGGACAGCGGATGGAGGAATCCGGAGCCCAGCACCCAGCCTGCATGGCTCCCTGATGCTCACCGAGCGTGTATGACCACACTCACTCCAGAGGCCAGCAAACGGAGACCTGGGACGTGAAAACCTTGCTCAGGGCCCAGGCCCCGGTCACAGGCTGCATTTGACTTTCATATGCCCATGACACTTTACCTGCTGAGGCTCCTGCCTCCATTAAAAATATGAAAGTTTTATTATTCTATTAATTTTTTTTTAGAGCAGTAGAGCATTGGGAGGGGCAGAGAGAGGGAGAGAGAATCTCAAGGAATTTCCACGCCCAACACAGACCCTGACGTGGGGCTTGATCTCACAACCCTGGCACCCCTGAAAGTTTTATCTTGTGACTGCATTGGTGTAGAGATGAATAAAACATTTTCCTCACCCTAAAAGCTTTTTGCCTGCCTTCCTTCCTTCCTTCCTTCCTTCCTTTCTTTCTTATTTCTTTCTGATTTGAAACAAAATGGAAGCATTTCATGGGCCTCTAAAAGTAGGGTGGCCCCTTGGGGCGCCTGGGTGGCTCAGTCATTGCACATCTGCCTTCGGCTCAGGTCATGGTCCCAGAGTCCTGGGATCGAGCCCCACATCGGGCTCCCTGATCAGCGGGAAGCCTTCTTCTCCTTCTTCCACTCCCCGTGCTTGTGTTCCCTCTCTCTCTGTGTCTCTCTGGCAAAGAAAAAAAAAAAAGTAGGGTGGCCCCAGGCAGTGTCGATTGTGTCTGAGGAGGGAGAGTTAGCCTGGCAGTCTCCTTTCATTGGAGATTCAGCTGATGGGCGAGACCTTGAACCCAGGCTTCACCTGCACCTTCCCCTTCTCTCCCTACACTGCCTGTCCCTCTAGGGAAGGACCCAGTGAACTTTTGCTGGTGTTTGACATTTCTTTTTTTTTTTAATTTAAAATTTTTAAAAGATTTAATTTATTTATTTGACAGGGAGAGGGACAGCGAGAGAGGGAACACAAGCAGGGGTGAGAGGGAGAAGCAGACACCACCCCCCCAACCCCCCCGCAGAGCAGGGAGCCCGACTCGGCCTCGATCCCAGGATTCTGGGATCACAACCTGAGCAGAAGGCAGACACTTAACCGACTGAGCCACCCAGGTGCCCCTAATTTAATAAATATTTTATTTATGTGTTTGAGAGAGAGCAGGAGCAGGGGACAGGGAGAGGGAGAAGCAGGCTCCCCGCTGAACAGGGAGCCTGACTCCGGGGCCAATTCCAGGACCGTGAGATCATGACCTGAGCCGAAGACAGAAGCTTAACCCACTGAGCCACCCCGGGCGCCCCAGTTTCTGGCATTTCTTAATAGCCATCCCATGGCTTTGAGCATCTTGTTTCAGAGTGTTTATAACAACAACAATAATAAATAATAATAAGGGCGATGGCAGTCTTTCACAAAGCCTTCCTCTCTCTGATCCTGCCAACACCCCAGGGAGGCGCAAGGACAGCCATTGCTGCCACCTTTTGGTCACTGAGACCAGTGGGACGGGGAGGACTAAGAAGCCCTGTGACTGGTAGGGGCGAGCCCCAGGCTCTGTGCTTCTCCGTCTGCAGTCCGCATGAGCAAGGGGCCAGCAAGGACTGTTGGGGAAAGGAACCTGGAGGTGGGCAGCACTAGGTGAGGTGGGCAGGCTGGAGTTGCAGGGGCAGGAGGGGCTCAGCTGAGGGGAGGGGCAGGGAGGCATACAGGGGAGGAGCTGGAGGAGACCCCTTCTGGCTGCCCAGGAGGGGCAGGAAGAGCTCACTGCCGCTGGGGTTCTTCCGGAAGGCCCTGAATTGGGAAAGGAGAGGGGGAGCTCTTAGGAAGGAGGAAAGGGACCCGGGAGATTATCTAGGAGGCACAGTCACTGAGACTTGGTGACTGATGGGATCAAAAGGGGGTGGGGGTGGGGGCTGACAGAGATAGGGTGCTCAGGGCATGGCTGTGGGCTCCCCCCAGAACAAGACAGCAAGAGAGAGAGCCCCCCAGACACGCGTCTGTCTTTTTATAACCTAATCTCACAAGGGAATCACTAGACCCAGGCTTTACTTCCCACCCACACTCAGTGGGCAAGGGTTACAGCAGGAGGGGAACAGGGGAGCTGGGACAGCGTGGGGCGGTGGGGGGCCTTCTCGGAGGCTGCCTGCCACAGTCTCCGGGGACAGCCGGGTTGAGCCGGGTAAGGAAAGTGTCCTCTCCTTAGAATCAAAGGCACTCGGAGCTGAACGCTGACTCCGCGCCTGGCACTGTTCCAAGAACTTTATACCGACTCCTCAGTACCACGCTAGGAGGTGGGCACTATTATTATCCGCATTTTATGGGGCACATAGAGGGAAGTAGTTTGTTCTCAAATCCCACAGCCGGTAAGAGCTGGAGCTGGCAGGGATTCAGATCCACGTGGTTTGAGCCCAAGGAGGAAGCTGGGTTGGGCATCTGGGTTGGGCATGGTGTGTCACAGGAGCCTTGCGAGAGGTGGGCAGTAAGCCTCCCGGCCCAGCCGGCTGTGGGGGCCGAAGTTCGGGAAGCAGAGGGGTCGGAACTGGGCGCTCTGGGGCCCCTTCGCCGGGCCGTGCGGAGGGGACTGATGACTCCCGGGGAGCAGAGCTCACCTCCCGGAAGAGTGGGTGCAGACGGGACAGAGGAGGGCTCCGTGGTCAAGGGTGACCGAGGAAGGCTGAGGACGCGGCCACCGTGGCCTCTGCCTCGTTAGAGGGGTGAGAAGGCCGGGGGGGGTGCAGAAGGCAGAGTGAAGACGAGGGAGCGGGGGACACCGCCGGGGAGCAGCCTGGCTGTGGAAAGGCAGAGGGGACAGGACGGCGGGTGGCCGGGTCTGACAAAGGCTGGGGATGGGGTTAAGTTCCTGGTTTAGGATGGCGGCGTAGGGGGTGGGGCCCTGGCTCTGGCCACGCCCCCTGCCCTCTCCGCCGGACCGGCGCCTCCCCAGGCCCCGCCCAGGCTGACGCCCCGGATGTGGCCTCCCAGGTCACCAGCCCCGAGGCCGCGAGTCGAGAGCCTGGCGAGGCCGCCCCACCCAAAGGCTGTACCCCCTCCTCAGCCGGTCCAACCCGTTTGCCAGGCGCCCTGCTGACTGTCCTAAGTCCTTAGCCCCCGCGGTCCGCCCCCCTGCGAGCAGCCCACCCCCCCAGCCCCGACGGTTACGCCGCCTCCACGGGCGGCCCACCTGGCCTTCCAGCCATTCCCAGGCCTTGAGGGCGCAGATGAGGGTTTGTGTGGGTAGAGCCGCAAGAATCCAGCCCCTCCTCCCCCCATCAAAACGCAGATATTTACTTTCTTCCCAGAACCGACTTCCCAGCGCTCACTCGGTGCCACAGACCCTGCAAGGCCTGGGGCCGCCTCCTCGGGGGAGCCCTCCTAGCACCTCCGGACCGGCCTTGACAGCTCGCCAGCAGACGCTGGACAACCTCCTCCCTGCTCCCCTGGGTCCCGTCTGACCACCAGCACCCCCGATGCTCAGCTAAGCCGACACTGACCCTCGGGCAGATGGACGTGTTTGCGGGGTCCTCACCATCTGGCCGGACCGTGCTCACTGCCCGCCCCGCCCCACCCCGCATCCTGGCCCACCTCCCTGCCTTGCCCACGTCTTTCCCCCGCCTACCCAGCCTACCACACCGCCCCCTTCCAAACGTCCGGATCTCTCCCATCGTTCACGGCTCGGCTCAGAGTCTGCTCGCCCGAGCTTGACAAGGCCGCTTACCCTGTCTGGGCCTCAGTTTCTCTGGTTGTAACGGGAAGCGTCTCTGTGCTCCTCGCTCGCGGGGGCTGGGAGGAGGGCAGAGGCGCGGCCTGTAGGGGGGCCCCTGAGCCTCGAGGCCCTCCTGGCCCGTCTGCCTGGCCCGCTGCCCCCCTCATCCAGACTCGGGGGTGCTCGCCTAGCCTTGCCAGGTGCTTACCGCGCCGCGGGCGGCTCATTCCGGCCTCTGCACCCCCCACCCCCCACCCCAGAACCCGCAGGGACCCCTGGAAGTCGACCCGGGAGGCCCCGCGCGAGGACGCCTTGCGGAGCTGCCGGAGCGGGGCGGGAAGAAATCCGAAGTTGCCGGGGGCCCTCGGGGGGTCCCCATCCAGCAGCGGGCGCACTGACAGGTGGGCGCCGCGCGTGTCCGCGCGTGTCCCCGCGGGAGGTCCCGGCCCCGCCCCCCGCCGTGCGCCTCGACTCCCGCGCGGCTGAGATGGGCGGACGCAGCGCCTCCGCGCAGTGTCCCCGCCGCCCGCCCGGCGAGGGCGTCCTGCGGTCCGATTCAACAGCTGCGCGGTCGCAGGGTAAAACTCAGACAACACGACAAAACGAAACAAGACCCAAAAGATTGCTGTGGCCTGGGCTGCACCCCCAGAGCCACTTGGGGTACGCGGGTCGGGGGCAGCGGGTATCGTCATTCCCGGGCTCCTGGAGGGCAGGGCGGTTCAGGGCGGCACAGCGGCCTCCAGGATCTCAGAGCCCAGACCCCGCGGCCCTCGGTCGGCCCCCCGCCCCAGCAAGGGGTTTTCCTGGGTAGGAACGCGCCGCCATCACGCCACCTGCCTCAGCCTGGCCTGGGGGACAGTATCACGTGCCCCGCACAGCGAGGGACCGGGCAGCCTGTTTCGAACCTCTGCCCCCACCCCATCCCGGCCACCCCCGCCCATGGCTTGTGGGGGAGGTTATAGCGAGCGGACCTGCAGTCTGCAGACTTGGGGCTCCGAGCCTCCCGGGACCCCGGTTGTGCAGGGGTGGGGGGCGGGGGGGGAGCAGCCCACCGAGCATGCGCCCCTCCTCCTCCCACCCCAGGAGATTAAGTGGGAACTTTGAACTCTGTCCCGGAACCCTGATGGAAGGATTAATCCGATTGCTTCTCAAACCCTGGCCTTGCCTTGCAGACTCCTCCCGCAGCCGCGCTGCCCCCGTCCCGCTCCCGCTCCCAGCCTGACCTCCATGTCTTCCTTCCACCTGCCCCTGGCCTCGTGGGGAGGAGGACGGTTGACCCATTCCACAGCCGGCAAACGGGGTCTGGCGGGGGCCATGACCAGGAACCTGACTTGTGGTGCTGTTTCATGTGCAAATGGTCCCACCTCAACCCGCCCCCCGCCCCCAACACTCACACCCTTGGGGATCCCAGGTCCTGAGGTCCCCCTTATCCCCGAAGCCTCCTCTCCACTCAGTGACTCACAATCCAGCCTGGAGTGGGCCCTTTGCTCAGCGCCCTGGGCGCATGGTGGGGAGGGCATACCCGTGACCACTTCTTGCTCCAGCTCACCATCATGCTGCCTGGGATGGGCTCCCCAGGGGTCTAGAGCAAGGCCAGGGGGCACCCTTGGTTCCTTCACCTGCATACAGGCCCTAGGCTCAGTGACCTAGGGGCGCCCTGGCAGGGCCCTCCTGGGCCTGAGGGCTGTTCCCATCTGCTGAGTTCACCCTAGAGGGTCCCTCTGCCACCTGCACCCTTCTTCAAATAAGAGCCCCCGTTTTCCAGGGGAGCCCCCACCCCAGCCGCCCTGCAGGCATGATGTGGTGAGCAGTGCATTAGCCTCCCAGCTCTGAGCCTGGCAATCAGCCTATTCCCTACTGGTTTGGGGGAAGCACCCAGCCCAGCGGTGGGGGGAGGGGTGCTAGTGACCTGGCATTGCTAGGGCCACCTCTGTCGTGGATCTCACCCAAGAGGGTGGGCAAGGGAGGGTAGGTGGCAGAGCACGGTCCTGGTGTCACAGGCCCCTGGACAGGTCTGAGGCTGGGTCCCTACTGGACTTTGGCTGTTCAGGGTCTTCAAGTCTTCATCTGACTTAGTTTATCTATTTACCCTAAACCTGTTCCGTTTTCCAGATTCCCTCATTCATTCAGCACCAGCAGAGCCCTGCCCCCCCACCCTCCACCCCCCCACGGCCTGGGACACACTGAAGAGACAGTCTGGTTCCCAGAGCTAAGGGGAGGGGCATAGTCACCGGGACTGACCTGGGATTCCCTGACGGGGAGCCCCTGAGAGGCCGGCATGGTGACAGGATCTGTGAAGGGGCTGGGGGTGGAGGGAAGGAAAGTGCTCCAAGCAGTTAGCCAGGGGACTGGGAGGGGACTGGGGGGCAGGGAGCGGGGAGGGGGCAGGGAGCGGAGACCGGGTCCATCGGAGCCTCAGGGGCAACAGAGGTGTTTGGATATTAGCCCAGCAGCCCTGAGTTGCCATGAATGGGTTTTAAGCTGGGGTGTAGTGTGGCCATTAGGATGTTAGTGTATCTGTCTGGCCTCAGCGCCTTCGGGGGGCTGGTTGTCCAACTTGGGAAGTAAAGAACTCCTTGCTTTGTCATGCAACACGGAAGCATGCAACACGGAAGCGAGGATGCCTTCTCTCCCTGCAGTGGCTTTGGGAGGTTAGGGGAAACTGGGGAGGGGGCCTGGTGCCACACCCATTTTGCAGAAGTTTGTAGAAGTTTGCAGTGAGATCCTGGCTGTGATGGGCTGAATGGGCCAGCTCTGTCTGTACCACTTAGAGAGTGGGAGGGGGTTGCAGCCTGCGGGTGAGTAGGAATGCCAGGGACATATGCCAGGAGGCAGGGCTGGGGCTGGAGGGGTTTCAGAGAGACAGAGAGAGGGAACAGCATCAGCAAAGGCCCCATCAGGAGAGAGCACAGGGGACCTGGGATACCCCTGACTCAGAACTCGAGTATAAAGAATTTGAAGTCCGCCTGCCCATCTGTCACTGTCCCTCTCTGGGGCTGCTAAGGTGCAGGCGAGAAGCAGAGAGGGGCCCCTGGGTTTGGGCGTACAGGGTGTTTGCAGGAGGTGGGTAGTGGAGGAGGGGCAGGGAAGGCCACATCAAAGATCAGGCTGTCGGGTGGGGGTGGGGGGTTTAGCTGGGGGACCTAGCAGAGAGGTTGAAAATGGAGACTAAACATTGTGCTCATCTCTGCTTCCTCTGGAAACTTCATTACAATGATGGCAAAGAATTAAAAAAAGGCATAAGCAAGAGAAGAGATGATCACGGATGAGTGGTCGAAAACATTTTTGGAGACAGAAACTGGCAGGACTCAGCAGAGGAGAGGAAGGAGCGATGACGGGCTCCCCCCGGGTGCCCGAGAAAAGCACCCGTGTGCTGGCAGAAACTGATGGGGCCAGGGCTGGACACTGTGGGAGGCCGGGTAGGGTCAGAAGACAGCCCAGTGATTTCCTGCCCCTTGATGTTCACACACACACACACACACACACACCCCTGTGAATCCCTTCCCCTGAGTGTAGGCAGGCCCTGTGACTTCCCTCCGACCAATAGAATACAGCACAGGTGTTGGGATGTCACACTTCTGTTTAAGACAGGAGTGAGAGATTCCAGGGCCCTCTGTCACAGGGCCACAAGGACATAAATCCTGCCCCAGCAACGAAATGAGGTTGGAAGCAGGTATTTTCCCCCAGCTGACCCTCTGGATGAGGGTGTGATGACCCCCTGATTGCAGCCATGTGAAGCCCCTAATAGAGGACCAGCTCAGTGGGACTTTGAACCTCCAGGAACGGGAAAATGATAAACGTGTGCTATTTTTAGCTGTCTCATTTGGGGTAATTTGTTATACAGCCTCGAAAACCCGTACACTCACGAGTCCCTCAGCTGCAGAGCTGGACAGGTTCGTCCACTGCCTGTTTCTACGTATTCTCCTGCAGGAGACGCATGGTCTCTGAAGAGAGATTGCAGAATCAGGGCGTCAGGTCTGGCAGAGGCGGTGTGGGGCTGGAAAGGGCGCTTGAGTGGCCCACCTCGTCCCCGCCTTCCTTTTGGAATGCCAAGAACCACGCATGCGTTCCCAAGCAGAGGACTGGAGGGGTCTTCTATGGGGACCCAACAGGACCAGGCCGGGAAGATTCCCGATGAGTCATCGCCCCTGGGTGTAAAGGTCAGGTAACTTCCTTTGGTGAATGAAGAGAGTAGAAACGACATTTGCTCTTTCCCCTCTGCCTCAGAAGAGAACGTCCTGGATGGAGGCAGGTCCTCCAGCCCAGGTTCCAGAAGGACAGTGACATGGGGCAGAGCTGGAGAGGCCTGCAGATGCCCTAGAACATGAGGGAAAAGAAACCTTTGCTGTTGTATGCCCCTGAGGTTTGGAGGTCCTTTGTTACTAAGTTACTGCAAAGTAATTGAACAGAGCTGACTGGTACACCCCTCAGAAAACCTGCCAGGATGCCTGATAGCCCAACAGGGAGTTCTTCCACACCCAGAAATTCCAACTGGCTTGTCCGTGCCCTACTCTAGTGTTCCCGACAGCCGAGGCGCACCAGGATTTAGAGAAAAACCTCCAATGGGAAGGGCAGAGACCAAAACAAAGAAAGAAAGAGGTGAAATGAAAAGAGATGATTCTAGGAGCAGAAGGAAATCTCACATAAACTCCAGTTCCTCGGAGAAGACATTAAAACAGAATGATGTTTGTTTTAATGGAGCAAAGAGCTTGTGTAGTTTAAAAGATGACAGTTAAAAATAAAGGGTGGTGGTGGGGGGAATCCCCTGGAGAGTAGGCTTAAGCGATAAAGAGAAGATAAGAAAAACCAAGCAGGGCAGAAGATGAGCTCAGGAGTGCCACAGCGCAAGCTCAGGGGTCCTGGAAGGAGAGGCATGAAGGGCCTTGCACAACTTGGAATTCTCTACCCGCCAAAGCCATCACCAAACAGGAGCTTGGAGGAGGATCTTTTCAGGTCTGCAAAGATTATACTGATCAATCTCCCATGCACCTTTCTCGGGAAGCTGCGGGAGGGTATTCCCCAGCAAAGTGAGGGAGGAAACCAAGAAAGAGAAAGACATGGGATCCAGGATCCAGGACCCAACGGAACAGAGAGGCAAAGGGGAGACCCAGATCGTCGGGAGCTGTGCTGTGGGCCCAGGGAGGAGTCAGCATGGATTGCTACAGGAGGGGCTCCTGGGAAGGAAGTCAGGGGACAGATTTCAGGATAAGTGGTGGATAGTACTAAGAGATTGCTGGAGTGCTGGAGATCTTAGAGATGGATACAAAGAAAGCTATTAGTTATCGACTGCTTCATAAGGAACGGCCACAAATTTATCTTGTGGTTTGCATGGGTCCAGAGTCTGGGTGCGACTTATCTGGGTCCTCTGCTTAGGATCCCACCAAGCTGTGCTCGAGGCACCTGCTAGGACTGCAGTCTTATCTGAGGCTCGACTGGGGAAGGAGCTACGTCCAAGCTCACTAAAGTTGTTGCTGGAATTCAGTTCCCTGCTTGTTGGGACTAGGGCTTCAATTTCTTGCTGACTACTGACCAGTGGTTGCCCCAGGTCCTGGGGGCCACGTGTCCTCCTTGCCATGCAGGCCTCTCCAAGGAGGCCACCCACAACAGGGCTAGAGAGGGCATGAGCACACAGTGGTGGGGATCCTTGGGAGCCATTTTTGAAGCAACGAAACAAAGCTAATTATTCACTTGGCGAAAAACTAGACAAAAAACAGAAAGGAAACATAACCACAGTGTGTTATTTGGCTCAGCAGCAAGCAATGTTTATATAATCATTACATGACACAACAGAATATCAGTTCAGCCGAAAATCGTTACATATTGGTAATGAGAGGGGTCACAAGGTGAGCACGCTGCGTGGGTGCCTTGCAGGGAGGGGTGTGAGAAAGCCAAGCCTTATCTTCTGCGAAAGGAAGTCAGTAGATAATGGCTCAAACTGGGAAATCGAGTAACAGCCACACAAGCATGTTATTTATAAACATGGAGATAAAATCCAGAAAAAGCCAGAAAAGTTGCATGTGCTTGTTCTGGGGGGGAGGACTGAAGGTGGGGGTCAGTTGAGGGGGGCTGCTGATCCTCATTATGGGCCCCTTTATTTTTTCAAGTTCTGTGCATGTCATGTGCATTTACTTCAAACTACTGTATAACTTGAAAAAAAAATACACATCAATTAGTTAATAGAGAAAGAGATAAAGGTGGAAGGAAAAAATCCCCCAAGACTGAACAGTAAAGTTCCCAGGGATCCTGGGCACTCAGGAGACTCTCCCTGCTCTGGGGGAAGGGGTTTGAGGGATCCAGAGACGACCCCTCCCTGATGGGCTCAGGAGGGAATATGGTAACCTGAGCTTCTGAGGGGAGAATACGGACCCACCTGGGAACTGGGTGGCCCAGAGCCAGAGGGGCTGGGAAGATTGGGGGAGACCATAGTGGTGGTGCTGGAGGAGGGGTGGGGAAGGAACCACAGGCCCATGAGAGACGCCCGCCACCCCAAGGAGTGCCCCTCTCCATAGACATTGCTTGGAGAAACTCTGGAGGCTTCAGTGAGGCTTGGTTTTGTTTTTAATTGGGGAGATTTTGTTTGTCGTGGTTTTTTTTTTTTTTTTTTAAGATTTTGCTTATTTATTTGCTTATTTATTTTAGAGAGAGAGATTGAAAGAGAGTGCAGCTGTAAGCAGGGGGGAGGGGCAGAGAGAGAAGGAGAAGCAGTCTCCCCACTGGGCCCCAAGATCATGACCAGAGCTGAAACCAAGAGTCAGACACTTAACCGACTGAGCCACCCAGGTGCCCTGAATTCCGGAGATTTTTTTATAATTTGTTTTAACATAAGTATATACATGCTTCTGGTAAACACATCAGGAGGGGACATGTCTTGGGAAAGCACTACCCAATACTGGCAAGCCTTGCCAGGCTGTCTGGTTTCCCCGGTGCCCTGTCTTGTCCTTCTAGGTCCTGCTGAGGTCAACCCCTGCCCCTGACCCCAGGCTCTCTCACACACAGGGTCTCCCACTCCAGGTCCGTGGGCTGCAGCCTGCCATATTCACCGAGGCATCCGTCTGGGTGCTCTTTCCACCAGCAAGACCCCTAGAGAGGGCGGTCTTACTCCTTCTCCGGACCCCACTGCCCAGACAGCCCCATCGGTGCACCCCATCCCCAGTGGGGCTGTGTGGAGGACACACGTCTGTCTGCGCGCCCTGCCAGGGTTTCTCGTGTCCCCTCTCGGGGGGAACCTGCCCTGGGAGCCTGGGTCCAACTCAGAACACCGGTCGCAGGCTGGAGTCCCAGGTCCAGCGGCAGCGCCGGGGCCCCAAGGTTTGAGGAGGGTCCAGTGGACGGAGGTGAGCGGCAGGCATGGCATGGAGGGGTGGGGGTAGAAAGGAGCTCTGAGGGTGCTGGAGTGGGCACAGGGCTGAGACGCTCTGTCCTGAGCCCAGAGGCTGGAGGCTGACTCTGGTTTGACCATTTCCTCCCCACGCGGACTGGAGAGGGGCCCGCAGCTTGTGCAACCTCCCTGGGCCTGTTTCCTCATCTATAATATGGGGCTGACAACGGCAGGCACACCTGTCCCAGAGAGGGGGTAGGAGACAGCCAGCTGGGAAGGGCAGAGACAGCAGCTGGGGGCCCTCCTGGAGGAGGGGTAGCTACACCGGACCAGGGAGGGGAGTCTGTAGCAAGGGGCGTGTGGCCAAATTTGGGTCTGAACAGCCTACCCCATGGCTTCAGGCCCTCCCACGCCCGGGCCTGGCCTCCGAGCCTGATTCCTCAACCAGATCATAGGCACGGTGAGCCCCACTTTGGAGGGACCTGGTGCTTTACTAGTGACTTGACTCCTTCCTGTCTTGCCTGGGACCTTCATCAGCCCCGAGAGGGGCCCAAGCCATGGGGGTGGTTCAGCCAGTCTCATCTGCTGTTCTCTTGGAGAGCCAGAATTTGGCACGGGTATGTCTCTGGGGACGACAGAAAGTGAATCGGGGGTTGCCTGGGGCTGGAGACTGGCAGGGAGGAGCCGCAGAGGAACATTCTGGAGGGATGGAAACGTTGTGTATTATGATCCGTGAGCACGTTGTTCAAAACGCACAAACGTATATTATGATCGGTCCGCACGTTGGTCAAAACGTACAGAGCTAGATACTTCAAATGGGTGCATCGCACTGTGGGATAATTTTGCATAAAAGGAAGAAAATGCTGGTTGTTCCAAAAATTGATTGCATGACCTACTTGACAAATCAGTGGCTGGCCCTCTATTCAGACTGTGCTAACATCTGTGGAGGGGAGGGGCAGGAAAATACAGATGTGTGCAAAGGGGGCCCCACCACCACAGCTTTGCCAAAGGAAGTTTGAGGGGGAGCATGGCAGGAGTTTAACAAAAGAGGTGAGATGGAAGCAGGCGGGAGAGTTGTAAGAGCAAAGATAGGAGGTGGGAGGGTCAGGAGCACTCAGGGGGCCCCGGGGGGCCATGTGGCCTGAGTGTGTCTGGAGAAGGTCTCTTTGTCCATCCATCCTGTTCTGTGATGTAGCTCTGTGCCTGATGCTGGTAGATTTCAATGAGTGAATGAATGAATGAATGAATGGGAGCAGAATGAATGTGGAGGGCAGGGAGGGTAGTGTCAGGTGAGGCTGTGAAGGGGGCTCCACTGGCTTTATCCCTGAGTGCTGGGGAAGTGCCCCACAGCAAGCCTGGCAGGAAGAGAACCTCCCGGAGAGCGCGGCACACCCCGTCACTCCCGATCGCACCACCACGCAGAAATGCTTCACGCCGATTGGCCAAGCCGCATCTGCTGTTCTCTTGGAAAGTTAATTTTGGCACAGGTATGTCTCCAGAGACAAGGAGTGTCTGAGGCCCATCCTGGAGCTGCGGTCCCTCCCCCCGCTGTCTCTGCCGCTGTCTCCTCCTGCCCCGTGCCCCCTTGAGTGGAGTGGACACTGTGAGGTCTTTCACATGCAGAAAGCAGCGTGAAGCAAATAAAACTCGGTCGCCTGGCTTTGAAAAGCCAGTGCAGCCTGTGTGACCCCAGCAGCCCCCAGGCCAGTTAGCCCTGCACTCCCAGTTTTGCTTTCTGGTTCTGCAAGAAGGACCTCTGCTGTTGTACCCACGGTTCTGCCACTGACTTGGGCATCTCTGCCCCCGGCTTGGGTGTCAGCTGTTCCCCAGCAGCTTCGCCCGCTAGACCCTGGAGGAGGAGTCCTGGGTTAGGGGGATGTTTGCAGGTACCTCCAGTTTTGAAAACTGGGTGTCCATGTGGACTGGACAGCGAGCTCCCTGAGCAGGCACTGTGCTAGGTGAACGTGGAGGAGGAGGGGCCTTGGGGTTAGGGGAGGGGAGAGCCCAACCCCCTCCTGATGGAGGACCTGCCCCTGAGTGACCACTTGCTTCTTTCCCGGTCTCCCAGCTGAACAAGGGCCATGGCTTCTCTTCCCCCAAAGGCTGCTCTCCAGAGCCAACAATAGTGACGACGGCGCTGTGCGGACGCTTAGCCCCAGGGCTGGGCACACGAACTCATCTAATCCCCCAAAGCAGCAAGTTCTGGCGGAGTCATCCCCCTGTACAGCTGAGCACGTGCGGTACTGAGGGGTGGCTCCCCAGTCCAGAGCCAGCACGCGGCAGGCCTGGACTCGCAGCTGGACTTGTGTCCCCACTCCGTGCTCCAGCTCCGGGGCGGTCAGCCTCGCACTGACCATTTCCCCCGTCCGACCCCAGCACTGTCAGCTGCAAACCCTCCGTTGGTTAGAAATACCGTATGATCCAGAAATTGCACTTCTAGATAGACGCTCCAAAGAATCGAAAGCAGGGACACAAAGAGATATCTGCACACTCGTGTTCATCGCAGCACGATGCACAACAGCCAAAAGGTGGGAAGGACTCACATCTCCACGGACAGAGGACTGGATCACCATCCTTACAGTGGCGTATATCCAGTCTTAAAAGAGGAAATCCTGGCAGATGGCACCGCGCGGATGGACCTTACGGACATTATGCCAAGTGAAACAAGCCAGTCATGAAAGGACAAATTAGGTATGATCCCTTTTATGTGAGGTCCTTGCCGTAGTCAGATGCTTTGAGACAGAGTGGTGGGTACTGGGGGGGCGCTCAAGGGGGCTGGGAAGCTAGTGAAGAGAACAGAGCATTGGTTTCACAGGATAAAGAGAGTCCGGGGAAGGACAGTGGCAATGGTCACTCAACATTGTGTATGTCTTAATGTCACTGAACCGCACCTTTTTAAAATGGTAAATTTTATGTGGTTTTTTTTTAAAGATTTTATTTATTTGACAGACAAAGATCACAAGTAGGCAGAGAGGCAGGCAGAGAGAGAAAAAGAGGGGGAAACAGGCTCCCTGCTGAGCAGAGAGTCTGATTCGGGGCTCGATCCCCGGACCCTGAGATCATGACCTGAGCCAAAGGCAGAGGCTTAACCCACTGAACCACCCAGGTGCCCCAACTTTATGTGTATTTTTAACACAGTCAAAAGAAACAATGAAGAAATTTTATGTGTATTTTTAACACAATCAAAAGAAACAATGAAGCAGCACACTGTCCCTTGGCTCTGCGTCACCTCCAGGGCAGGACCAGCTGCAGAATTTGCAAGGCCCAGCGTAACACGAACCGGCAGGGCCCCTTGTTCAAAAATTAGGAAGTTCTAGTTGGCAACAGCTGAACATTAAGCAGGGCTCCTCAGGGCAGAGGAGCCGATAGGAGGGCAGGGACCGCAGCCTCTCCCAGCTTGGGGCCAGGCTGTGGGGGGCCAGGGAGGGACAGGGATGATCCCTCTCTCTTGGCTTGGCCCTGCTTCCAGCACCTGCCACAACCCACAGGCCCCGGGCAGGACCAGGAGATAATGTCATGGTGACAGAAGCCCAACTCCCTCCACTCCCCGCCTGGCGAGTCGGCAAGGCCTTGCCTGGCCACACAGTTCCTTTCCAAGAGCCCAGCTCATCTGCAGTCACAGGCTGGGGGACGCCGTCCTCCCCCTACCACAAGAGCAGCCTCAGTTTCCCCATCTGTAAAAGAAGATGAACAGAGGTTTAGACTCCAGCCATAGGATTTCCAAAACCTGGTCCCAGTCACCGTCGGCTGGGCTGAGGTGCGGGGGGCCCCGGGTCCCTCTGGGCTGTGCCTCGGGCTCTGAGGAAGGTCTGCGGGTGGTAAGTGCTCTCCTCCATGCCCGGCCCCACTGGGCTAGACTCGAATCCAATGGCCAGGTCACAGTGAGGGGTGGGACCTCAGAAGCCACAGTCCCGGGACCAAGGAAAGGGAACCAGCTACAGGGTCAACAGGCCCCTCAGTTCCTGGCCTTGACTTTCTCACCTGATGCTCCGGGTGATCCCAGTTCCTCCCAGGGTGCTTGTCAACAAGTTAAAGCACCAGCCAGCGCATGGGGTGTGTGTGGGAGGGCAGGGCTGTGGGGGGACAGGAGGGCCCTGCCCTGTCCTCCAGCCAACCCCCTCCCCAGCTTCAGAGGGTCTTAGCCCCATCTTCCAGGGATGGGGGTTCCCTTGCCCTCGGGGGCAGACTGGAGCACCCAGGCCCCAGGCACCAGCTGGCTGCCCATGCCCAGGCTAATGTCCCCACATGCTCTGATCCCAGTTGTGAAGACAAAGACCCCACTTTGGTATCGCTGTGGGGCTCAGAGAACACCCACCGCACGGCCTGTCCACTGTGCTCACACTGTGAGGGAGGGCCCAACCCGATCACTCGGGCCGTGGCGGTCAGTGTGGCTCTGTGGTGGAGAGTGACCTCCAGCTGAGCATAAAGCCTCAGCCAAGACAGAAGAAGGAGCAGGAAGGACCTTTAGGCAGGGCACAGCCCCAGCGAAGGCGCCTCGGCCTCCGGCCAGGGAGATGGGCCTGCCTGAGACAGACGGCATTGCTGGCACTGGGGCTGCCGGACTCAGCAGGACGACGATGGCAGGAGAGGCGGGGACTCTCCAGCAACCCCCTTCCTGCTCGGCCATACCGTCCCAGGATTTGTGCACGGGGCCCAAATGTATGCTGGGCTTTCCTTACCCGTGACCTGTGATTTATACCACTCAGTCTTCCAGAAAGAATTACCAGGATAGATAATGTTGCAGAATCAGGATGTGAGGGAGACCTGCGTTTACCCAATTCCCAGGCACTAAGGATCGGTAATTGTGCATCAAAAGTAGCCATGAGTTTCCTGGTGGGCAAGGTGTAAAGGGAGAAGGAGATGTAGAAACTTCATCTGACCGAGAGGAGTATGTTAGGCAATCAGGAGACCCACGCTTATTCCCAGAAAGAAGTGCTCTAATGAGTTTATATTCTCAACCTCAGGCAGCAGAGGCTTTCCATGGGAGGGCCGCTGGGAACAGATGAGAAACAGCTGCCCGGGCACCTGCGGGGTCCTATGAGCTGTGTGGTCCCAGGCTGACCACGTGGGGCCTCTGGGCCCAGACTACCGCAGCTGTCTCGAGTCTCAGGAGCAACTGGGATCAGATTCCTCTTTCGGGAGCCCCAGGCACACCGGTGGTGGGAGAAGCTGCCAGGGACCAGACGTGCAGGGTCTCCCGCACCAGGGACCAGACGTGCAGGGTCTCCCGCACCAGGGACCAGACCGTGCAGGGTCTCCCGCACCAGGGACCAGACGTGCAGGGTCTCCCGCACCAGGCTGAGGAAGTGGCTGGGAGTCGATGAAAGTTGCGAGTGGAGGTGAACCATGGTCCCGTAACTCGGGGCTGGACTGGGGGGCCTGCTGGCGGGTGCACACGGGGTTGTCGGGCTGATGCGGGACCGCGCAGAGTGGCCCCTCGGTGAATGAATGAGTGCGTGAATGCCAGGAAGAGCCTGTGTTCTGCTGGCTGAAGCCACCGAGGAGGTGAGGAGCCCCCTGTCCCCGGCGTGCTGCGGCCGAGGTGAGGGCAGGGTGGCTCTGAGTGCTTGGCCCACTGGGAAATAGGCGGGTTCTGTGGTGGCTGCAAGTGCAGGGAGGGGTTCAGCTGGCCCCACTAGCAGCTGCCGGGGCCACAGCTGTCCTCTGGGGTGTGACACGCAGGGCAGAGGGGGCTGCCCTCACACTTGCTCAGGAGCTCTCTCAGAGCACCAGGGACCCACCGAGGGGAGACTGAGGCCAGCGATGAGCTGCGGGGTCCCGGCCAGCACTTCCTCTTTCTGACTTGTATCACACAGCACCGGCTGGGATAGGGGATTGTAACAAACAGGCTCAGAATCTTTGTTTTTAATGATCACCTACGGATTTTTTTTATTTAACGGTTTTATTGAGTTCTACTTTACCTACCATAAAATTCACCCGCTGAAATTGTACGATATAGGGGTTGCACTACCACCACCATTCTAGAACATTCTGTCATCAGAAACAAACCCTGGACTCATTGGAAGTCAGACTCTACCAGTTTCCCTACTCCCCCAGCTCCGGCAACCACTAGTCCTCCTGCGTCTATAGATTTGTCTATTCTGGACATTTCCTATAAATGGAGTCATTACATGTGGCTTTTTGTGCCTAATTTCTTTCACCAAGTGGACTGTTTTCAAGGCTCATCCACGTGGTGGCCCGATTCAGTGCTTCCTCTCTCTTCCAGTGGTCGAGCGATGCGCTGTCATATGGATAGACCACGTTTTGTTCATCCATTTGTCTGGTGAGGGACATTAAGTTATTTCTACTTTTTAGCCATTATGAATAATGCTGTTATGACCACTGGGGTACAAGTTTTTATGTGAACATATATTACCATTTCTCTCTCTTTTTAAAATATTTTATTTATTTACTTGACAGAGAGAGCACAAACAGGGGAGCAGCAGGCAGAGGGAGAAGCAGGCTCCCCGCTGAGCAGGGAGCCCGATGTGGGGCTCCATCCCAGGACCCTGAGATCACGACCTGAGCTGACGGCAGAGGCTTCACCGACTGAGCCACCCAGGCGCCCCTGTTTTCATTTCTCTTGAGTGTATCCCTAGAAGGAGGATTTCTGGGCCTCATGGTAACTCCATGTTTAACATCTTTTTAATTCTTTTTTTAAAGTTTTTCTTTATTTATTTGATGGCGAGAGACACACAGAGAGAGGGAACACAAGCAGGGGGAGCGGAAGAGGGAGAAGCAGACTCCCGCGGAGCAGGGAGCCTGGTGTGGGGCTCGATCCCAGGACCCTGGGATCATGACCTGAGCCGAAGGCAGACGCTTAATGACTGAGCCGCCCAGGCGCCCCTAGATTTTTATTTTTAACCCATCTCGACACCCAACGTGGTGATCTCACAACCCCAAGACCGAGAGTGGTGTGCTCCACCAAGTGAGCCAGCCAGGTGGCCTCCCGCCAACCCATGCCCAGTGTGGAGCCCAGTGTGGGGCTTTAACTCACAACCCTGAGATCAAGACCTGAACTGAGATCAAGAGTCAGAAGCTTAACTAACTGAACCCCCCAGGTTTACCTCCCACACATTTTTAAAAAAGATTTTATTTATTTATTGTGAGAGGGAGCATGTGCGTAGGAGCGGGGGAGAGCAGAGGCAGAGGGAGAGAGAGAATCCCGAGCAGACTCCACACTGAGCGTGGACCCTGACTCGGGGCTCGATCCCACAACCGTCTGATCACTACCTAAGCCAAAACCGAGTCGTTCGCTCAACCGACTGAGCCACCCAGGTGGCCCACCCCCAACCATTTTTTTTAAGTAACATATAACGTATTATTTGCTTCATGGGTACAGATCCTCCATCCATTTTTAAAGGATTTTATTTATTTATTTGACAGACACAGATCACAAGTAGGCAGAGAAGCAGGCAGAGAGAGGGAAGCAGGCTCCCCGCTGAGCAGAGAGCCTGATGTGGGGCTCCCTCCCAGGACCCTGAGATCATGACCTGAGCTGAAGGCAGAGGCTTCACCCACTGAGTCACCCAGGCGCCCCTGCATCCATTTTTTAATGGTGAGACAACAAGGTCATTTTCTTGCTCTTGCTTTGTGTCCATTACGGCTGGGTGTCCGCTCCTCTCACTCCAAGGTGCAGGCTGATGGAGCAGGGGGGAAGGGAAAGAGGAAGGGTTAAGTCACCCGTTGGCTCTTAGAGCTTCTTCCCAGAGATAATACATGTGACTTCCATTGACATTTCAGTGGCAGAGGGAGTCTCCCAGCCATGTCTAACTCCAAGGAGAGTTGCCAGGAAGGAGTGGACATGCTTAACGACTTACAGGAGTGAAATAAGGTTCTTTCCTACATGACTTCTCAGGGCCTTTACTAGGCTATTGTTTGCTGGCCTCCCTCCTCGGGGAGTGGGATGCAGAAGGCCGAGCAGTCCAGGCTTACTCAACTGGGAACTCTTTCCTCTTAGAGCATCTCACAGGCTGAATGTTCCCTGGAACCTCTTTTGGGAACCACTGGCTGGGCTGGTGGCCACTTCCCAGAGCAGGGTGGGCAAAATTTTTGAAAAGCATCCCAGAATGGATACATTAGGGTTTGTGAGCCACATAGACAAGTTACTCAACGCTGCTGTTTTAATGCAAAGACGGTGACATGTAACATGTAAACACATGCCGTAACAGGTTATGTGTAGCTACTGAAACTTGAATTTTGTGGAATTTTCTTGTGTCACAAAATAGTCTTCTTTTGTTGATTTTTTCAACCATTTAAAAATGTAGGGGCACCTGGGTGGCTCAGTCGGTGAAGCGTCTGCCTTTGGCTCAGGTCATGATCCCAGGGTCCTGGGATCGAGCCCCATTTAGGGGCTCCCTGCTCAGCAGGAAGCCTGCTTCTCCCTCTGCTCCTCTCCCTCCCCCTGCTCGTGTGCATGCTCTCTCTCAAATATACAAAATCTTAAAAAAAATTAAAAAATACATAAAACTGTCCTCAGCTCACAGTTGTACAAAAACAGGTGGTGGGCTGGGGTTGGCCGTGGTTTACTCACCCCTGTCCATGGGGCTGAAGACCCGCCTGACACCGTCACCTGGGATTCCAGCTCCTTCCCATTCCTGGGCTCCGTCTGCTCCCACACCTGCACACAGAGCCCGGGAGTGGGCCATGGTGGGCTTTTTCCCAGGAACATCTCACTCTTTCACTCTCAGGAGGACTTTGCACGGGCTGTTCCTCTTACTGGGACTGTCCTTCCAGGGATCTAGATTTGGGAACCCGGAGGCATCTCTGACTGGGTCGTGCCGAGGCGGGACGGGTCTGGAATGCTGGAGGTTCCTGAAGACGAGTCTGTGCAGCTGGGTTGGAGGGTGGCCCAGGTGGGGTTTTAGGGCGATGCGAGGGGAGGTAGGTTTGATGCAGTCCAACAGTAGGGAGCCTTGGGGGGTTCTTGAGCAGGGGAGGGGCTTAATGATACTGCTGTTTGGGGTTAGGTCCAGCTTTCGAGGGCCCATCCTGGCCCCCCTTGGAGGCATCCCCGAATGAGCTATTGGAAGGCCCAGGTTCAAGTTCTGGTGCTGCCATTCAACTGCCTGTGGAGGCTTGAACAAGTCACTTTTCCTCCTGGGACCTCCATTTCCACATCTGTGAAATGGGAGCAGGAGTCCTGGCAGCGGAGTCCTCCTGGGATGGCTCTAAAGGTTCCAAGAGACCGTGAGGAGCAGACCCACCGGCCTCTCTTTAGTGGGTATTAATGCATGTGGGCACGTGGGGGTGCTGAGGGCTGGGAGGGGAAAGCACAGAGCTTGCAGAGAGCTGGCCTGTCCTTGTGTCCCCGGCCCCTCGCGCAGCACGGGCTCCCTAGGCGTGCGGCCCTGGGTGAAGAGTGCAGGGTAGGAGCACGAGGCTGGCTCAGTCGGTTGGGCGTCTGCTTTTGGCTCGGGTCATGGTCCCAGGTTCTGGGATGGAGCCCCTCGTCGTGCTGTCAGGCTCCCCGATCCGCAGGGAGTCTGTTTGTCCCTCTGCCCCTCCCCCCTCTTGTGCTCTCTCTGTCTCCAGATAAATGAAAAGTAAAATCTTTCAAAAAAAGCGCAGGAGGTCTGAGCTGGGTCTGGACGAAGGGGGCTCCGGTCTCTGCGAGGTTGTCCTGAGAGACCCGCACGGAACCACAGCGCTGTCCGCACACCCCGTGCCCCCCCCCGCCCCCGTTCTCTAGGAACTGGGCGTCAGCTTCCTGTGGTGGATAACATTTGGACCCGACCCTGAACCGAAGGCCCCTTCATTTTACAAATGGGGAAACTGAGGCCAGCAAGTGTCAGGGATGGGCTCGGAGGCTCTCAGGCAGCCAGAGGTGAGCCAGTCCTGGCCTAGGCTCGGGGCCCCACTGGACTCTCCCCGGAGGGTCCTGCCCGGACCTCCCCCGCTGCGCCCGAGAGGCTTGGCGGCCGTGCCCTGTCCCTGGGAGACACAGATGCCAGGATGTTCGGGGAGTCGGTGCCGCTAATTAGTCACATCATTTTTGGCATCTCACACAGCCTCGGGGAACTGGAGAACGTCATTGTCAAAGTATTTTTGAATATTTGCCTTCTCAGCAACAAGATGCCATGAGAACACTCTGTCTTCCGTCCGGGTGGGACTAACAAAATAACAAGCACCGCCAGCAAGAAGGGTCTGGGAGCTGGGGAGGGAGGCCCGGGGAGACCTGGTGCTGCCGGTCACAGCTGGGACGCTCTGCCCTCTGGGCCTCGTGTCCTGCCATAAGATGGCTCATTCGTTTCTTGGATATTTGTGGAAAGCCAGTGTGGGCCATGGACTCCTCTAGGCTCTGGAGAAACGACTGCGAACAAGACAGACAGGAATCCCTGCCCTCAAGGGGCTGTCCTCCTGAAGGGGAACCAGACGGCACAAATCAGTAAGCTCCACCAGCTGGTGGCAGGTACAAAGGAGAAACTGAAGTGTGTTGGGGGTGTGGAGGGGGGGAAGGGTGGCCTTCTTCAAGAGAGTGCTCAGGGATGACTCACGGTTCAAGAGAGTGCTCAGGGATGACTCACAGGGAAGGTAAGATCTGAGTCAGAGTCTGAAGGAGATGAGGAGGGAGCCCAGGAGAGCTCTGGAGAAAAGTATTCCTAGCACAGAGAACAGCACATGCAAAGGCCCTGAGGTCTGGGAATGCTTGGTTTGTCTGAGGATCAGCAGGAAGGCCAGTGGTGCTGGAGCCGGGTGCTGGAGCTGGGTGGGGACACAGACAAGGTGAGATGACAAGACAGTGTTTGATAGGTCCCAGGGGCCTGCTGCGGAAGGCCTCGTAAGCCACTGGACAGCCTTTGTTTTCTTTCTTTGTTTTGTTTTTGGGTTTTTTTTGGTGCAAAAATGTGGTTTCATTAAAGCACAGGGACAGGACCCGTGGGCAGAAAGAGCTGCCGAAAGCCTTTGTTTTCATTCTGAGTAAGCTGGGAGCCACGGGGAGGTTTAGAGCAGGGCCATGACGTGCTACGTTTTCTGTGTTAACACTCTTCCTCCGGTGCTCCTAGGTCAATGGCAGAGGCAGACAGTCCAGGTGAGAGGTGACGGGGCCGTACCAGGGTATGAGCGGTGGGGGAAGGAGCAGGGCTGGATTCCACATGCGTCCGGAGGCAGAGTAGAGGCTGGATGTTTAGTCTGAGAGGGAGGAGACAAGATGCCTCCCAGGTTTTGACGTGAGCATGTGGGAGAAGAGGGGACACACCCCTGAGCTGGGACCCAGGTGGGGTCGGAGTTGAGATGTGTGTGGTGCCCACTGGTCAGCGCTGGGCTGACTGGAGCAGGTGGCTGGACTTGAGGCCGGGTCCCGGCAGGAGACACAGATTTGGGAGTTACTGGAATAGAGGTGCTATTTATTTATTTATTTATTTATTTTTAAAGATTTTATTTATTTATTTGACAGACAGAGATCACAAGTAGGCAGAGAGGCAGGCAGAGAGAGGAGGGGAAGCAGGCCTCCCGCTGAGCAGAGAGCCCGATGTGGGGCTCGATCCCAGGACCCTGAGATCATGACCTGAGCCGAAGGCAGAGGCTTAACCCACTGAGCCACCCAGGCGCCCCTAGAGGTGCTATTTAAATTGAGGAGCCGGGGGCACCTGGGTGGCTCAGTGGGTTAAAGCGAGGAGCCCGCCTCAAGTCCCTGAGAGGTGGACAAGACCAGAGCCCTAGGGCCTAGACAATAAAAGCGGCGTCTCTGTCCCCGTATAGGGCAGCACCTGGGGGATGCTCTGCCCAGACAGTTATCTCACCATCATCACACAAGCCGTGCTGGGGCTCAGGCCCCTCTGGCACAGACCACTGCCTCCTCCAGGACCTGGGGTCACAGCCAGAGAATCCAGGGTTCGTCCCCTAGACAGGAGCGGCGGGTGGGAACGCGGAGGGACCAAGCACAGGGAGCGCGGCTGTGTCTAGACCCAGCGTTGCCCTGAGCCACCCATCACCGCCCAGCATCCCCGGGGCAGTGGGTCTCTGCACTGAGCGGGCCGGCTGGTCCCCAGCTCCGGTCCCTCAAATCTTCACGCGTGCTTCTGTGTGTGTGCGCGCGCGTGTTTGAAACACACAGGACAAAACCCGTCTGTTTCCCCATTCCGAAATGTACGAGGCAGTGGCATTAAGGACGCACACAGCCTTGTGCTATCATATCTGTTATCTGGGTGTAGGACTTCTTCCTCACGGGTGGGAAAGCGTATACCCATTAAACAGTCCCTCCTATCCTCCCGCCCGCCCTGGAGAGCCTGACAACCACAAAGTTACCTTCTGTCTCTGCGGATTTGCCTGTTCTGGACATTTCCTGTAAGTGCAGTCAAACACCCTGTGACCTTCTGGGGCTGGTTTCTTTCCCTTGGTGTAATGCTGTCAAGGTCACCCATGTTGTAGCTTGTGTCTGTGTGTAGTTGGTTTCTTTCTTTTTTTTTTTTTTTTCCCTTAAGGTTTTATTTATTTATTTATTTGAGAGAGAGAGAGAGAGAGAGAGCACAAGTGGGGGGTGAGGAGGGGCACAGGGAGAGGCAGCAGCAAACTTCCCACTGAGCAGGGAGCTGGACTCGGTCTCCCTCCCAGGACCCCGCATTCACAACCTGAGCTGAAGGCAGAAGCTTAATGACTGAGCCACCCAGGTGCCCTGCGCACAGTTCATTTCTTCAGAGGGCTGGGTCCCCCGTTCTTGGCCAGGTCCGTGACCTCCAGGTAGACAGTCCCCACCCTACTTCAGCTGCCATGAGGACAGTTATGTGCCCTGGGAAGAAGTGAGTCCCTGTGCCGGGCCACAGAGGGGCAGGGCTGGCACCCACAGGGCAGACAGGAGTGGTGAGAGGGACTCGTGGCTGCGTTGGAGGCGGTCCGTGGTCATTCCTCCGCTTGCTCCCAGCTGTTCGAAGTCATCTGGGCTCCCAGGGTTTATTGTTGGTGTCTGTCCTTGCGTTGTCTTTGTCCCTTTGTTCTCGCTCTGATTGGCTGGGACCAGAGGTAAATGAATGGGCCCCGCTGCCATCTTTCCTTTCCTTCTAAGAATTTCTGAGATTTCCGAAGCCTCGGATAGGTTTCACACCCTCCTTAGAGGGGAAGCAAGGACGGGAAGTCCTCTCGGAGGAGAGGGCCATGGCGGGGGGACCAAGGGGTGCTGGCCCAGGTCTGTGTGGTCCCCACCCTGGCTCTGAAAATGCTGGGCATTTAGTGAAGGAGACCCAATGTCGTCCATGTAGTCCCCCGCTACAAGGATGCCGCCCTCCTGGACCCCCTTCCAGAAGCCCCCTCTCCTGAGGCCCCCTGTGTGCCAGGCTAGTGGGGGCAGAACCAGCGAGCCAGCCACGAGGGCAGGAAGGGAAGGAGGCGATGTGCTGGGAGGCCTCCTGGGCCGTGACAGAGCTCCCTGCACAAGTGGCCCCGGTGGCCTTCCCCAAGCCTCACCTCCACCTGCATCAGCACCAACAGCCCCCCGGCCCCCCGGGGCAGCACCACGAGGAGGCCCAGCTATAGTCTCTGCTAGGCCAGGCCCTGGCGAGGGGATGAGCGGGACAGATCTGGACAGACAGACAGGCCCCTGTGCCTGGGGGAGTCTAGGCAGGGAGTGATAACAGGAACAAAGAGTGTGCCCTAACTGTCAGGGAGATAAGGCTGAGACAGGCCTCAGCAAGGAGGAGGCGGGGGTGGGGGGGGCGCTGGAGGTGGGGCGCTGTGCCTGGTCTCTGAGGAGGTCCCCGCTGAATAAGGCAGAGCAGCCCGTGAAGACCCAGGGAAAGGTGTTCCAGGCTGAGCACCAGCCCCAGGCCTGTGCAGAGCCCTGGAGGCAGGAGGGGAGGGAGAGGCAGGGATTGGAGGTCAAGGAGGGCGGGAGACTGGCCACATCCTGGGGGGAGGGCAGCAGGAGGCCCTGGAAGGGCAGAGGGCTAAGACCCAGTCTGTGTTTCCAAGATCATCTCTGGCTGTCCGGTGAGGGGGGAGTGGAGCCCTGCGAGGGAGGGGAGCGGCCTGGCGCCGGCGGAAGTCTCTGCGTGGCTCTCCCTGGCCTGGCCCCAGTGGCAGTGACCTGGTCCAGGATGCCCACCCACCCCTCCACCCGCCGGGGCCACCAGTCTCTGCTGGAACTCTCCGGGGAATTTAGCAGGTCCACCTTCTTTTACCCAGTGTCCTGTGGGGGAAGGGGGGGCTGTCACCCCGCTGTCACTGCGGTGGATAAGGGGTGGGTCCTCAGAATGGAAACCGCATGCTGGAAGGCAGTTTTCTCTCTGAGAAAAGGAACACTCCTCCCTCTGAGCGTCCCAATGCCCGGGGGCGGCCAGAAGACAGCCCGAGAGCTGGCCTCTGCCAGCCCCGGGCCTGCATGGGAAGCCGGAGCTCAGCGTTTCCCTCCCGGCCATATGCTTATGCTCTGACGAGGTTTTGTTCAGGTGTCCCAGGCGGACTCCACGACCAAGTCAGCGGCCACTGCGGCGCGCAAGGCTCCTTGCTGAGCTGGGATCCCAGGCACACAGGTGCACAGATGAGGCCTCGTGGGACTTACCTTTCAGGGGGAGAGAAAGATAGGTAGAACCACCCATGGGTCCTTATGGTCAGGATTGGTGCCGGGTGGGCTGGGACAGGGGCCTGAGGTGGTCACAGAGGTCAGAAGAGCTCCCAGAGGAGGTGACCTGTGAGCTGAGTCATGAAGGACAAGTGGACAGTTTGGGCCACATAAGCTGGTAAAAGGAGCATCCCCAGGGAAAGAGAGGTCCCCCAAATGGGGGACTCTTGAGGCAGACCAGAGCTGGGAGACTGCGGCCTCCAGTGTAGAGACTTGCCGTGGCCACCTTTGAGGCCTGGGCCAGGGGTCTGTCTCTGCCGGTCCTCCTGTGTGTCTGTGGCCCCTTGAGGGAGTCACCCCGGCAGGCCTCACACTCACAGGCCAGCACCTGTGTCCCAAACCCTCTGGGGAGCTTCTCAAGCAAAGAGTGAAGCATTCCGGATGGGATCTGAGTGAAGAGTGAGGTGGCCTGGGCCAGAAAGGGCCTTGCTGTACTTCCCTTCCCATGTCCTGCCCTGCTCGGGTCTCTGCTCCGTAACCGCACAACGGGGACTGGGCCCAACAGGGGTCTGTGGGACCAGAAGCCTCGGGGTGGCCCTCCTGTGGTGACCTAGCCAAGTCAGCAGTTCCCGGGGACGCTGGTGTGGAGCCAGATGGGGAAATCTCCAGGCCCTGCAGGGAGGCTCTCCCATCCTCCCCCTGCAAATGAGGGAGGCAAACTAAACCAAACGTACAGAAATGCCAGGCTCTGTGTCATGCAGCCTGTGTCTCCTTCCTCCTGATTCCTTTTTGTTAATCCTCCCTACTTAACCAGCTTTATTGGGATAGAATTTACGCACCCACTTAAACTACAATTCAATCGTGCTCAGAATATTCACAGAGTTGTGCAACCGTCCCTGCGATCATTTTTAGAACATTTCATCATCTTAGAAAGAAACCCCGTACCCAGTAGCACTCACTTCCTCTCGTCCTACCCCTCCAGGCCCCTGGCAACCGGTAAGCTACTTTCTGTCTCTCGGCATTTGCCTGTTCTGGACATTTCCTATCGATGCAGTCGTACACGACGCGGTCTCACGCGACTGTCTTCTTTCACTTAGTGTAAAGTTTTCAGTTCATCCGTGAACTGTGTTGCCCGTGTTAGCGCTTCTTTCCTGTTTTGAGTAATATCCCATCATATGGAGAGATCACATTGTGTCTATCCATTCGTCAGTTGATGGACTTTCTTTCTTTCAAAGATTTATTTGCGAGAGAGAGGAAGAGAGAGAGCACGAGTGAGCAGGGGAGGGGGAGCAGAAGGAGAAGGAGAGAATCTCAAGCAGATTCCACGCCCGGTGCATGAGCCTAGTGTGGGGCTCGATCCCACGACCCTGGGCTCATGACCCGAGCCGAAACCAAGAGCTGGATGCTTAACTAACTGAGCCACCCAGGTGCCCCATTCTTTTTATTTTCTGAAAAGGTTTCATTGCACCAGGAATTTGCTCTGCTCATCTTTTGTCCTCTTGGCACAGACGTGTGTCCCCACACTTTCTGTTTACCTTGAGGGCCCGCTTGTCCTTGGAGACCTTGAGCAGCGTCATGGCGCTGCGCTCACATGGGGTGAAGCCACATGTCTCTTGAATCATGTCCTGCACGTACCTGGTGTGTTTGCTGAGGCGTCCGCCGTGGTGGCTGTGCTTCTGCTGGCTCGTGTCCTTGGTCGCCTTGTGGCCCTTGTTGAGGCCCACGGCCGCAGGGGAGCGCAGAACCACGGCTGCTGCCCCTCCATGGCTGCCGAGCCAGAGGGGCTGGACACTGCTTCTTTTCGGCTCCTGTAAATAAGACTATGAACATTCATGTACGAGTGTTTGCACCGACATACATCTTCGATTCTTTGGGTTAGACATCTAAGAGTGGGATTGCTGGGTCATACAGTAACTCTGTATTCAACTTCTTTTCCTTCTATTTTTTTCTATATTTAACTTTTTTTTCTTTTTAAGATTTTATTTATTTATTTGAGAGACATCACAAGCAGGCAGAGAGGCAGACAGAGAGAGAGGGGGAAGCAGGCTCCCCGCTGAGCAGAGAGCTCGATGCGGGGCTCGATCCCAGGACCCTGAGATCATGACCTGAGCTGAAGGCAGAGGCTGAACCCACTGAGCCACCCAGGCACTCCTCTATATTTAACTTTTGAGGAACTGCCAGACTGTTTTCCAAAGTGGCTGCCCCGCTTTACCTTCCCAGCAGCGGGGTATGAAGGTTCTAATTTCTCCACATCCTCTGGAATGCTGGCTATTATCTCTTTTTTTATTCTAGCCGCGCTTGTAGGTCTGGAGTGGTATCTCATTGTAGTTCTGACTTGCATTTCCCTGATGGCTGATGTCGACCAGGTGCTTATTGGCCACTTGGAGATCGTCTCTGGAGACACGTCTATTCAAACCCTGCACCCGTTTTGAAATGGAATCGTTCATCTTTTTTTTTTTTTTTTTAAGATTTTATTCATTTATTTGACAGACAGAGATCACAAGTAGGCAGAGAGGCAGGCAGAGAGGGAGAGGGGAAAGCAGGCCTCCCGCCGAGCAGAGAGTCAGATGCGGGGCTCGATCCCAGGTGCCCCGGGATCGTTCATCTTTTTATTATTGAGTTGTGAGAGTTCCTTCTAGATTCCAGATAAAGTCTCTTACCCGGCATTGTTCGCAGTGTGGTTTCCCATTGTGCGGGACTGTCTTTCCCCTTTCTTGGTGGGTATCGTTTGCAACACAAAATTTCTGAATTTTGATGAAATCCGATTTATCGGCTTCTTTGTTTTGTTGCTTATGCTTTGGGAATGCGTTTGAGAAGCCTTCGTCTGACTCAAGGTCGCCAAGACGTACTCCTGGCTTTTCTCCGACGAGGCTTATAGTTTCAGCGGTTATAGTTAGGTCCCTGATCGATTTTGAGTTATTTGTTGAGTTATTAACACACGGAGCGACAAGCCCTGGCAGTGGGTCGAACATCTCTGTGATTCTGGAGATGAGTGTACATGCTATTCTGAGATCTTTCCAACAGTTGCAGTGTGATGAGACCGTATCATGAATTCTGTGACTGACAGAGTCGCAGCCATTGCTAATACCACCTACATTCATAATTGAAGAAAATCCTGGATTTCAGTGAAAGGTTCATAAAGCTGTAATTACTTCACGGTCCTCCTGAATTCAATCCACAGACTGCAGGTTAAGAACTCCTTGGATAGCTAAATGTCCTGCCTCAAGTCTCAGTTTCTGAATAGTCTTGGGGGTTTGAACCCTCCCAGGACTGGCTTCTGGGCTATTTCCTGCCACTCCAGCGCCTGCTCCCTTCGCCCTGTGCCCGGCTGCGGACTTGGGGAAGCTATTCCTTGCCCACCCAGCAGAATTTTCTTTCTTTCTTTCTTTCTTTCTTTCTTTCTTTCTTTCTTTCTTTCTTTTTTAAAGATTTTATTTATTTGACAGACAGAGATCACAAGTAGGCAGAGAGACAGGCAAAGAGAGAGAGAGAGGAGGAAGCAGGCTCCCTGCTGGGCAGAGAGGCTGATGTGGGGCTCGATCCCAGGACCCTGAGACCATGACCTGAGCCGAAGGCAGAGGCTTAACCCACTGAGCCACCCAGGTGCCCCCAGCAGAATTTTCTAACAACTCGAGGCTGCAGAGCTGTGTGGCTGAGACAGGCAGGCCCCTCCTGGCCAGATTATTTCATTCTCCGGGTGCCTCTGTTTGCTTACTTACCTGCAAGGCATGGGTGAGCCATCAAACCTGTGTTCACCCCATGGGATTACTGGGCTGATTCCATCAGCTCAGGATTTCAAGGCTGAGAGCAGAATGGGGCCCACAGGTGTACCCAGAAGTTACCAGCTCTTTTTTCTTTTTAAAGATTTTTATGTATTTATTTGACAGAGAGAGAGAGCATGAGCAGCCAGGAGGAGTGGGGTGGGGGCAGGAAGGGAGAAGCAGGTTCCCGGCTGAGCAGGGAGCCCGACATGGGGCTGGATCCCAGGACCCTGAGATCATGACCTCAGCTGAAGGCAGACGCTTCACCGACTGAGCCACCCAGGCGCCCCAGCTATTTTCATGAAGCCTTTCACAGAACATGGGAGGGTGTTAGTTCCTCTGCCTACACATTCTTTCCCTTGTTCTGCACCAGGTTAATGCCTAATTATTTGTAGCAGCCAGGAGCCTTAGCCTTTGAGTTCTTTTTAAGATTTCATTTATTTCAGAGAGAGAGAGAGAGCACTCGAGCGGTGGGCAGGAGCAAGAGGAGAGGGACAAGCAGACTCCTGCACTGAGCAGGGAGCCCGCTTCAGGGGCTGAATCCTAGGACCCCGGGATCATAACCTGAGCCAAAGGCAGACACTTAACCGCTTAACCAACTGAGCCATCCAGGCTACCCGGGAGTCTTTGCGTTTTAACGGAAACTCAAATTGATCCATTCAAGAGGCCAGGATTTCAGGTCTGTTTATAGGGTGTGGAGAGGAGGAAAGTTCCCAACATCCCATCAGGCCTCAGCCCTCCTCTTTCCGTAGGCTGGTCGGGTGGGGGTGCTCCTTTGAACAGGGCCTGGACAAGTGAGGACCCTCTCTCAGGTGCTTGGACCATGGACCAGACCACATGAAGCCTGAGCACAAGCCCCGGGTGTGGCCCTGCCCTGGAGGCTCCAGGCGCTCCTGGTCCTCAGAGAGAGACTCTTTCCTAAGAGCGTCCCAAAAAGTTCCAGAAAGGGCCTTGATTGACCTGGCTAGGTCATGTGCCAATGCTTGAGCCAGTCACTGCAGCCAGGGGGCTGGGGGCTCTGATTAGCCAGGCAGGTCACTTGCTTGCCAGGCCCCAAGCCAAACTCCTGAAGGAGGATGGTGGGGCGAGGCTTCTTCTGGGGTGATGCTGGGCTGACGAAATTCAAAGATTTCCCCCTCTTGCAGGGCATGGATCAAGTCTTGGTCAGACCTCGCTTGTTTCAGGAATCCTCCCCTCCCTAGAATTGGCTCCCAGCCTGTATCCCCTACCAGGCAGCTCTCAGGCAACAATTATTTAGTGAGCACCTACTATGCACTGGGTTGAAGGGAGCGGGATGGAGGCTGTAAATGGGACAGGGAAGGAGTGGTCTGTGAGGTAGGAGAACCTGGCATCCTGAGGTCTAGAAACCTCAGGGAGTTTCCAGAAGGCAGAGTGGTGGCCTCAGGTGCTGCGAGGAGCTAAGTGAAGCTATTAACTGACCACTGGATTGGGATGCCTGGAGGTTGTGGATGACCTTAGTGAGAATTAGGAGTGGGGACACAGCCTTGCTAGGGTGGCATGAGGACAGACTAGGAAGGAAGGAAGGGAGTGGAGAAGGCAGGTATAGACACATCTTTGCAGGTTTCTGTGGGGAGCGGAGAGAGGGAGAGAAGATGCAGGGGACTTGGGAGCAAGGGAGTTTTCTTTCTTTGGAAAATGCTGACCCAGGAGGAGAGAGGTTGATGGCACAGGAGACCAGCCAGGGGAGGGCAGTGGGAGGCGGGTGCCTGAGATCAAGATCAGAGTGGGAGAGCCTGACTGGGAGGGGAGTGGGTGCCAGCCCGGGGCATGTGTCCCTACAGGGCCTGGGAGTTCAGGGGGATCCCGTTTGATGGCTTCAGCTTTTCTCACCCAAGAATGAGAAGGTCACCCAAGGTCGTTGGCTGGGAGTGAGGGCAGAAGGGACTGTGGGAGGTGTGAGGAAAGGAGAGAAGGTGAGATATCTTAGTCCCAGAGTGGGAGGGAGTGTCACTGGAAAACACGGAAGGGCTGCTGACTCCGCGGAGAGCCTGTTTGAAGTCTGAGGTCACAGATTCCCAGTCAGAAGTGTTGCCTGTGAACACCCCAGCAGCCCTCGGCTGTCCCAAGCAAAAGGAGGTTGAAGAGGGGGGATTTTCCTAAGGTCGAAGGGTTCCCTATGGTGAGCGAAGATTCGGGCTGGGGAGATGGACTATAAAAATTCACTAGGCCAGGAAGTGGTTATTGTCTGTGTTTTACAGATGAGGAAGCTGGGAAGGTCAAGGCCAGAATGGTATCCGTGTGGCTTTGGGGTCAAACTAGAAAGGGGCCTCACACATGCCGAAGTAACTTAGGTGTTAATATTTGCTGAAAAAAGTGAATGGTTGGATAGCCCAATGATGTAACTACAGTCAGAACCCAGTCAGGAAGTAGCCCCAACCCGGGGGGGTTCGGTGGGTGTTCCTGACCCTGTGTCATGCCATCCCCGCTGCCCTAAAAATTCCTCTGTAGCACCTTCCCGCTGTCCTAGGCTAATCATTCCAGGGTCTGGTGGTGGAATTTCACAGACACCCAGTGAGCATCTGGCTAAGCCCCAGAATACCAACTCTGTTTCCTTACCCTGGGCTTTGCTGTGTGCACCCTACCCAGGCCAGCTGGTGGTGGTGGTGGGGGGGGGGGTTCCCAAGGGTACACATCTGCACCGCGTGGGGCTCTCCAACAAGAGGGGTATCTTTTTAAGGGGAGGCCAGGAGATGCGACCCTGAACTTGGTGGGGGCAGGGGTCCTCCACCGGGAGGGCTCCCAGCTCTGTTTCTTAAAGGCCATTTAGGCAGAAGTGAATGTGGTTACTTCACTGAAGTTCATAATGATGGTTCACGCTGCATAAAATGTGGAAGAGAACACTCTGCTTATTTATTCAGGTTTTAAAAACATAAAACTCCAGATTTCTCCCTGTAACGATTTATAGCTAGAGCCGGTGTAAACTGCCCCCCTATAAAGCTCAGGTTTGAAGTAACTTAAAAAAAAAAATAGTCATCCGTTGATTTAAAAAAAAAAGTCATTTATAGATCTTCTCTTGCCGCCTAATTATGCAGGATCAGCGCGCCGTTTTGGGGGGAGGGCTGGTGGGGGTGGGACTGATGCGGACCTCCAGGGGAGTCCCCAACCCCCCTAACCACCCCCCCCCTCCTCGGCCCGCGGTCCAGCAGCCCCCGAGCCGGCTGGTGACCACACTCCAGGCGGGGAGGTCTCGGGCTGGGTCGTGCTCTCCCTCGCCGGTGCCCGGTGGGGACTGGGGGAGGCAGGGCAGGCAGCAGATCCGGAAAAGTGGCTCTCGCCTGGGAGGAAGTTGACCCTCCTCCCCTACCAAGGGCTTGGGATGAAAATAGCTTCTTCCTCTTTACCCTTCCTGGCCCCAGCCCATTTCTCTAAGTCCTCCTCCCCATTTCTGCAAGTGTCCCCTCCCGCAGGGACAATTCGGCCCCCTCGCTGGCTCCTAAACGGCCATCGCGGATGGCAGGGGACCCCGGCGCCCAGAGTCCGCGCCGGGCAGGGGCCGCTCGGGACCCTCCCTCCGGCCCCCCGGACCCCGCGCGCCCGCAACTCGGGCAATTGCGGCCCCTTCCAGCTGCCCCCCCCCCCCCCCATTAGCAGAAGCCTCCACAGACCCTCCGAGCCCGCACACTGCTTCCTTTCCCTCCAGGGGAGCCGGTCACCTGGGAACCCTGTCCCCTGCACCGGGGACCCCCGGCACCGAGGCACCCCCCCATCCCTTGGGAAAGGTGGGGGCGCAATTAGTTTCTTGCAATTAGTTTCCCCTCTTTGTATAAACCCATTCAAACTGTGGCTGTAATCCTCCGCGCGAGGGGGAAAGTAGTCCCGACCTCGCATTCCATTTCTCCTCTGGCGTCGCGCATATTTTACTTTCTGAAGCCAGCGGGACTCTCAGTGGGGCCTTTCGCGGAATGCAGGGGCAGAGGCTGCGGGGGGCGAGCGCAGGTGAGGGGGGTGGGGGGCCGTGGCGAGGGAGGGGGCGGGGAGGGCAGCTAACTCCTCGCTATTGCCTAGAGAGATGGATCATGGGGCGTAGAGAGATTGCAAACCTCAAACCACGTACAGCGGGCGATACGCGTCAACCGAACCTGACCAACGGAAGCCCGGAGCCTCCCCCTCCCCGCGCTCCCGCCCCCGTCCCTGGGACAGACAGGAGAGCCGAGCCAACCGCGCTGCCGCTCGCCCTCCGAATCCCGCAGAAGCCAATGGGAGCCTGCGGGGGGCGGAGCCAGCTCGCTTCGGGTTGGGCTGCGCGCGGCTTCCCCCCGGGCTCGCCCCAGGCCCCGCCCCCCCCGCCCGCTCGCGGCTCCCGGAGTAGTTAGTGCCAGTGAAGTGCGGGCGGCGATGAGAGCGAAAGTTGCGCTCGGCTCGGCGCTGGGGGTCTGAAGCGGCACCGCGCTCCGCCCGCCGGGCCACCCCCGGCCTCGACTCGCGCCCGCGGGCTTCCAGCGCGCCCGCCCAGCCCCGCGCCCGCCCGCGCTCCCTCCCCCCGCCCCCCCCCGGCCCGGCGCCCCCTCCTCAGGAGCCGCGGGGCCCCGCCGCTCTCGCCCGGCCCCGGCCCCCGCTGATGCCGGCCATGGTGGAGAAGGGCCCCGAGGTCTCAGGGAAGCGGAGAGGGAGGAACAACGCGGCCAGCGCGGCCGCCTCGGCCGCCGCCGCCTCGGCCGCCTCAGCCTCGGCCGCCTCCGCCGCCGCCGCCTCGGCCGCCGCCTCCGCCTCGGCCGCCGCCGCCGCCGCCTCCGCCTCGGCCGCCGCCTCGGCCGCCGCCGCCCCCAGTAATGGGCAGAATAAAAGTTTGGCGGCGGCGGCGCCCAATGGCAACAGCAGCAGCAACTCCTGGGAGGAAGGCAGCTCGGGCTCGTCCAGCGACGAGGAGCACGGTAGGTGGCAGCCGCCCCGCGCCGCCCCCGCGCCGCCCGCCCGCCCGCGCTGACCGCCCTGCTCTGCTTCCCCGCAGGTGGCGGCGGCATGCGGGTCGGACCCCAGTACCAGGCGGTGGTGCCCGACTTCGACCCCGGTGAGTAGCGGCCCGGGGCCCCGCGACCCGAGGGGGCGGGGGCCGTCGGGCAACTTTTCTTTTTGTGTGTGTGTCGGCCCTGCCGTCGGCGGGGAGACGGGCGGGCGAGCGCCGCGAGGGAAGCACGCCGAGCGCGGTCCGCCGGCGCGCCGGGGAGGGAGGCCCGAGCCGCCCCCGGCCGGGTCGCCGCCGCGGGCCCGCTGCGCCCCGGGGGGAGCGCGGGCGGCGTCGGCGCGCCCGCCCCTGGCCTGGGGGCTCCGGCGGACCGGGGGTCCCGGGCCGGGGGTCGCGGTGGCGGCGCCGGAGAGTTAGCGCGCTGCGCGTGCCGCGGACCTGGGACGCCCTCGCCGCCGTCCCTGTCCCGCCGGACGTCGCCGCGCCGGCCTTCCGCGGCCCCTCCGGCCCCCCGCGCTCCTGCCGCCGGGACTCCCCGCCCGGCCCGCGGGGCACTGGAAAAGCGACCCCCCCCCCCCCCCCCCCCCCGGTTAGGAAGCTTCCCCGAGGGCGCCTGCCTGGGAACTGCGGCTCGCTCGCGGCCGTCTGCTTTTGGGACCTGTTCGTAAATGTCCGTGTTGCCTTTTCTGTGTTGTTTTCCTTGAGGGAGGGGGTTGGAGAGAACACAGCCCTCAGGGCCGGGGGCCGGAGGACCGATCCCGCCTCCGAGAAACCCTCCACCCTAGAGGGGAGCATTTACTTTCCTCGCCACCGTTCTGCGTGGAAGCAAATTTAAAGTGGCACCAGAAAAAAATCTAATCAGACAAAGGAATTCGTCAGATTTTAATGCGTGAGGTTCTAGCCGGTCTCCGTGCGAGACTGTTCGCAGAGGTGGTTGGCGCAGAAGACGTTTGGAAGGACATGGGTTTTATTTCAGAAATACAATTCGAAGAGAATCCTGCAGAACTGGAGTTGGCAGCTCTCTGGCTGGAGGGCTCGAGAGCCGGAGGGTATCTGTGCGGGGTCTGCCACTAGTTTCTTTGAGAAAATAATTGCACTCACGCTTTTCCTTGGAAACAGGACTGCAGAAAATTGTAAGGATCCAGTCCTTGAAAAAGGAGGTTGCTCTTAAGCTGTTATTAAGGTACTAAACTCTGGGTGTTCTTTGAAGTGAAAACACACAGGCAGCCCTGAGTGAGCTGTTGGGCACTCTGGAAATAAATGACCTTGCCCATATCTGCCTTCTAAATTTTAGTGTGTTGATTTAAATCTCTTAAATTTATTTAGTCTAACACCCAGGTTTCTATTCCCTTTAAATTCGTGTTAGTCTTTTTGATAGTTTCCCCTTCCCCCACATCTTCCTTTTTTGGTAGTGACTTCTCATTTAGGAGAGTGACAGGATAAGACTGGGAGACCAGGCTTTTTCTCTTGTAGGCATGCCTTCTCCATTCCTTGGTCGGCCACCAGGGGAAGCATACTGTTTTTTGGTTACAGTTGACCCTATCTTCATTTTGTAGGTCAAGTCCATCTATGTTTTAATATACACGACATAAAGCAAAGGTTTCCCACACATACTTAAAAAAATCAACTGGCATAGATCTTTTAGTAAGTTGGTCGATTTTTAGTATGTGTTAGTTACATTAGTTTTGAAAGCTTTACTTAAATACTTTGGATGTGACTAAGGAAAAGGGCATATCTGATGGCAGCAACAGGAATTGGTTTTCTGACATTCTTCTATTTTTTTTGTTTAAGATTTTTTTATTTATTTGACAGAGATCACAAGTAGGCAGAGAGGCAGGCAGAGAGAGGGGGAGAGGACGAAGCAGTCTCCTCAACTGTCCACAGAGCCCTATGCAGGGCTCAGGGCCTGATCCTAGGACCCTGGGATCATGACCTGAGCTGAAGGCAGAGGCTTTAATCCACTGAGCCACCCAGGTGCCCCTCTGACGTTCTTCTAAATATGGATGTCTACTTTTGAACTGTTAGTAATGACCCTGACTTCTTTGGGTTTGTTCTCTTTGAAATAGCAGATGTAGTAGGATCATATTTTGAGCTGCCCTTGCATTTTTGATGGAATAGGTACAACCATAAAAATGCTAGAGACCTGCCATTCTGAAAAGTAAAACATTGTAAATGTTCTGCATAGTCTTACTGCCAGTTGATTGATTTGGTATCAGTATTTATAGATTTCCTATTTTGCGTTGTTTTAATCTGGAAAGGAATCTAACTGATAAATAATTTTAAGCCCTGTTTTGCCAGTCTGAGCATTGGGACACATTCATCGTTATGGTTGGAAATTGTGGGACCTTATTGTTTCCTAGTGAATTTTTTTTTTTTTTTAAAGTTGCGTTCTTATATAGAACTTAGTATCTAAGGAAGGTGAGACTTCCATTTCAGATTAGAAATGGTAAACCATGTTTGTTTCATGGCAAAAAAAAGTTTTTTTAGGTCTTTAGGCTGAAAGGTTCTTTCTGTGAGTACAAGCTAGGAATAATGCGGAATTGAGATTGTGATCGGTAGTGCTTGTTTCTCCCTGCCTGAGTTTTGAATGCACTTTTTTTTTTTTTTAACCAGAATTTGAAGAAGTGAGTGTGAAACTCCTCAGGAAGCCTTTTGTTCTTTCTTTCTTTCTTTCTTTTTTTTTCTGTTAAAACCAACTCTGGTAAAGATGTGTGAGTAGAAGAAGTTGATTTTAATTTTTTTTTAAAGTCAGATTTTATTTATCTGTGGTATCCCAGCTAGACCCTATTTAGCTTTAAAAGCAAGTGGTTGAAACTAGGAACACCTGACATTCCCTGTATAATCCAAGGCAGATCTGCTTCTGTCATTCCTTACGGATAGTGAATGAAATGCACGGAGCGCTGTAGTCCTAAAATGCTGATTCAGTTCTTTGCATCAGATAAGGATCCAGACTAGATTTGTGGACTGTGGTGTAACTTGGCAATTAAAATGATAGAAGAAGTTTTATCAATTAGTTTTAAAAACGAAGACCGGCATGTAGTTCTACATCTTAAACTTAGGCTTTGTTTCCGTGTATGGCATCCAGACTGTCTTTCCATACGCCATGCTGTAGGGTATGCTGAGTTGTCATTGGTTTCTTTTAGAATTTAGTCATCATATAATAGAGTAAGAGGGAGGAATATTTATTGTCTTACTTCTGGTTTGTTATTTCCTGCACTTGCAAAGCATAAATTAATTTGAAATGAGTAGTGTTTTTCTGTTAAAGATGTGAATGTTTCCATAATCTTACCAGTAAGCATGCAAAGGAAGGAATGTATAGCCCATATATATATGCCTACATAGCTAGGTACCTCTCTCTATATGTACTTTTATAGCCTATGTATTTCTGTCATTGTTTGGTGCTCTTCCTCTTTGTTGTCTTCTAGCTGGAGAAACACAGTGACAGGATGTTAAGGTTGACTCAAGTTCTTTGTTTCCTGAAGCATGGGTTACTATATCAACTTTTATTCTGGGTTAGTTTTCAGTATCACAGTTTACTGATATTAAAACTGAGACTTATAGAAGAGGAAATTGTTAATGGTAAATACTTTTGAGATAATGGTCCTTTAAAAAAGCAACCTATGTTTGGAACATTGAATCCAGTTTAATGGGATTTGAAAATTTGGGTTGTCATTGGCTTAACTGTCACTTCAGAGTTGATTTCTACTAGTAAAATATGTTCTGCTTTGATGAGGAATAATTTTACTGACCAGAGGGTTTTGACCTGCTTTTCATTTCTTTTTACTGGTGGTTCTGTGTTCCTCTTTGAACACATTATTTTCTATACTTCAGTTTCATTGTAAAAATCAGGTTTTTTTTTTTTTTTTTAAAGATTTTGTTTATTTATTTGACAGAGATCACAAGTAGGCAGAGAAGCAGGGAGAGAGAGAGGAGGAAGCAGGCTCCCTGCTGAGCAGAGAGCCCGATGTGGGGCTCGATCCCAGAACCCTGGGATCATGACCTGAGCCAAAGGCAGAGGCTCTAATCCGCTGAGCCACCCAGGCACCCTGTAAAAATCAGTTTTATAAGTGTTCTAAAAAATTCACAAGTCAGGGTGAACGTTTTGTGATTTAAACATACTTTGAGGCAGTGTTCACCCAACCCTGAGAGGTTAGCGTAAAGATAAATCCTGTGAGATCAGCTTTGTCAAGTCGTGTGGTAAGGACACACCTAGAACTGGTTGTGTGGAGATGGAATGCCCTAGGTCTGTGCCCAAGCAGGTGCTGAAGGTAGACTGGTCACATTATCCCCAGGAACCTGTTTCCTCAGTCATAAATCAGGGGTTGTTTGCATCACAGATAGTCGGTGATTATGTCAGTTACAGTCCTCTCTGTAATTTTTTTTTTTTTTTTGAGATTTATTTGAGAGAGAACATGAGTGTGAGAGTGGGGGGAGGGGCAGAGGGAGAGGGAGAGGCTCACACTGCTGGCTGAGCGTGGAGCCCAAAGACCCTGAGATCACTACCTGAGCCAGAACCAAGAGTCAGAGCCTTGACTGACTGTGCCACCCAGGCATAGCCTTCTTTGTAATTTCATGTTTCTTTCAGAAGCAGTGTAGAATAGATTGAGAGAGCCTGGGCTGTGAGAATCCTCAGACTTGGGTTCGGGTCCTGGTAGTGCCTCTTGCCAGCTGTGTGTGTTGACCCGGGCAAGTTACTTCACTTTTGTCTTCATCTGTAAAGCAGGTAATAGAACTTCTTAACTTACACATGTAAAATGCCTAGCATAGTGCCTGGCACGCAGAGTGCTAAGTAAACATTTTCCGCTATCCTTATTCTAATTATCATTCATGTAACAAGTTGCCAAGTAATGGTCCTTGCATCACCTGCGTTACTGATAGGAAAGCCTGGGTTATAATGAAGCCATTAATTTGAACATAAGTCATGCATTGAGATATTTGAAGATGATTGCTCCTAAGTCACATGTACTTGATACAGCTTAGTTATATACTTTTTCCTGGAAGACGGAGGAGTCCCAAACATTTACATACCAGAAAAGAATACTGAGGACTAGAGAGCATAGGTAAATATCTTCAGATCAAGCTTCTAGATAGTAGCAGACACCTTGAATCCCTCCCTGGGCCAGGGGAAGTACACATTAACTAGGTTTTGAGTCAGGGAGTTTCTGCTCTAAACTTTGAGGTTCTTATCTTTGAGTTAATGCTTTCAAGGTGGAGTTCTACCACAGTACTCCCTTCCACAGATGGTGACTATGATTCACAGGTTAGCTGGTTGAGACCGACCAGAACATAGTTGTTCTAAAATCAGTGTTAAGGGGTGCCTGGGTGGCTCATCGGTTAAGTATCTGACTTTGGCTTGAGTTATGATCTCAGGGTCCTGGGATCAAGTCCCCACAACGGGTTCCCTACTTGTGCTCTTCCTCTCTCTCTCAAGTAAATAAAGAAAATCTTAAAAAAGCCAAAACAAAACCAATGTCAACTTGTACTGAAGAAATTTAGGCTTACTTTTAGAAAGTCATTTTCCTTGTCATTGTAAGTTTCAGTGGGGCAGTTTAATTGAAAAAATCTTAAGTCTTTGGAGATGAAATATCAAGGTTCTATCCTATATTTTCCCAGGTCGTCTTTTTATATTTTCTTTTTTTGCTGCATAGATGGTTGTAATCAGTTTATGGTTTAGCCCTCACTTTTCTTCTGAGTCTTTCCTCAGAGTTTCCATGCATAATGTAAAAAGAAATAGGCTTTGGGGCGCCTGGGTGGCTCGGGAGGTTAAGCCTCTGCCTTTGGCTCAGGTCATGATCTTAGGGTCCTGGGATCGAGCCCCGCATTGGGCTCTCTGCTCAGCAGGGAGCCTGCTTCCTCCTCTCTGTCTGCGTGCCTCTCTGCCTACTTGTGGTCTCTGCCTGTCAAATAAATAAATAAAATATTTTTAAAAAATAAATAAATAAATAAATTTCGGGGCACCTGGGTGGCTCAGTGGGTTAAGCCTCTGCCTTCACTCAGGTCTTGATCTCAGGGTCCTGGAATCGAGCCCCGCATCGGGCTCTCTGCTCAGCAGCAAGCCTGCTTCGCCCTCTCTCTGCCTGCCTCTCTGCCTACTTGTGATCTCTCTCTGTCAAATAAATAAATAAAATCTTTGAAAAAAAAAATAGGCTTCTATATGTCCCCTACTCTAATGGAAAACAGTGATCTTTGCTAAGGTGTGTGTAAGTTTGTATTTATATTAAAAACAGAACTTGAAATCACTTTCTGGGGGAGGAAATCTCTGTAGTAATGTACTAGAAGACTGAATAAGGTAGATTGGGGATTGAATGCTGATTCAGTGATTTGGACAGAGTTAATTCCTCCCACAGCTTTAAATAGCAATTGTGGAAAGTGTTTGTGACCCTAGAAATGATAGGGTTATAGTTGCAATATAACAGTTTCTTCTGTTCTGTGTTTTGAATGTTTTATTAATACATCTTATCTAATGTCTATTTGAGTTTTATGGTTTCTCTGCTGATTTTTATTATGCATTTTAAAAAATATTTTTCAGTAATCTCTATATCTGACGTAGGGCTTGAGTTTACAACACAGAGATCAAGAGTCACATGCCCCACAGTTGAGCCATCCAGACCCCCCCACTGATGATTTTTTTTTGAACGCAGTATTTTAAAGGTTAAAGGTGGCAAAAAGTGTTCTTCTAAAATGTTTGAGAGAAATATTTTAGAATAACATTAAAATGTCATTTATTTTTAGGATTTTACTTTAGAGAGAAAGAGAGCGCCCACTGGCTGGGGCGTGTGGCAGAGGGAGAAGCAGACTCCCCGCTGAGCAGAGAACCCAATGGGAAGCTCGATTCCGAGACCCCGAAATCATGACCTGAGCCAAAAACAGATGCTTAACTGACTGAGCCACCCAGACGCCCCTCAGGCTCCCTTTAACATCTCATTTAAATGACATTTTAATGGAGTGCCTGGGTGGCCCCTCCCCACCGCTTGTGCACACTCTCTCTCAAATAAATAAAATCTTAAAAAAAAAAATAAATGAGGGATGCCTGAGTGGCTCAGTTGGAAAAGCGTCTGCTTCAGCTCAGGTCATGATCCTGGGGTCCTGGGATCAAGTCCCGCATGGGGCTCCTCGTCAGCAGGCTCCCTGTCAGGAGAGAACCGGCTTCTCCCTCTCCGTCTGCCTGCCGCTCCCCCTGCTTGTGTTCTTTGTCTCTCTCTCTTTCTGACAAATGGATAAAAAAGTAAATAAAAATAAATAAATAAAGTAAATGAGGTGTTAACAAGATGTTAACAATAAGCCCTAAACCTCTTATTTTTCAAATTAGTTACATTCTTTAAAGATGTGGATCTTAGTGAAAATTGAACACTAGACATAATTTTTGAAGTTTCTAGATTTTTTTCTCCATCAGAGGAACAAGAGTGAAAATTGTAATGCCCATGTAATCCAACCTTCCTCTGTCCTAGATGAGGAAGGTAAGAGCTAGAGAGATAAAATGCCTTATGTTTGTCTCTCTTTCAATATCTAATCATTGAAAGTGTCACAAGGTTGACTTGAGGCCGTATGAGGCCAAACTTCAAACTTGGGTTATTTTAGATGTTGTAGAGTTTTGTTACTGGGTACAGTAATTGGGAACAATAATATGAGTTCAGAATTTTAGAATGAGACCTAAGAGTTTTAAAAGTTTAAAAATTGAAGTAGCTGGATAGTTATTATGCATAATTTGAATATCTTTGAGTATTACCATTGGATAGGATAGAATTGTAATGATAGTTACTTAAAAAAGTAAACATTCAGATAGAACAGCAAGTAATGTATGTACCCACCGTTGTGATTAATACTTAATACTAGACTGTATTTGTGTCAGGCGCAGCTGAAGGCTAATTCTTTCACTTCCTCCATAATCTGAAGTTGATTTATATTTTTCCTGTGATAGTTCATTTGCATTCTCTGAGAAGCAGATGCCAAGATGGGATTAGATGTGCAAGAGATTCATAGTGGTAAATGCCTGTGAAGGATAAAGAGGAGAGGAAGGTTAGGTGGCAAAAGCCTTCAAATGGGTGTGACACCCCTGAAGGAAGGCAGAAGGCAGGATGATTTGTGGTTGGATCCTAAGGTTGGAGTGAAGCTTGGAGAAAGTCTCAGCCAGAGAAGATTGTTGGGTAGTGGACTCCGTAGGGCAGGAGTGGCCCCGCTCTAGGATGCTTGCTGTGTTCAGTCATTGGCTTGGCGCTGGTGTGAATGCTGCAGTGGATCCCAAAGGTGCCAGGTGGATGGGACTGCCAGCTAATTAAACATCTCCCAGCACTTTCTCCCTTGAAGGGAAATCTGAGTGCCATGCTCAAGGCCTTCAGAGTTCCCATGTATGTTTTTGTATTTTAATACATACTTATGTATGACTAACAATATGTTTTGTTGTGTGAGAGTCTTTTTGTAAATGAAATTATTTTGTATATTTGTTTGCTTTGATGCTTCCCAAACAAGTCCATGTCCACTAATGAGGCACAGGAGTTCCGTTTCACCCAACAAGCACTGGACTGTTAGATTTACTGACTTTTTTGCAGTGCTGTCCTTTTGTGGTTTATGTTGGCATTTTCGTTTCTTTTTTTTTTTTTAAGATTTTATTTATTTTATTTGTTTGTTTATTTATTTATTTTATTTATTTGAGAGAGAGAGAGAGAGCACATGAGCATACAAGTGGGGGGGGGGCAGAGGGAGAGGGAGAAGCAGACTGCCCGCTGAGCAGGGAGCCCTCATGTGGGGCTTGATCCCAGGACCCTTAGATCATGACCTGAGTCTGAGGCAGACAGTTAATCAGCTGAGCCACCCAGGCACCCCTTTGTCATTTTTCTAATTACTGGTGAGATTAAACGTCTTCTTATATGTTTTTTGACTGCTTGGATTCCTCCTATGAATATGCCTTTTGCTGTTTTTCTGTAGGGTGTTGGTCTTACTGATTTGTGTGAGTTCTTTATTTATTTGGATACTAAATCCTTTGTTAGGCTTGCATATATAGAGTTTTTGTTTTCTCTTTAGCATGTGGGGTATTAATTGAGTTTCTTTGATTAGGAAGGAATAAAAATAATATCCCTGATGGGACATATTTCTGCTTAAAGTCTGGCCTTGGAATGTAGCCCCTGTAGTATTCATCACTAGGATTCTTGATTTGTGAGATGAGTGTTACTGAGAACTGACATCTTTCTTTTGTTTTGTTTCAGTGTCATCTTGGTATTCTGAACTATTAGCCCGCATTACAGTGCCAGATGACTTGGAAAGCTCTGGTTTAATTTCTGTCCAGCATGTAGTGAAAGCAGCAGCATGTTAGAGGTTAAAGTTAATGACTTTAGTTCCTGTAATGGTTGGTTAGGTTCTTACAAATGGTTAAGGTGCTAAAATTCATCTGTCTGGTGGATTTGCCACTATGTATAAGGGAATGGGTGAGTGTGTTGGTGGGGAGGTAAAACTTGTCATCATCAACAGAAAACCTTCCAGGGATTGCCCTTGCAGTACCAGGTCAAGGTGTGCTTACTGTGGTCCAGTCCGGTTTGAATACTTTGTTAAATAATTTAACACACAGTCACAACGATCGCATAAAGTTGTTCTCTGCAGGGGCGCCTGGGTGGCTCAGTGGGTTAAAGCCGCTGCCTTCGGCTCGGGTCACGATCCCGGGGTCCTGGGATCGAGCCCCCCATCGGGCTCTCTGCTCAGCGGGGAGCCTGCTTCCTCCTCTCTCTCTCTGCCTGCCTCTCTGCCTGCTTGTGATCTCTGTCTGTCACATAAATAAATAAAATCTTTAAAAAAAAAAAAAGTTGTTCTCTCCGTTTTCTAGATGAGGAAACAAAGGCTTATTGTTCTGGCTTTACCTAATAACTTGCCCAAGGTAGCGCATTCGAAGATGCCATTAGTTGTAAGATGTGCCATTATTTTATATATCACCAAGAAAGGGAAAACCCTGAGACACCATTAACTGTGAAGTTGCAGTTAGATTTCAGCTTAATATACTTCAGGGAGAGTCAGCCAGAAATCCTTTTGAAGACAGACACTTAGGTGGGAGTAGTGCTGTGTTGGGTCCGTTGATGTTGCTTCCATGTGCTCCAGGTGTTCTGGAGTTTTAGGTTTAGGATTGCCGGAATCCGTTTCATGTCCAGTTACATTCCTCTTTGGTCTGGCAGTGAAGACACAGATTGGTTTGGTCGATTGGCACAAACTGGAGTGAGTTGCTTTACTCCTGCATGTATGTTGAGATATAGTCGTCTTTGGAGCTTAAAATACAATTGTAGGGTTTTTTGGAGGGGAGTGGTTTCTTATGATTGTATGATTTAAGGTTATAATGGGTAGTGTTATGTTGGCTACCCCTTAGTTTAACAGATAAGAATATAATATTTACGGGCGCCTGGGTGGTTCGGTGGGTTAAAGCCTCTGCCTTCGGCTCAGGTCATGATCTCAGGGTCCTGGAATTGAGCCCCACATCAGGCTCTCTGCTCGGCAGGGAGCCTACTTCCTCCTCTCTGCCTGCCTGCCTCTCTGCCTACTTGTGATCTTAATAAAATCTTTTAAAAAATATATATTTAAATATTGTTTATCCCATCCTCCTGTCCATTTTTCCATAGGTTCACATTGAACTTGAGCTGTGGAGTGAATTTAAGAACCATGTCTTGGATAGTATGTGAAATGATAAATTAAAATATCTGAGAGAATAATTTATTTTAATTAATTAATTAATTTTTGAGAGAGTATTTTTAAAAACCTTTGATTTTATCTGTGCCAGCTATCTGGTTAGTATTGTTCAGCAACTAATTTCCCTTTCTTGCATATTATTCCCATCTTCCCTCCCCTACCCCAAACCCCCCCCAACCAAACTAACCCTGCCTCTCATTCCAAAATATATATTTCTTGGTGTTATTAGTTAATTTGGTTTTATTGTTCAGAGGCCAGAGTATAAAGAAAATTGCAAGCCTTTTTCTGATCGACTCAAATGTGAGCTGTGTCGTGCTTGATTTTATCATAGTGTAATTTAACTAAGGACCAAATTGCCTAAGGACTAATTGTTGCCTGCCGAGAACCTCAGGGATTCCTTTGTATTAAAGCGAGGCTATTTAAGTAGTCTTTGCTCCCAAAGTTTGGCTGTGGTATCTTCTTTTCCAGTTTCATCTATTGGCCAGGAAACACTACCTGATGGCCTATGTCTGAAAAGGTTAATTAAAATTTCGAGGTTAGCTAAACATTAATATTTACCTGAACGTAGGGCATTTCTCTGTTGTTTTACACATACACATGCACTATCTCACTTAAGGTTATGTTCCTTCTTTACCTCTAGTGGCGTGGAAGCTTTTGGACTTGGGGCTTGTTCTGCTTTCAAATTTAGCAGGAATGTAGGGAGACCAGGATAGTAGAGAGTAGAATATGGAATTAGTGTGGTCTTAATACTGTCCGAGTTTTCTGGGAGCTAGTGGTTCCATGTACTTCTGTTTTCTAGAGTGCAGTTGGATAGTTTTTAGAATCACCAGTTCAGGTTTAAATATTTTAAGGCTCATTTGCTAAGTTGTCACAGCTGAATGTGGTTCTGAGCCATGTGCTTGGTTTGGCTGACTTTCCTTGAATAGGCATTTTGTAATGGACATTTAATAACTAAGCATCAAGTTCAGTTACTGAAGAAGTGAAAACCCAAGGAAAAATGAACTTTTAAATTGATGGTAAAAGCTGACTTCCCTCATTTTCTGTGCTTTTCTTACAGTGAACCTGTATAAATTAGAGGTGCACATCTTGCTTAGATACATTAAATTTTTTTTCTCAAGGTGAGATTCATGTGACTAAAATTAGCCATTTTAAAGGGAACAATTTATTGGCATTTCGTACATTCATTATTACATTGTGCAACCACCACCCTGTGTAGTTCCAAAACATTTTTATCTCCCTAAAAGTAGATCTCATCCCCACTGGGTGGTTACTTCTCACTCCCCACAGCCCCCAATACACTGCTGCTAGTATACAGAGAGTACTGTGAGACATGGTACAGTGGGGTCACCTAATCCCTTCTGTGGTGGAGGGCAGGGGAATTGAAGGAACCAGGAAGTTTTAGGTGATGTGATTCTTTGAGCCAATCTTTAAAAAAAAATAGTTTTTCAGGGCCTCCGGACTGGCTCAGTCAGTGGAGCATGTGACTCTGGATCTTGGGGTTGTGAGTTCGAGCCCCACATTGGGCATGGGGCTTAAAAAATTAGCTTTTCAGTGTTTATGGTTTATGGTGCTTATTAATTTTAAAGTTAATATTATTTATAAGCTATAAATATTAAAAATTATTTTGAAAGTTCTAATCTTAAAATTTTCAATCCATATTTTCTTTTTATCTTGAGCTGTGTTGTCCACTACTCTATAAAATAATACAGCCACTATATAATGTAATCACTACTCTGCAAAAATATTTAAATTTATTGAAATTAAATAACTTAAAATTAAATTAAATTATAAATTAATTAAAATTAAATAATAAAATCAAATATATTTAAATAAAATTAAATTATTAAAGTTGCATACTGGCCAGTTCAGTCAGTAAAGCATGTGACTCTTGATCCTCGGGGTCATGAGTTCCAACCCTACATTGGGTGTATAGCTTATTTAAAACAAAAGAAAACTAAACTAAACCAAAAATTCAGTTCTGTCACGCTAGCCACATTTCAAGTACTCTGTAGCCCCATGTAATTACTGGTTACCATATTGAACAGTGCAGAATAGAATGTTTCTGTTGTCCCAGAAGGTTCTGTGAGACAGCACTGATCTAGAGATTCTGATGACTTGAAAGTGTTCTTGTTTTTAGTTTTTACAGTTAGTTCAGAAGTTTTGCCTTTTTAATGAAAGTACGTGGTGAAATGGGATTTTGGTGCAACTGTTAAATATTATGGTTGTGTACTGGAGTCTTATAGTGGGGTATTTGTTTAAACAGTGTTATTAAGGAATTCGTAATGAGGTTTCTTGAAAGCAAGTAAAAATGGAAAGCTTAGGAGAGCTTTGTTTCCAAGGTGGTTATTTAGTACCTAATTAAACCAGAATGATGATTAAGATGTATGGCTATGTTGAAGATAATGTAGGACTTAAAAAATCGGCAGTATGAAGTCTCAGTCTGTCTTCAAAGATTAGGTTTCTAAAAACAGCCTTATTGAGGTATCATTGACAAACTGTGCATATTTAAAATGTACAGTTAGACATAAGATAGACTGATTGAAGTCCCAGTGCTTACTGATGCTATGGTCAGTCTTTTTTTTTGTTTTGTTTTCATTTTGAATACTTTCTATTGCTATATCTTTAAATTTATTATTCATTTGCGATGTATAATCTGCCCTCAATCCCATTTTTCATCTCTGACATTATGGGTTTCATACCTAGACTTTTGATTTGGGTCTTTTTAAAAAAATACACATTTCATTGGGGTGCCTGGGAGGCTCAGTTGGTTGAGTGTCCTACACTTGATTTTGGCTCAGGTCGGTCATTGTCTCAGGGTTGTTGGGATCGAGCCCAGTGTCAGGCTCCTTATGCGGCATGGAGTCTGCTTGTCCCTTTTCTCTGCTCCTCCCCCTGCTTGCACTCTTTGGGGCACCTGGATGCCTCAGTGGGTTGGGCCTCTGCCTTTGGCTCAGGTCATGATCTCAGGGTCCTGGGATTGAGCCCTGCATCGGGCTCTCTGCTCAGCAGAGAGCCTGCTCCCTCCCCCCCGCCCCCCCCCCACCGCCTGCCTCTCTGCCTACTTATGATCTCTCTCTCTGTCAGATAAATAAATAAAATCTTTAAAAAAAAATGAATAGGGGCGCCTGGGTGGCTCAGTGAGATAAAGCCTCTGCCTTCGGCTCAGGTCATGATCCCAGGGTCCTGGGATTGAGCCCCGCATCGGGCTCTCTGCTCAGTGGGGAGCTGCTTCCCTTCCTCTCTCTCTGCCTGCCTCTCTGCCTACTTGTGATCTCTGTCTCTCAAATAAATAAATAAAAATCTTAAAAATAAGTAAATAAGTAGAATCTTAAAAAGTGTATAAAATTATATATTTCTTTTTTTTTTTTTAAAGATTTTGAGAGAGGGAGAGAGAGAGCGCTGGGGAGAGGGGCAGAGGGAGGAGGAGAGAGAGAATCTCAAGCAGACTCTGCACTGAGTGTGGGGCTGATGTGGGGCTTGATCTCAGAATCTTGAGATCATGACCTGAGCCAAAATCGAGAGGACACTTAACTGACAGCCATCCAGGTGTTCCCGTGTGTGTGTATGTGTGTGTGTGTGTATACTTTTTTTCAGTCTCTGCTTAGCATAGTCAGTCTTTCCTTTAACATCTTAGACACATTGAAATACAGTTATAATTGTTTTAATGCTTTTGTCTACTAATTCTATCATCTGCGTCATTTCTGGGTTGGTTTTGATTGATTTTTCTCCTCATTATGGGTTGCCTTTTCCTGCTTCTTTGCTTGTCTGGTAGTTTTTGTTTGGATGCCAGACATTATGAATTTTACTTTGATGGATGCTGGATATTTTTGTATTCCTATAAATATTCTTGAGCTTTTTTCTGGGACACGGTTAAGTTCCTTAGAAATAGCCTGTTCATTTCAGATCGTTTAAATTTTAAGCTTTGGTAGGCAGCATCAGAGCAGCATTTCATCTAGGGCTGATTATTTCCCACTACTGAGTCAAACCTCTTCTGAGTACCCAGTAGTCCATGAATTCTGAGGTTTTCTACTTTGGCTGTTGGGAACAAGAAGTCTTCTTGGCGCTGTGTGAGCTTCATGGATTGTTCCTTTTTATTGTTTTGGGTGGTTCTCCATTCAGAAACCTTACGTGTTTTCCTCCTAGGGATGTGCTGATGTGCTCCCCAGTACCCTTCTGAATATTTGGGGGGACGCTTTGCAGATCTCTGTCATCCCAGCTCTGTGCAGCCGTCTCTCTCTCCTGATACTCTTCCCTACAGACTGCCTTGTTCCTTCAACCCGGAAAGATTGTTTCCCTGAGTCCCCATCCCCCTGCTGTCAGTTGGAAACTCTCTTCAGGCAATAAACTGGGGCAGTTGTAGGATTTACTTCGTTTCTCATCTCTCAGGGCTCACTGTACTTTGTTGCCTGGTGTCCAGTGTCTTGGTTGCTTCATAGAGTTGTCCAGGTTTTAGTTCACGATAACAGGGTAAATCTGGTTCATGCCACTCTATCTTGGCTGAAAGCAAAAGGCTAGATTTTAAAAATTTTCCTTATTTTTTTTAGATTTATTTACTTTATTTTCTTAAAGCTAGGCAGAGGGGCACCTGGCTGACCCAGTCCAAGGAGCATACAACTCTTGGTCTCTGGCTTGTGAGTTCAAACCCCACTTTGGGTGTAGAGATTGCTTAAGTAAATAAACTTTAAAAAGATAAGCAGGGGAATTATATTCCCCCCTCCCTTTTTTTTTTTAAAGTTTTATTTATTTAATCTCTATACCCAGTGTGGGGCTCAAACTTCTGACTCAGAGCCAGGTGGGCACCCTGTTACATTTCCTTTCTGTTGGAAAACATTAATACTTGTTTTATATATTGTCTTCTGCCCCTAACCTATGGTTTCTTCTAAAAGTTGTTATGGCTTTTAAACTTTCAGATATGGATTTTATGTTCATGAAAACATTGTGTAAATAGCACAATAATGCTTTTAGAAACCATAATGCCAAATTTTGTGCTTTTATATGGCCACTATTCATTTCAGTATTTGTAATAAAGTGCTTCTTTTGATCTACCTGCTCATTGAAACTTGATGATTCTAGCCCACAGTTTTCCAAAGGAAGATAATTTTTAAAAATTCACCATTCTTTAGAAAGTAAATTATTTAAAACTTACTACTTCTAATGTATTTTTAAGAAAAGCATGATTTAGGAAATATCTCATTCTTAGACTGTCTTGGACCTCCCTCTTGCTGGAATGTAGTATAATGAGTATTTATGTGTATTCCTTTTGAAACAGAATTTTTACTGTTTTCTAATCATTTTCAGCTATATGTCTTCGAGTTTTTTGAACATCTGGCGCATTCAAATGCCACATATTGATACTAAACTAAATTAGAGTTTTATGGATCAGCTCATGAACTATCATCTTGAGTAGCCACTTGGTGTTCTGCCTGCTTGGCAGCAGGTCAGTTGCCATGGCATTGCCATTTTTGTACAGCATTGGTAATGGTGCCGAGAAGTTGGGGGGTAGGGATGCAGGCCCCTTACTCTGCTAAAGTAGCTTATAAAGTGGGATAGCTGAACTTCTATTTATCTTTGCATATTAAGTTTCTAAGTAATGTTTAAAGAGTTCTATTGCTATAAAATCTTTTAAAATCACACTTCCTGCCTTATTAAGAACAAGTAGCAATAGCAAAGTGAAAGTGTTGATACCAGTGATTTGAAGTGTAGGTTCTACAAACTTTCATGTAGTTGAAACAAAGCTAATAATCATTAGGCATTCTAAAAGCATTCAGCTTTTACCTCAGATGTATTCATTGGTTGGCTGTGTTTAATTGTGTGAAGGGAAAAAACCAAGAACATGTACAAAATTGGAATTACACTGTGGGAAAGTAAGATGAGATATGTTCAGGTGTTTTTTTTTTAGTTTTTATCTTTTTAGGAACATGGCTGTGACCCTTTGGACATGTCTGTTGCCTTGCTTTCACACATTCCACTTTTGTACAAGTTTTTAGGAATTCATCATGTGAGAATGTGATGGACTGCTTATACTTTTGCCGACCTAAGAACACTAAATTTTTTCTGTGAGAGGATATTATATGTAGAGTTTCCCTAAATATTAGTAACTTTGCTTTTTCTTTTGGCCAATGAAAATTTGAACATGTAGAAAAAATAGAATATTAATGAACCCTGTATATTTAGCAACCATTTAATAAATGATGTTGTCATATTTTGTTAATTAAAGAGAGTTTTTATGGCTTAAGTTTAGTAAATTTGCTTTTAAGTTGTATTTGCACATTACAGAATATAAAGTTGTATATTAGACTTAATTATCTATTGAATATCTACTATTTTCCATGGTCATAAAATGTCTAGTCTGGTATGATAAATGCCATGTTATAGGGGGCATACCTGTGCTCTGAGAGCCTGTGGGTCGGTGCGACAAGGTGACCTGGTTGAAATGGGGTGTGGGAGGGAAGGCTTTCTTGAGGTGACCCTTAAGGTGGGTCTGGAAGGGCAGATGAAGAAACAATGTGCCAGGCTGAGGGAGACATGTATTTGCATAGAGTCCAATGGGTAGGGAGGGCTTGACTCTTTCTTTCTTCTTCTTCTTCTTCTTTTTTTTTTTTTTTTTAGATTTTATTTATTTATTTGACAGAGAAAGACACAGCAGGAGAGGGATCACAGGCAGGGGGAGTGGGAGAGGGAGAAACAGGCTTCCTGCCGAGCAGGGAGCCTGATGTGGGGCTCGATCCCAGGAGCCCGGGATCATGACCTGAGCTGAAGGCAGACACTTGACGAGTGAGCCACCCAGGTGCCTCAGGGCTTGACACTTTTCAAGGAATCATGAGTAGTTTGATATAATTAAAACTCAGGAACGTAATCAGTGTTGGAAGGTGAGACAGGAGAGGTAGGTACATACTAATCACAAGGGCCTTTGTACCAAGCTGAGGAATTTCATTTTTAAATAATAGCTTTATTAAGATGTAATTCACATAACTTTTAAACTGTGCACTTTGGTGGGTTTTCATTGCGTTGTGCAACCATTGCCACTATCTTAATTTCATTTTCATTACCCCAAAAGAAACCCTGTGCTTAATAGCAGTCATTCCCTATTTGGAATTTAAGTGTTGTTTAAATGATTTTCAACAGTCATTAAAGAGTAAGTCTCTTTGATATGCATAAAAATAATACACTTTCCTTCATGTTTCTATTATGGAAGCAGTGATGTAATATTTTTGTGAAATAATGCATATTGTATTGGCCACGTGTTTTATTTTTTATTTTATTTTTAGAGCGGGAGGTGGGCAGGGGCAAAGCAAGGGGGAAAGAATCTTAAGCAGACTCTGTGCTCAGCACAGAGCCTGGCTTGGGGCTTGATCCCACAACTATGAGATCATGACCTGAACCGAAGTCAAGCGTCGACTCTTAACTGACTGAGCCACTCGGGCACCCTGACCATGCATTTTAAAACCACACTACTGCCTTTTGGAGAATCATTGCTCTTCAGTGAGTACCACTGGAGAATTTTAAGCCAGAGGGTGTTGTGAATGTGAATGCAGTTTGGAAAGATCATTGGTTGTTGTGTTGAAGAGAGCTTGTATAAGAATGGGTTCACTGAAGGTAGAGAATGCTAGTCATTCATTCAGAAACTTTTAAATGAGCATCTACTATTTTTTCCAGACTCTGTTCTAGGCTCTGTGAACAAACTAGATACTCTTCAGCCCTCATGGAATTAAGTTTTAGTGAGGGGAAAGAAATCAGGATGGATTTGAAGCTCTTAGGCTGTTAGAATAGACTTTTTTTTTTTTTTAAGATTTTATTCATTTATTTGACAGACAGAGATCACAAGTAGGCAGAGAAACAGGCAGAGAGAGAGGAGGAAGCAGGCTCCCCGCTGAGCAGAGAGCCCGATGCGGGGCTCGATCCCAGGACCCATCTTGACCCGAGCTGAGGGCAGAGGCTTTAACCCACTGAGCCACCCAGGCGCCCCTAGAATAGACTTTGATGGTAGGTTAGATGTGGGGCACAAGGAGGCCACAGTGACTTCTGGATTTCTGGCTTAGGTGACTGGATAACTGTTGATGCTGTTCACTGTAATAGGAGCTGTAAGAGTTTTGAGATTAGGTGCCTGCACGTAATAATTCAGGCAGCATTTATTGGACTGTCATGGACTCTTCTCCTGTCTCTCCTCTAAGTTAGGTCTACCTTATGTGTCTTCTGTGTGTACACCTTGTTACTTACCTTTATTATGGCACTTCTCCATCTTTAGTTGCTAGCTTTTACGTCTTTTCTGCTGCTTGTTGAAGGTGGAAACTGTCCATATCATTTTTGGATCCCATTTATACTAGCATGCTGTATGTAATTCTCATTGCCTCCACTGCTGCTGTCCTCTTGTAAGCCATCACCATCTGAAACTCCAGTCTCTGCAGTAGCCTTTGGTAAGTCTCCTGCTTCTGTGTATTAAAATGTAAGTCAGTGTGTTTCTCTGCCATTTAAAACCTCACAGTGGCCCACATTTGACAGTGGCCTTATAAGACCTACTTAGTCTGGTCTTGCACTACTACTCTGACTTTACCTCCTTCCCTTGTTTCAGATCTTTGCTCAGATGTTGCAGTCTTGATGACGCCATCTTGACCTACCTAGCAATCCATCTAGAAGCATATTATCTCTAAAATATGGCTTTCAGACAGTCTAGCTACCTGTTGTATGATTCTACCTATAAGACAGTTCTGGAAAAGGCAAAACTATAGTATGTTTTGTAAAAAGATCAGTGGTTTCTACGGGGTTAGAGTAGGCACAGGGAAGATTAAGCAGAGCACAGAAGATTTTTAGGGCAGTGAAACCACTCTCTGTGATACAGTAATGATGGGTGCATGTCATCATATATCTAAACCCACAGAATGCACACCAGGAGTGAACCCTAAGGTACCCTATGAAGTTGGTTTGATTATGATGTGTCAGTGTAGGATCATCTGTCAGTGTCCCACTTGTTGTGTGAGGGTGATGTTGATCATGGCGGCAGCTCTGCATGTGTGGGAGCAGGCATATGTGGGAAGTCTGTACTTTGTCCTCAATTCTGGTTGTAAACCTAAAACTACTCTATAAAAAAATAGTCTTTAAATATAAAAACAGCAACAACATAAAATCTAACTGCGAATACCAGCATTAAATAAAATTAATATTTATTCTTTAGAGTTAAATCTCTAGTAAACTACTTTAATTTTTAAATTTTTATTTATTTTATTTTTTTAAAGATCTGTTCATTTATTTGTGAGAGAGCACACACGTGCAAGTTGGGAAAGGAACAGAAGGAGAAAATCTCAAGCAGACTCCCTGCTGCGTGTGGAGCCCGATATGGAGCTTGATCCCATGACCCATGAGATCATGACAAGATCATGACATGAGCTGACACCAAGAGTCAGATGCTTAACCAACTGAGTCACCCAGGTGTCCCTCCAGTAAACTGTTTTTAAACAGTTGGTTTTTTTGAATCAGGATTCAGGCATGAACCACATGTGACATGTTTAAAAAAAGGCTTTGTATAATTGACATTCAGTAAACTCATGTTTAAAGTATATAGTTTGATTAGTTTTGACATATATGTACACCTGTAAGGTTATCACCACAAAACATACTGATTGTAATCCTCTTACCTGCCACTCTTTCAAGCAACCATTGATCCTCTGTCATTATTGATCAGTTTGCGTTTTCTAGAGTTTTACAGAAATGCAGTCTTAAATTATGCGCTAGTTTGTCTGATATTACACTGTATAAATATTTAATCCATTCACCTTTGATGAACATCTGGGTTATTTCCATTGTTTGGCTATGATAAAACTGCTATGAATATTCGTGTACAAGTCTTGTGTGAGTATATATTCCCGTTTCTCCTGGGTAAAGTACTCAGGAATGGAATCATATAGTAGTTGTGTGTTCATTAGTTCTTTAAGAAACTGCAAAATTTTTCCAAGTGGTTTTACAATTTTATATCCCACCAACAGTGTATAAGAATTCTAGTTGTTCTGCAATCTTGCTGACACTTGACGTGGTCAGTCTTTTTAATTTTAGACATTCTGACGTGTGTGTAGTGGTATCTGGTTTTACTTCTATTTTTCTAGTGACAAATGATACTGAATTTTTTTTTTATATGCTTATTTGCCATCCCCATATTTTCTTTGGTGAAATAACTTCACTTCCCTTTCTTAGCAACGTGGCCTGGACATTCTCTTAAAGCAGTTAGTTGGGACAGTTGGAAGGCATATCTTGTTTCCCATCTTCAGGGTTCACTGTCCTTTGTCACTTGTGTCTGTTGTGTGGAAGACCGTTGTTTCATACATTTTGTTTGTTCTTTAGGATGTTTCAAGGGTGTGGGTTAGTCTGGTCTCTGTTACTCCATCTTGGCCAAAACGCATACACACTGAATTTTAATATATAGATTTTCTCCTTCTTTTGTTTTTCTCTGTAAGTTAGTTGTGGAAAACCGCTAGATTGGCTGGATGAGTTTCCCTCGTGCTGGATCTGCTGATTGCATCCCCTAGCTGTTTTTATCATGTTCTTTGTCCTCTGTATCTTCTGTAAACTTGCAGTTAGATTTAGAAAGTTGATTGACTTTTGATTAAAATTTATTTTTGTCAGGAATAATTCACAGGAGCTATTTTGACCATCATATTTAAAACGGGAACTTCCACTGTTCCCGTTCGAACAGTGGAGTACTTCCACTGTACTCCAGGCCGCCTCATCTTGCCCTACTATTTCTAATTTTCATAGTTTCTTCTAACATGCCATAAATGTACTTATTTGTTTAATGTCCATTCTAAAATATAAACTCCACAGGGCACCTGGGTGGCTCAGTTGGTTAAGCATCTGCCTTCAGCTCAGGTCATGATCCTGGAGTCTCAGGATCAAGTCCCGTATCAGGCTCCCTGTTCAACGGGAAGTCTGCTTCTCCCTCTGACACTCCCCTATCTTGTGCTTTCTCTCTCTCAAATAAATGAATAAAATCTTTAAAAATATATAAACTCCATAAAGGCATGGATCTTTGTTTTGTAATACCCATGCTTTGTATCTAGATTCCTGTATCTTCAGAGTTTAAAACATTGTTTAGCACATAGTTAGTACAAAATAAAATCTGTTGAGTAAGTGAATGAAATAAACGGCCTAGCCTTCACTACTATCCACAGAAAAGAAACTTTTTCTTTTGTTAGATTAATTGTGCTTAGCAATGTTATTGAAAGTCATATAAAATCCTCAGGAATTGGGGCAGTTAGAAACTCCAGAGATGGATTTTGGAGGAGGGCTGTGTCACCAGCTCTGCTTCTTCCTCTGAGAACAAGCCTCTTTTTGGTAGCCACGAGAGACTGACTGGCTCTATACAATCCTAGGCTAGACCTAGCCGCCGAAGAACAGTGCTTCGAGGGAGTCTGCCTTGTGCCAGCAACACGTCTTCACCAGATGTCAGGAGGAAGCCCAGGAACTTTGCTATTCCTGGCAAAATCCTCACGCACCCCTTCCCTTCCCTCAGCACACCTAACTTCTCCATCATCACTTTCTTGCCTTGGGAACATCAGTGTTAATCTCATGATGTGCTTTTTTTTTTTTTTTAAAGTGATTTCACCCAGCAGGCCAGAATTATTGGGTCATCCTCCCATTACGAAGACTCTAATCTCCAAGATTCTAGCTACATTGTTTTTTTCTGATTCCGTCTCCCACCTCTGACCTTCTCTTGAAGTCTTTCCACTGAGCCTTCTGAAACTGAGTGCATCAGCGGAATCCCCAGTCCTCAGTTTGGTGAATTTCCCTTACATTCTTGTTCTGACGGAAAATTGATTGTCTTCCCTGTGGCACTCTCAAGTAGTACTTGCTTCCCCTACATTTCTCGTGTCACTGGCCTGGAAGTGGGATGTCCTCCTTGTTCTTTATTGCTGGTTCCATTCCATTCTTTTCCTGAAAACACCCCGCTATGAATATGATGTCATCAGAGTACACCATTTACTCGTGCTTTTACTGTCATCTGCCTTTCCACAGCCTGCTGGAGGAGTGACCCTTTATCGTAGGGAGGGGTCCTTTTTATCTCTAGCAATAGCTCCTTAATGCCTGCTTTAGGCATTACAGCTGTGCCGTCCCTTTCCCTTTCGTTAGTGTTTGCATACTCTCTCTTCATCTTTTGCTTCCATCCTTCCTTTATTCTGATGATATAGGTATGTCTAAACAGGTTTTTATCCAAATCATAAAAGCAAATCTTTGCATTTACCTGCAGCGTCACTTAAGCATTTACTGATGTATTTGTATTTAGATCTTCTGACTCAGAGCTTTCTATTTATTTGACCCACTTGTTCTGTGTTTCTGTTTTGTTCCTTTGACCTTCCTTTGCTTTATTTTAATGTTTATTATTATTATTCTGTCCTCTCTCCTTAGATTGGTAGTTACATGCTCTTTTTAAAAATGCTGTTCTTGGGGTGCCTGGGTGGCTCAGCGGGTTAAAGCCTCTGCCTTCGGCTCAGGTCATGATCCCAGGGTCCTGGGATCGAGCCCCACATCAGGCGCTCTGCTCAGCAGGGAGCCTGCTTCCCCCTCTCTCTCTTTGCCTGCCTCTCTGCCTACTTGTGATCTCTCTCAAATAAAAAATAATAAATAAAATCTTTAAAAAAAAAAATGCTGTTCTTAAAAAAAAAATGCTGTTCTCTTAATGGTTATTCTAGGGGTTACAGGTGTTTTTAGTTTTCCAGTTTTAAAAAAAATTGTGATAAAATAATATAAAATTTGTCATATTTAACCATATTAAGTGTACAGTTTGGAGGTATTAAATATGTTTGTAATGGGCTATACAGTCATCCTTATCTTTCATCTTCAGATCTCTTCATCTTACAAAACTGAAACTCTGTTCCTATTGAAGAGTAACTCTCCATGTACCCCTCCTCCCAGCCCCTGTCAACCACCATTTGACTTTTTGTCTCTATGATTTTGACTGCTCTAAATATCTTTTATAAGTGGAGTCACACAGAATTTGTTTTTGGTGACTGGTTTATTTCACTTGGCATAATGTCTTCCAGATTCATCCATGTTGTAGCCTGTGTCAGAATTCCCTTCCTTTTCAAGACTGTTTGAAGGACAGTTTTGCAGGATATAGGTTTCTTGATTGACAGTTTTTTCTTTTGGTACTTTGAATGTATTGGTCCCTCATCTTCTGGCCTCAGAAATCTGCCAGCTAATTTACTGGGAAGCCTTTGTATTTGTTGAGTCATCTCTCTCGATGCTTTCAGGATTCTGTCTTTGTCCTTGACTTTGGAAAGTTTGTTTTTATTTTTTTTTTTTTTTTTTTTTTTTTATTTTTAAATTTTTTTTTTAATTTATTTATTTGTTAGAGAGAGAGCGAGCGAGCACAGGCAGACAGAGTGGTAGGCAGAGGCAGAGGGAGAAGCAGGCTCCCTGCGGAGCAAGGAGCCCGATGTGGGACTCGATCCCAGGACGCTGGGATCATGACCTGAGCCGAAGGCAGCTGCTTAACCAACTGAGCCACCCAGGCGTCCCGGAAAGTTTGATTATAAGGTGCTTTGGTGTAGTTCTTCTGATCTTACTTGGGGTTTGTTGAGTTTCTTAGTTGTTTACATTCATGTCTTTCATCAAATTTGAGAGGCTTTTAGCCATTATTTCTTCAGATATTCTCTCTGCCCCTCTCTTTTTTCTGGGATGCCCATGATCCATTTGTCGGTCTGTTTGATGGTATTCCTTAGGTCCCTTATGCTGTTTGCTTTTCTTCAATCTTTTCTTTCTATTCCTCAGATGTGACAATTTCCATTTCCTATCTTCAAGTTCACTGGTTGATTCTTTTGCTTGCTCATATCTCCCCTTGAGTCTCTATAGTAAATTATTCATTTCAGTTATTGTACTTTTCAGCTCCAGAATTTTTTTGATTTCTTTTCAGACTTTCTCTCTCTCTCTCTCTTTTTTAAAGATTTATTTGTTTGACAGAAGGAGAGAGAGCACGTGCGCACGCAGGAGTGAGAGGTGGGGCAGAGGGAGTGAGAGAAAAGTAGACTCCCTGCCAGAGGGAGCCCAACAAGGGGCTCGATCCCAGAACTCTAGGATCATGACCTGACCTGAAGGCATATGTTTAACCAACTGAGCCACTGAGGCATCCCCAACCTTTTTTTGTTGTTGTTAAAGATTTTATTTATTTATTTGAGAGAGAGAGAGAGAATGCATAAGCAGTGGGGCGGGGCAGAGGGAAAGGGAGAAGCAGACTCCTAGCTGAGCAGGGAGCCTGACACAAGGTTCAGTCCCAGGACCCTGAGATCACGACCCTAGCCAAAGGCTGATGGCTCAGGCACCACAGGTTTTCTGTCTCTTAATTGTTTTTTCCATTTTATTTATACATTGTTTTCTTGACTTTCTCTACATCTTCCTTTAGTTCTTTGAGCATCTTTTTTTTTTTTTTAAGATTTTATTTATTTGACACAGAGAGGTCACAAGTAGGCAGAGGAAGGCAGAGAGAGAGGAGGAAGCAGGTTCCCCACTGAGCAGAGAGCCTGATGCGGGGCTCAATCCCAGGACCCTGAGACCATGACCCGAGCTGAAGGCAGAGGCCTAACCCACTGAGCCACCCAGATGCCCCTTTGAGCATCTTTAATACCAGTGTTTTAAAGTCTTTGTCTAGTTGGTCTGCCATCAGGTCTTTTTTTTTTTTTTTTTTTTTTAAGATTTTATTTATTTGACAGAGATCTCAAGTAGATAGAGAGACAGGCAGAGAGAGAGGAGGAAGCAGACTCCCCGCTGAGCAGAGAGCCTGATGCAGGACTTGAGACCATGACCTGAGCCAAAGGCAGAGGCTTAACCTACTGAGCCACCCAGGCACCCCTGCCATCAGGTCTTTTAAAGGGATAGTTTCTGTTGAAATTTTTTCCCTCTGAATGAACATACTTTCCTGTTTCTTTGTACACCTTGTGATTTTTTTATTGTTGAAAAATGAACATGTGAAGCAGATAATATGGTTGGTTAGCTCTGGAAATCAGATTCTCCCTCTTCCCTAGGTTGGCTGTTTTTGTTATTTATTCATTGATTCATCCACCCTCCCTCCCTCCCTTCCTTCCCTCTTATGGTAGACTGTTGCTGTGCCAAGGATCATCCTGAGGTGTAAATTTAAGGCCTTTCTCAGATCTTTTCAGAGACTTTGCCTTTCTCTGTGCATGGGTGGTCACTTTTTAATTTTTCCTGTATGATACATGCATTTGATTAAAAAAAATTTTTTTTTTAAACTAATGTCTAGGGACACCTGTGTGACTCAGCTGGCAAAGCATCTGCCTTGACCTCAGGTCATGATCCTGAAGGCTTAGAATTGAGCTCCGGGTTAGGCTCCTTGCTCAGCGGGGAGTCTTCTTTTCCCTCTCTCTCTGCTCTTCCTCCTGCTCGTGCGTGCATGTGTGAGCGTGCTCTCTCTCACTCTCTCTCTCTCGTATAAATAAATAAATAAAATTTTTAACAACAACAAAAAACGTAATCTCTATACCCAACATGTGGCTTGAATTCACAACCCTGAGATGAAGAGTTGCAGTGCTCTAGTGACTGAGCCAGCTCGGTGCCCCTCTCTGCATCCCAGAAGGGGAAAATGAGAAAAATGAAGGGTGTGTGTGAGCGCTCGCACGTGTGAATGCATGTGAGGGTGCAAGCCTGTTAAATCCCCCGAAGGTGACTTCAGCTAGAGGATGAGAAGCTTGCTATAGTGAGGGCAGGTGCAGCAACAGTGACTTCCTGCCTCTTGTCTGTACCTCTGTTTCCAGAAGCAGCATTTGGTGATCAGAGCACAGATTTCCATTATTTGGAAGACAGACTCCTTTCTGCACCTGGTGGCCCCTCCATGCTGTATACAGGCTGCTCCAAGAATACGTGAAAGGTTGCCCTTCTCATGACAGGGGGCAGGGATGAGTGGCTGTGGCTGTGCTCAGAGCTGAGACTGACCACGGTCCACTGCAGTGTACCATGCGAGCCTTTTTCGGGAACTTGCAAGCCTTCAGTGGACTCCAGAGTTCCAAAAGAGTTACATCAGACAGATTCTGCCACTGTAGTTGTCTAGGTGGAAAGACAGATTTGTGGTGCTTCCTACTCTGCCATTTTCCCAGAATCCTTTACCCTAGAGATTACAATTTACATCCTTGATTTATCAATCTAATGTAAATTGGGCACTTTTACAATTTTTTTTAAAAGATTTTATTTATTTAATTGACAAAGATCATAAGTACGCAGAGAAGCAGGCAGAGAGAGAGGAGGACGCAGGCTCCCCGCTGAGCAGAGAGCCCGATGCAGGGCTTGATCCCAGGACTCAGGGATTATGACCTGAGCTGAAGGCAAAGGCTTTAACCCACTGAGCCACCCAGGCGCCCCACTTTTACAATTTTTAAATCTTTATTTATTTATTTTACTAGAATCCATGCCTAGTGCTATCTTTCCCTGTGACAAGTGGAGAAATAAAACCTTTGTATATATAAAAGTTACATATATATATATATATATATATATATATATATGGGGTGCATGCATGCGAGCACAAGAGGGGAGAGGGTCAGAGGGGAAGACTCCCTGATGAGCAGGGAGCCAGAGGCAGACTCCATCCTGGGATTCCAAGATCATGACCTGAACTGATGGCAGTCGCTTAACCAACTGAGCCACCCAGGTACCCTTCAAGTTTACTCTTGTAGGTTTTTTATTGGATATAGAATTCTAGGTTGCACTTACTTTGTTTCAACACTCTAGAAGTTTGTCCTTGTGTTTTGGTTTCCTTTCCTTGTTAGTAGCGGGCTAATTTTTAGTATCGTTGTAACCTACCTTTTTACCCCAGGCTGTTCTAATTGTTCTCTCTTTTTGTTTCTTTCAGCTATTTTATTGTGATGTTCCTGAGTATGAAGTTTTTCTTGGTTTCTTAATGTTTAGTCTGCTTAGGATTCTTAGCGGTTCTTGAAGCTCTGGCTTGCTGTATTTTGTTAATTTTGACAGTTCTCAGTCACTCTTTAGTTACTGCCGTCTGTTCCAATCTCTCCTTTCTTTCTGGAATTTCACTTTTCATGTATGTTCTGTGTCTCTGTCTCTTAGCCTCTAGCCTGTGTTTCCCAAATTGTTACATCTTGTACTTACTTTAAAATATGTATTTATTTAATTAAAAAGATTATTTATTCATTTGAGAGAGCGTGTGTGTGCTCAGAGTGAGTGAGAACATGAGTTGGGGGGCAGGGCAGAGGTAGAGGGAGAAGCAGGCTCCACACACTGAGCAGGGAGCCCAGCATGGGCCTTGATTCCAGGACCCTGGATCATGGCCTGAGTAGAAGGTGGACGCTTAACCAGCTGAGTCACCCAGCCGCCCGAACTTCGTTTTTTTTTTTTTTTAAAGATGTTATTTATTTGAGAGAGAGAGAGTGAATGAGAGACAGAGAGCGTGCACGCAAGCTTGAGCACAAGTGAGGGAGGAGCAGAGGGAGAGGGAGAAGCAGACTTTCCTTTGAGCAGGGAGCCCAGTCATGACTCAACTCAAGCCAAAGGCAGATGCTTAACTGACTGAGCCACCCAGGTGCTGCCCCCCAACTTCAGTTTTATTCTTAACTTCTAGGGTATGGCCTTTTGGAGTCCCAAGTCAAAGAAATGGTCATTTACTGGCTGCTACTGTTTCTCCCTCTCCCCGTTGGCAGTACTTGAAGTCAGAGCTTATTACCCAAAACCGTGAGCCTCTCAGATGCATTATTCAGTTTCTCAGTCTCTTAGTGCATACCTCTGGAATTGGGCAATAACCTCCAGAGGAAAAGTGACCCCGAGAGCTGTACTTCCCTTCCACAGCCTCCGTCTCTGCCTGGTCTTGTTAGTTCTCTGGTTCCTTCAAGCAGATTTTGTTAATATTTTGTTCAGACTGTCCTCAGTGGGAGGGGTCTAAGTAACTTAGTTTATTACTAGAATAGAAGTAGCTTCTACTTTTCCCACTTGGCTGCAGTACAGTGTCTTTAGTCTTTTATGATTTCAGTATCCCCGGAAGTAATTCATCCCAGAGCAGCTGTGAATGGCTGGACAACTATTGAACAGCTGTGACCCTGATCTTCAAATACTTCAACTTCTTAATTCTTTGACCTCTCTCCAGCTATCGTGTTCTCTGCCCTACCTTGGCTGCCAGTCCCTTGAATTACTGATATGTGAAAAAACTCTGCCACCTCATTTGCAAACTTAGCACTCTGACTACCTCTTCCAGACCTTGTAGCTCATGCCTTCTACTGTCCCATTTCCTGCCTTCTTCAAGCCATCGTAAATTTCAGTTCGTCATTCCTGCCACCGTTCCTGTCACTCTCATGTCTTTGTTGACCTTAAATTCCATAATCATTACAGTATCTCCTCCACTCATATTCTCTTATTTTCCTCTCATTTCATCTATAATGATGAAATGAGACACGTACTGTGTCTTAGCCTGAATTCCCTGGAAGAGAGGGCATGAGCGTATGTGCTGATGCTTTATTTACAGAGTGAGGAGGGGAAAACGGTGAGGCAGAGGAGGAGAGAGAACAAATACAAAGTGGTATGTTACCAAGTCATCACACCTTCACGAGAGCCTTAGTGGCTGACTGCTGGGCTATGCTGGGAATCTTTAGGGAGTGAGTCATGGCACCTCTCAGAGCACTCCCAGGGGATGGGGGGCAGGCAGGTGTGTGGAGAGGACAGCTGAGAAATTTGTTGGCCCTTTCCCATTTCCTGTCTCTTAATGGTCGGAGTTGCCCCATGGGTCTTAACTATTCTCTGCTTTCAGGCTTGTAACTTGGCCTCTCCAGGGAACTCCTGGAGAAGCAGCTGAATTTGGGTGTTAGAGCTGCTGGGGCTTGGGTCACCGTGCACATGGTGAAGGCTGTAGCGTTCACTTTACCCTTGGGGGAGTTAGAGACAGCTGGTGATGTTAGGAGAGAAGACATGGGCGTGGGCTGAGGCTTTATGGTTGCCTGAAGCTTGCAGGTTTTGCCAGGCCTGGTGGGGCTGCTGCACCTGGGAAGTAGAGCAGCAGGAAGGCAGAGTGGATTTGGGGGAGGGTGCGCGAACTGCATCTGTTCAGGCTTGTTTAATCCAGCCTTTTGCTTTTTTTTTTTTTTTTTTTGCTTGTATCCTGACAGGTGAATGTGAGTGAAGAAACCATGCTCACTAATCTCACTTAACATCGGGAGCACCACAATCACTTAGGCCCATTATAGGTTCTGTTCTGTTTTCCTACTCTAGTTACTCTTTTAGATAGTATTTGAAGATCTCACTTTAACTCTTCCATTTTTCTTTCCTCTTTTTTCCTTTATTTAACTGGGAGCAAAAATGGAAGCAGTTGAAAGAGAACTTCCACAGGTTCCCATTGCTGTGTGTGCCACCTTCCCACATCTGTGCCTAATCCTCCGCCTTGTCTCTGTTCCAGCCAGGACGACCTCTGCATGTGCGTTAGACCCCGTCACCTTCGATACCATGCCGGTGATTTACCTTTTATTTGCATCATAAACTTGTCCTCTCTGTTGTATATATAGCAGGGCTGTTGTGGCTCCCTTGTTTAAACAAGTTTTTCTTGATAACTATCTGTATTCTGTTTTCCATTCTTTTCTCATATTCTCCTCTTAAACACTTTTCTTTCAGACTGTTCCCCGCCACTGCTTCTCCAGAATTGCTCATGATGTCACTAGTGACCTCTGTGTTGCAAAATCCAATGTCAACTTGCAGTCCTCACCTTACTTATCCCAGGACCCAAGTAGATCACTCCTCTTTGAAACCTGATCATTAGGGTTCTCCAGAGAAACAGAACCAATAGGATGTATATGTTAAAGAGATTTGTTACAAGGAGTTGGCTCATATGACTGCAGAGGCTGAGAAGTTCCAAGATCTGCCGGTCAGCAAGCTAGAGGCACAGGAGAGGTTCTCATGGTAGGTGTGGTCTGAGTCCAAATGCTTGAGAGAGAACGTGTGTCCCATCTCAAGCCGTGAGGCTGCAGAGGGGCCCTCTTACTCCGCCTTTTTTTAAAAATTCAGGCCTTTACCTGATTGGATGACAGCCACCCACATTATGGAGGCCAGTCTGCTTCACTCACTTTACCAGTTCAAATGTTAATCTCGTCCAAAGATACTCTCACAGATGCACCAGGATAATGTTTGACCAGTATCTGGGCACCCTATAGCCTGGTCAAGTTAAATTAACCATCACAAAACCCTTTCTCCCCCAAGACATCTAGAATAAGATGTCAGTTTTTTCTGTGGGAGATCTAGTCCCCTGTCACCCCGGACCTCAGCTGCTGGCACTCCTTCCTTTCTCTGCTCTAGTCACAGGTGCCTACCTGCTCTTTTTTGACCGTTGCCAGATGTGTTCCTATCTTAGGGTCTCTGCACTCATTTTTCTTCTGCCTCCAGTGCTTTTTCCTTGCCTCTCTACCTCTCCCCTTACCCTTAATCCAGATCGCTCATGGTCTTATTTCTTTCCTCCTGCTTTGAAATGTCACATTCTCACCGAGGCTTTTCCTGGTCAGTCCCTCTAAAAATTTCAGCTGGGTCCTTGGTGTTTCCTGTTCCCCTTACTTGCTTTATTTTTTCTCATTCAGTCTTATTATTATCCACATACTTCCTTATTGACCTCATTTCTTGCCTGACCTCCATCCAGAAGGTAAGCTCTGTGAGGTAGGGGCCCGGCTTCTAGAATAGCGGCTGGTGCAAGTGTCTCCGAGTAACAACTTTCTGTTTGTTTAAAAACATGGACAGCAACTCTTTCCAGTAAGTTTACAAAATAGGGGTTTTTAGCCTGAGTTCTCAGCAGTGAGTACCTTTATTGGCTCACAGATGCTTTTTTCATATGTCTTTTATAGATATGCCTTTTATAGCCTAACTGGATGAGTTGATGTAATTCTGAAGGCACCTTGCCATCCTTTTCAACTCCTTTCCTTCTAGCTGTGTGTGTAAGAACCAGCACTGTGCTGGAGAGCTTTACAAATAAGATCTTATTTAATTCTTGGAATAGTCCTACCATACAAGTGGTAGCATCCCCATTGTGCAGACAGTGAAACGGATTTAGAAAGCTTCAACAACTTGCCTGGGGTCTCCACTGGTAAGTGGGAGAATCCAACTTGATCTAGATCTATATTCTTGACTGTTCTTAGATGAGATGCCACTTCCGACGTAGATGTTTTGTGTCCTGCAGGAACTTAGGAATGTTGGGCATGCTGTTTAACCCCTTATAGCCATAATAGTGTTAAATATCCAAAGTGTCTGTTCCATGTATACTTGGCACAAAGAACCATTCAAAGTTGAGAATTCTCTCTCAGAACAGTACAAAAATAACTCAACTAGCAGCCTTTCTCACTTTTGCCTTCCCACATCTTCTTAGGCTCAGTCTTCCTGTTAGGTTTCCGGATCAGAGGCACCTACCTGGTCTAGAAGATTAGAAGGGCAGTGGTGACTGCCATTGTGAAGGGTTTTGCCCTTCCTGGCCTAAGTTATTCATCAGCCCGGTTCACCTCTGAGGTAGTCCTTGAGGAATTACAGGAGTCCCCTTTTCCTGCTCAGGAAAGTGTAATAAACCACTCACATTTCATTGTTTGAAATAACTATTATTTTATGATTCTTGCTTAGTTGGACAGTTGTTTTGCTGGGTTTGCTTGGAATGTCTCCTCCGGTTGCTTTGTGGGGTTGGTGTCATTGGGTGGCTTTGTTGAGATGTTGGGACAGCTGGACCTATTTTTGTGTCTCTGTTGTCTTGGGGCCTATCCTTCTTCCAGTGGGAGAGGTCTCTAGTGGGGTAGTCAGATTTCTTACCTAGTGACTCAGGGCTCCCCAGAGTAAGCATTTCAAGGAGGAGGAGGTAGAAATTGCTAGTCCTTTGGAAGTGTTAGGCCCAGAACTGGCACATTATCACTTCTGCCACACTTCCTTGGTTAACATGAGTCATGGCCCAGCTTGCATTCCTTGTGAGAGTTGACTACACAGGGTGTGGGAGTAGGTTTACTGGGAGTAGACTAGCCCAAAGTACTTTTTTTTTTAAGGTTTATTTATTTATTTATTTGACAGAGCACAAGTAGGGGGAGCAGAGGGAGAGGAAGAGGCAGACTCCCCGCTGAGCAGGGGAAGGATCCCAGGACCCTGGGATCATGACCCAAGCCGAAGGCAGACACTTAACCTACTGAGCCTCCCAGGCGCCCCTAGCTCAGACTACTTTTGAGGGTGCACAAGGGCCTATTAATAATTAGGCCCGGTTGACAGGTGTAATCTGGAGCCTGCCAGAACTTAGGGACTTATGGTCATCATAGTCACACTCGTGCCCTGGAGGAAGCGAGAGATAGCTGTTACCCTGAATCTTTCCATATGATCTTCCTAGTGTGAAAATAGGACCATGTTCAGTATGCTGGTCATGGGGTTTTTTGTTTTTTAAGATTTTATTTATTTATTTATTTGTCAGAGAGTGCATGTGAGAGCATAAGCAGTGGGAGCTGCAGGGAGAGGGAGAAGCAGACTCCCCACTGAGCAACTCGATCCCAGGACCCCAGCTGGGATCATGACCTGAGCTGAAGGCAGTCACTCAACTGACTGAGCCACATAGACATCCCAGGCTGCTCATGTTTTAAATTGAACATGTCTTCTAAACACAACCCAGCAACTTTGTTAAGGTGCTCAATGACTATAGAAGGAATCACTTCCTCTAATAGTGGAGGGGGAAACTGACTTTGAACTTACTGAGATGATTTTGTTGCTCTCCAGCAGATGGCTTTCCTGAGGTATTTTTCAAAACTAGTTTTGACCATGTGCCATTTTCACCTTATATAACTTGGAATCCTCTCCTAAGATCTAGCTGCGTTCTGCAGTTAATCAGTTCTCAGATCTCAGAGGTCTCTTCCAGATCTAAAATTCTGTTCTATCGTGTAGAAAGTTGGTACAAGTACCGAAACGAGAATTGGAGAGCAGTGATCAAGGCTTTCATACTTTGGATGTGACCCGGAGCCAGGTGGGAATCCAGAAAACTATATGTGGTAAAGTCGCTTTACTCTACACTGTGAAGAAAAGTTAGTTTGCAATCCAATTGAGTCTTAAAGATTGGCTGTAAAGGATAATTCTAAAATTAAAAATCGCACTTTTCTATACAATAGATGCTAGATTTCCGAGGCCTCCCTTTAAGATCCCATTTTGAAGCGAGGTGCTTCCAGGTCTCATGCTTGTGCACCCACACATGACTGCGCTTCATGCTGGTAGTGCATTGTCTTTCCTGACGTTATTCACTGGGGGAGAGAGTGTCATTCCTATGGGGTGCTTACCTGATGCAGTTCTGTGTCTTCCCTGGTTGGGGAAGGGTCGGTGAAAATTCTTACTTGAAGGCAGTATAATGGTCTCCTCATTAATCCCGACTCCAGTAGAAGAAACAAAACACCTCTCCAAACCAGGTTCTGCGGATTTGAATAGTTGTGACATCTTTTTGGCTGAACAAATCACTGGTATGACTATAGCCATGTGACTTTCTGCCATCTCGGAGCACTCAGTTCCCACTGATTTTATGTAATATATACCAAGTAAATATTCTATATATTTATGATGTTCTTATCCCACCGCATGTTTTATAGTACATCTTTTAATGATGCAGCAGCTCTAAAACTGGTGACGTTTGTAATAACGAAGCCTAACCTCGTATATTGCTTTTGGTCTACTTCTAGGGTAGGGGAGGAAGGTGGGTTGGTAAATCAGGATGACAAGTAAACTTTTCTTTATAATTATTTAAGGGCATTTATCCTAAGATTCAGGGAAAACATTTACTTTTTTATTTGTTTTTTTTTTAACATATAATGTATGGGAAAAATTTACTTTTAAGATGACTTTGGCACAGGTAAGGTTTAAGAACTATTAAATAGGGAAAAGATTACCATTTATAGAGTATCTTTTACGTGTACTCATTTTTAGCTGTCTTGTGAAGAAGAACATGCCATTTTATACATGAGGGAATGAAGATTGACTTACGCAGGGTTGTATGTGATACAGCTAGTAATTGTTAGACCTTGGATTTGATCTCAGATTTGTTTGGCTTTAAAATGCTTGTGGTCTATCCCCTCCTTCCTTTCCCCCCATTTTGATAGTTCCCAACTACTCTGTCTTTACTTTATCTTTCACCAAATACACAGATCCAGCCTCCCTGGAAAAACTATTATAGCTGGCTGTATTGCCTTCATATTTTTCATATCCTATTTCTTACGTTGTTATAAACATTCAGAATACTGGGTTTTTTACCCTGGGACCTATGAACCTTTGGAAGTTGTTTGCAAACTGTTACATGTGCATTTTTTGGGAAAACGTCGAGATCCATAGCTTTCATAAAATTCTCAATGGTTTCTGACTCAAAAAAAAAAAAAAAACACAGCCTTAGGAGCCTCTGCTTTATGCCATTAATATTTTCCAACACTATTATTAAGTGGATTAATATACTTAAAGTGCTTAGAATAGGGTCTGACATGACTTAGTTCACTAGTAGTATTGTTATTAACATTATAGTTTCCTATGTACATGTTCTTCAGAACTTTTTAATAGTTGGATAGTAGTCCATGGAGTAGAATATTACCAGGCGTACCAGCTCCTTATTGTTGTCAGTATTTGGGTTCAAAATTTATTTTTCTTAGGGGGTTGGTCAAAATGGAGGAAGGGGAGTGGGCGATATAGGCTTCCAGCTATGGAATGAGTAGGTAATGGGGAATGAAAGGTACAGCGTAGGGAGCTGTAAGTGTGGTGTGGTGACAGGTGGAAGCTACACTTGCGGGCACAGCAGACCATGCAGCGCATAGTTGTTGTCCTCCTGAAACCAACGTAGCGTCTGTCAGTGGTGCTTCAATCAAAAACACCCTCCCTCTTTACCGGATCATTTTCAAAATTTTTTTTGGGTGGCGGGCAGCAAAGCAAGGTTTCTTGAGCGATAGCAAAGTGACAGTACAAAGCTCCTGAGGAGGGAGGGGACCCTAGAGGGTTGCTCAAAAAGTGTTGGTTTGTTTTGTTTTGTTTTTCATTTTATAAGCAACTTGAGATGAATCTTCATGTAGTTATAACAGTTCCCTATATTTTGGATTATTTCTGTATATTCCCTGAATTGAATTTACCAGGTCAAAGTGTCTGAACATTTTGAAGATTTTAGACCTTGCCAGATTGCTTTCCAGAAGGTGTACCCCGATGTATGCCAGCAGTACACTGCAGTCTGTGTCGCTCTATAGTCTAGCTTGCAGTAAACAGATAGATAGTTTAACAAGCAGAAGATTGCCATGTTTAATAAGTATTCTCCAGTTTCCAGACAGGTGGAACATTTCCTGTGTTCTTTTGTGAATTGTCCTTATGTCTTTTTCCCATTAAACAGGGTTTTTATGGTTTTATTAGTTTGAGATACTAGTCACTGGCTACAACTATGTTATTCTTGAGAATGCTTGTTTTTGTTTGTTTGTTTGTTTGTTTATTTGACAGAGTGTGAGAACACAAGCAAGGGAGCGGCAGGCAGAGGGAGAGGGAGAAGCAGACTTCCTGCTGAGCAGGGATGCAGGGCTCAATCCCAGGACCCTGGGATCATGACCTGTACTGAAGCCAGATGTTTAACTGATTGAGCCACCCTGGTGCCCCTGCTTGCCTTTTTTTTTTTTTTTTTTTTTGAAGATTTTTCTTTATTTATTTGACAGAGATCACAAGTAGGCAGAGAGGCAGGCAAGGAAAGAAGGGGAAGCAGGCTCCCTGCAGAGCAGAGAGCCTGATGCAGGGCTCGATCCCAGGACCCTGAGATCATGACCTGAGCAGAAGGCAGAGGCTTAACCCACTGAGCCACCCAGGTGCCCCACTGCTTGCCTTTCTTAAAAAGTAATGTCTAAGTCCAACATGGGGCTCAAACTCAGGACCCCAAGATCTAAGAGTTGCATCTTCTGCCAACTGAATAAGCCAGGTATCCCAGTGCTTGCCTTTTAAATACTTTCAGGTTTTTAAAGTCAAATCTGTAGTTTATTTTGCATGTGCTTCTACGTCTTCCATCCCTGTCCATTTCTCTTAGTTTTTCTCATGTGGGTTGTAGATTTTTTTTTCATGCATGTTTCTAAAATCTCCTAACATAAAAAATAATGGAAATAATTTATGTTTATTAAAATGTATATATACATATACTGAAATGAGCTAAAGACAGCTATATTTCTTCATAATAAGTTCATAATAACTTCATAATATGTTTGTATGGATTTAATCATGATTTAACCCGAACGATGGACACTTTCTTGTTTCTTATATTTTCTATTATAACTAATTCTGCATGATTGTCTTTCTAGTCTAATCTCTGCTCACTGGGATTAACATTTCTGTGGAGTAGATTCCTAGAAATGGAATGGTTGGATCAAAATTTAGATATCAACTACCAAATTGCCTTCTACAGGGGCTGCTTTTCATTCAGTGCGGATTTTAAAAGTGTCCTTACTCAAAGAGTAGTTGTTAGTGCTTTTTTTTTTTTTTAAAGGATTTTATTTATTTGGCAGAGAGAGGTCACAAGTAGGCAGAGAGAGGGGGAAGCAGGCTCCCTGCCGAGCAGAGAGCCCAATGCGGGGCTCGATCCCAGGACCCTGAGATCATGACCCGAGTTGAAGGCAGAGGCTTAACCCACTGAGCCACCCAGGCGCCCCTGTTAGTGCTTTTAACTAGTGAACTTAAGCATCTATCTGTTCATATATTTGTGGACCGTTTTTTTTTTCTTACTGTGTACTGCTTATCTGTGACCTTTGCCCATTTCATGTTTTTACTGACTTATGGAAACTCTTTGTATATTAAAGGGATTAGTTCTTTGATAGAAGTTTTGTAAATGTTTTCTTTCTGGGATGTATGGATAATTTGTAGGATAGTTTTAAATTTTATGTAGTTAGATTTATCATTTATGAATTCTGTGATTGTTAATCTCATTTTTGACAGACTGCTAGGAGAAAGATGGTTTAAAAACATATATGTCTTTTTTTGTGCTGTTAGAAGTTTTATAATTTAGGAAAAAGTATTTGAACAAAGGAAGAGTGTCTTTAAATTGCACTGTGGAAGCATTCCTTTATTTTCTCTAGTTGCAGTGTGTCTAAATTTAGTTTTTTATGGTTCTTACAGTGTTTAAACCCTGGAAATAAATATCCATCCAAGTTGTCTTACAAAATAATATATATATATGTATATAACAAAATAATAATATAAATGTATCTTCTTCACAATTTGGATCATGTATTTCTTTTAGTTCAAATGTCAGTACTTAAAAAATGTTTTAGAAAACCAATAAAAACATTTAACTTTCCCCAGATTTTGGGTTTAAAATGTAGAATGGGTTCCTACCTTGTGTTCAGGCCAATGTGATGAATTTGCTACATCAGAAAGAGCTATGTACAGTCCTGGGAGGAGCACACAAACAAATAGCCCAGAGTCGCTATGAGCTGATGCAGAGGTGGTTGCTAAAGCCTTATTGACAGTTGTGTTCAGGAATCCTGGGTGGGAGCAGGTTTAAGGAGGGAATTTCTAAGTGGAAGGCTGTTTGGGACTTGTAGGGAATGGAGAGATGGGGGTTTTTGTTTTTTTTAAATACTGTCTCCACCCAGTGTGGTGCTTGAACTCATGACCTCAGGATCAAGAGTTGCATGCCAGGCACCCCTGGAGAGGTGGATTTGAATGGGAAGGGTGCTAGATGTTATTCCTGTCTTCATAGTGTTGTTTTCTGTCCATGTTTTAAATACAATTCTCTTGGGATTCTTTTCTTGATTTGTACAGCTGCCACTGTACTGTTCATGACTGTATCCATGGGAACACAAGTAGGATGACATGAGTTTATAACTTGTTGCTAAGCAGATCTAGCTTGGAACGTATTAAAATTTTCTCATTAAAAGGTGTTTGGATGTTTTACCTTCTGTGGGGGAAGGTAACCAAACAGGGTAGTTTGGAATTACAACTGTGAAATTGTGTGAACCCTTTTAGTAGAAAGGACTGGTTCTGTTTTTAATTAATTTAATGTTTGAAAGGGAAGAGAGTTAGTTCAGATAACTCATTGTGTTCTGTAGATTTGGCCTCTTAAGCTTAAAAGGTTAGTGTTCAGATGTGCATGAACTCCATGTGAACAGCTGTCGGCCCTAGAGTGTATGTAACATTCCAGAGTAAGGAGAGAGATTTTAGGTAGTCCTTCTGACTCCAGAAGACTCAGGAGTCTAACCATGGAAGCCATCTGGAGATTGAGATACTGGACTCTTATTTTGGTTGACATTTAAAATTTTTTATTTAAAAAAAAATTAGGAGAACCTGGGTGGCTCAGTCGGTTAAAGCCTCTGCTTTCGGCTCAGGTCATGATCTTGGGGTTCTGGGATCGAGCCCCGCATCGGGCTCTCTGCTCCACGGGGAGCCTGCTTCCTCCTTTCTCTCTGCCTGCCTCTCTGCCCACTTGTGATCTCTGTTTGTCAAATAAATAAAATCTAAAAAAAAAAAATTAATAGGTAGTGTGTCATTTGTATAAAACAATGAAATTTCAGAAAAATACCGGTAACACAATTGGTCTCTTACCTGTGTTACCAGTTCCCCAGAGGCTATCATGCCTATTACCTCCTTATCTGATTATAACTTAAAGAATTATTTGAATAGTTATTTAATAATAATGGGTAATATTTATGCATTTCTATGTGCCAGCCACTGTGATACCACCTTACAGGACAATTTTAGGAAGTAGTCAATTTTAACTCAGTTAAACTCGGTTAACTCAATTTTCCTGATAAGGAAACCAAAGCTTAGAGAAGTTAAGTCATTTGCACAAGATTTAATATTTCTTGCTCACTAGATTGTATGCTCCAAGAAAGGAGGGTCCATACTTTATTTCTGCTTTATTCCCTGTATATAGCACAGTTCCTGTGGGGCTTGCGTAGTGTGTCAAGTATAGTATGAAGGCTGGTTTTTTTACAAAGATGGTTTTATCGTCATTAATTAGCTTTGTACTGGTATAGCGGTGACTCCGATTCCTCTTCGTAGAGAAATCACATTCCGTTTGGAGTAGCATTGAATCTGCATATTTATCAAGGGAACCTTACATTTTTGGATTTCATGTTGGGAACATTGGAGAGAAATCTTTGATCATTTGAGAAAGTCCAGTGTTTAGAGATGAGGGTGGTTAACGTAGGGTTTTTTTTTTTTTTTTTTAAAGATTTTATTTATTTATTTGACAGATCACAAGTAGGCAGAGAGGCAGGCAGAGAGAGAAGGGAGGAAGCAGACTCCCTGCTGAGCAGAGAGCCCGATGCGGGGCTCGATCCCAGGACGCCGGGATCATGACCTGAGCCGAAGGCAGCGGCTTTAACCCACTGAGCCACCCAGGCGCCCCTAACGTAGGGTTTGAGATAATTGTGACTTCAATCCTTTTGGGTGCGTTTAGTTTTTCTCCCTTTCCCTCCGCTCCCGCCCCAGCTGTATCTAGATTGGCCCCATGTCTTTGCAGGCTCTTGATCCAAGTGAGGGGGTTAAGTAGGGATTGAAGGGATCAAATACAAGGAACAAACTCCAGTGTTGAATGTCAATATTAACGAGTGTCTGTGGTCTTGGAAATCTATGTTTAGTATTAGTTGCATGTAGTGCCTCCAGTTTCTTACTTCTAAATAATAGAAAATAAAAATTTACAGCTTGATAGGATTATGGAGATTATTTGGCAAGAGGAAAATGAGGGACAGTTCAGTTCCATAGATAATTGCTAAATTATTTTCTTCATCTGTTAAGTGGGCTTAATATTTATCTCACAGGGTTGATCTAGAGGATTAAGTAAACATCTTTATAGAACTCTTGGGGTGGGGCACCTGGGTGGCTCAGTCATTGGCCAGATCATGATCCCAGGGTCCTGGGATCCAGCCCTGCATCAGGCTCCCTGCTCGGCGGGAAGCCTGCTTCCTCTCCTGCTTCCCCTGCTTCTGTTCCCTCTCTTGCTGTGTCTCTCACTGTCAAATAAATGAATAAAATCTTTAAATAAATAAATAAAATTAAAAACAAAAACAAAAACAAAACCTCTTGGGCTGATTTTTTAAAATTACCATCTTTTTAAAAATTTTTCAAAAGATTTTATTTATTTATTTGACAGAGAGACAGATCACAGATAGGCAGAGAGGCAGGCAGAGAGAGAGAGGGAAGCAGGCTCCCCGCTGAGCAGAGAGCGCTATTCGGGACTCTCGATCCCAGGACCCTGGGACCATGACCCGAGCCGAAGGCAGAGGCTTTAACCCACTGAGCCACCCAGGCACCCCGGGCTGATGATTTTTTAAAAAAAATATTTTATTTATTTGCCAGAGAGAGAGAGGCTGCTTGCAAGTGAGGCACCAACAGGGGGCTTAGCAGGCAAGGAGGGAGAAGCAGGTTTACTGCTGAGCAAGGATGGGCTGATGATTTAATAGTGATACTAATGGTTAAACTTGCTGGGCATTTAGTATGTGCTAGCATATACTATGGGGAGAAAAGTATTCTGAGACATATTAGGTGGGATTGGAGTAGGGGAGAATGGAGTCAGGAATGCCATTTTAAACATGTTATAGTATCCTGAACTAGAGGGTGAAGGCTCAGAGCATTACAAACGGAACAGAGTTGAGAGGATGTGAACAAACTACACTGGGCTGACAGGAAGGGAGGTAAAAAGCGCGAGTTTTGGTGCTTTGAGTAATGGAATTCTCCAAACAGTAGAGCAGTCTGGAGATGTCATTCATGTTTTGGAAACTGAAAAAAAAACAAAACAAAACCAGGTTAATGTAGAGTAATTACCTTGGCAGAACTGAGAAAGCTGAAACCAGAAGGAGAGGTAGCGACATGGGTAATAAGCAGATCGCTGCCGCAGAACCTCAGAAAGGCCTGGGAAGTAGAAGTTCCAGGTGCCTCCCAAGGCCTCCTGTGCTTTGGACGAGGGACATGGCAGGGCTGACGCACCCTCTGTGGGAGGTGAAGTCCCTAGATTCTGGCTTCACTCCTGCAGCCTGGCAACTGCCCCTTTCCTGTCCCAGCAGCGGACAGATTGATTCTTGGTGGAGTGGGAACCAGAGGGCAGGATGGATGGGGCTGGACATGGGAGTGTGGAAATGTGCAGAGATTCAGTGAAGGCTTGCGTGTTGAATGGTGAGGACCCCAGAACGTGCCCCAAATTCTTGCAGCCTGGCTTATGCCCTTTAAGCAGCAGATAGAATATTCTTCTTTGGGAGAAAAGTGCCCCAGATGTTCACAGTAAATGTTAACAGTCTTGACAGTCGTCACCCTGTATTCAAGTTATCATTGCCATTTCTCTTGCCTTAAGATGACAACAGCCATTTTCTTATTTCTCACATTTCTGATGGTCAGGATTTTGAAAAGGTTCAGCTGGGCGGTTCTGATTCCCCTTTCTCTTCCGGTTGTGGTCACGTGGTGACTGGAGCGGAATGGGCTGGCCACACACCTTTTTTCATGTTTCAAAGGGAGGCAGCGTAGATTCCATCTCTTGATAGATGTTAAATCCAAGTCATATTGTAGGGGCTCCTAGCTGGGTCAGTTGGTAGAGCTTCTTTCTCTCTTTTTTTTTTTTTGTAGTTTTATGCTTTAATTAACACAAATATGACATGTACATAAGCTTTCTATTCATTTTCTTTGCTGTGCAGCCAGGCATTGGGATTGGGGACTCTGATGCCTAACTGGGCTGCTCCATTCCTCAAAGGCTTTGCAGTTCTTGGAGGAGACATTGTGAGCAGTCTCTGTGCAGTAAAGTGTGTTGCACATCGGTAGCACGTCAAGCTCCTTGAGGTTGTAGAGTAGGAACTTACTTCCAGAAACCACTGGGTGTGCTTTATTTTCTGGTTGCTCCTGTAACAGCTCCCGTAACCTGTGTTGGGCAGCAAGATCTGGCCCTTGAATCTTCTGCGCACCCTAATGTCAGTGCCTCTGGGTTTCTGCCAGTTGTACTTAATTTTGACATACCAGTCTGCCTGGTGCTGGATGAACTTCTTGGTCCTCTTAAAAGATTTTATTTATTTATTTGAGAGGGAGAGATGCAAATAACAAGCAGGGCAAGTGGCAGGCAGAAGTAGATGCAGGCTTCCCGATGAGCAGGGAGCCTGCTGCGGGACTTAATCCCAGGACCCTGGGACCATGGCCTGAGCTGCAGGCAGACAACAACTGAGCCACCCAGGTACCCCTTCTTGGTCTTCTTTTTAACGATCTTGGGCTTCAGCAGAGCTCTGAGGGCAGCCATGATGCAGAGTAAGAGATGGCTACCACTTCCGCAGGCAGCGCCGAGAAAAAGCAAGTGTCTGAGTCTTGATCTCAGGGCTTGATCTTGGGTGTTGTGAATTCAAGCCCCACGCTGGGTGCAGAAATTACTTTAAAAAATCAGATCGTAAGGAGACCCAGTAGGATGATGTCGTGGCCATCTTTGGAACATAGGATTTACCATAGTTTACCCTTTGGTTGTAATACATTCTGCTGTGTGCAGATTATATTCATCTCCTCCCCAGTTCTCCCTTGTGTCATCCCATTATGGCATTAGCTCTAAGTTCAGGGCCTTGTCATCTAAATCAGGTTCTGTTGTGGCTAGAGAAGGCTCAGGTGTAGTTCTAGATCCCAGCACATGTGAACTCAAGAGATAAGTAATGCACCACTCCTTCAGCTTAAAGTGGTGGGCCAGGCTTAGGGTAATGGCTGTCAACACATCTGGTTCTGAAAAGGGGAGAAAAGAGGTACAACAGTCTCTGGTTCGTAGCTTTTCTGACATCCAACCAGGCCCAACTTACCAGTTCCTTGGTAAGGACTCAGTTTTGTTGCCTGGGAGCGATTTCCCCACAGCTCTGGACTCTGCTCTCAGAGTTCCGTTTTGCCTTCAAAGTTATCCTTTTCCACAAGCAGTGGCTGGTTTTTGTTTTGTTTTAAAGTGTGTTAAAATACAGATAACATGAAATTTACCATCTTAACCATTCTTAAGTATTAAATACATTCATAATGTTGGACAGCTGTCACCACCATCCACCTCCAGACCTCTGTTCACCTTGTAAAACTGAAACTGTACCCATTAAATGCTAACTCCCTGTTCCCCCTCCCCCAGATCCTGGCACTTACAGTTCTCCTTTCTGTCTCTGTGATGCTGAATACTTTTAAGTACCTTGTGTGCTTGGAATCATACAATTATTTGTGTTCTTGTGACTGCGTATTTCACTTAGTGTAATGCCCTAAAGTTTCATCCATGTTGTAGCCTATGTCAGGATTTTCTTCCTGGGTAATATTCCGTTGTCTGACTATATATACTATGTTTTGCTTATCTGTTCTTCATGGATGGATACTTGGGTTCCTTCTATGTTTTAGCTATTGTGGATAATCTCTTTGAGAGTATAAATGTCTCTCCAAGACCCTGCTGTTAGTTGTTTTGGGTACTTACCCAGAAATGGTATTTCCTGATCCTATTGTAATTTTTTATGGTAATTCTATTTTAAATATTTGAAGAACTGCATTTTTTTTTTTTTTTTAAGATTTTATTTATCGGGGCACCTGGGTGGCTCAGTGGGTTAAAGCCCCTGTCTTCAGCTCGGGTCATGATCTCAGGGTCCTGGAATTGAGCCCCGAGTCAGGCTCTCTGCTCGGCGGGGAGCCTGCTTCCTCCTCTCTCCCTCTTTGCCTGCCTCTCTGCCTACTTGTGATCTCTGTCTGTCAAATAAATAAATAAATAAATAAATAATTTAAAAAAAAAGATTGTATTTATTTATTTGACAGACAGAGATCACAAGCAGGCAGAGAGAGGAGGAAGCAGGCTCCCCGCTGAGCAGAGAGCCCCATGATGCGGGGCTCAATCCCAGGACCCTGGGATCATGACCTGAGCCAAAGGCAGAGGTTTTAACCCACTGAGCCACCCAGGCACCCCTGCATATTGTTTTCTACAGCGTCAAAGCACTTTACATTCCAACCAGTAGGCGCAAGGGTTCCATATTCTTCACATCCCTACCAGGGCTAACATCATGTTCTCCTTCTCCTTCTCCTTCTTTTAGCAGTAGGCTTCCTAATGGGTATGAGGTAATCCGTGTCATTGTAGTTTTGTTTTGCATTTCCATAATGATTAGTGATACCAAGTGTCTTATGTGCTTCTTGACCATTTGTGAATTTTCTTTAGAGAAACATCCGTTAGACAAAAGCCACATTTACAAATCTCTTTGTGACAAGTTCTTCGCTTCCTTGGCGAGTCTGCTATGGGACAACCTTCCACATCCGTGGAAGGCCCAGCTGATACCTTCTTGGATCTTTTTGAGGTTTTAAAAAAGTTTTTCAGTTATAACCTGGATTTGATCTTTCCCCTATAGCCATTTCTTCTTCTGAGGCTTGTTTTGCCTTCAGGGAGGCTGGGAATGAGAAATAGTTTTATTTTTGAACTCAGCAAATCCTGATGCTTTTATTTTTAAGTTTGTTTTCCCAGTTCATCTCTCTCCTCTCTCATCTGTCTTAGGCAATGTGAAGAAGCTGGATGGCACTTTGAGTATTCTCCCTGAAAACTCAGGTCACTGAGTTTATTAGATGTGTTTCTTGTTTTCTACCAATACATAACAAGGGTACCCTCTTCTCTGATATACAGTAATATTTTTCTTACTTCCCACCAAACCTTTACTGATAGTCTCCTGTTGAGGCCCTGCAGGCTTTCTCTGACAGCCGCCTCAAGGCCTTCCAGTTTCTACTGCCATCAGTCCCAAAGCCAGGACCTTGTGTTTTAGGTTTTTGTTACAGCAACATCTCACTTCCAGGTGCCAAAATCTGACACTCCCCACCCCCATTTTATGACTTAAAATAATTTCGTGGTTTCTCGGGGTCAGGAAGTTGAGGATAGCTAGCTTGGCTGGGTGGTTCTGGCTCAGGTCACTTCTAGGGTGGCCGTCATTCGGTTGGTAGAGCTGGAAGAGCATGGGCACAGGGTAGGTGAGGCAGTGTGTGCCAGTGGGGGGTGCTGCACTTCTCTCTCCGGGTGGTCTTAGAGCCTCTCCATAAGGTCTCTGTGTGTGGGTTAGTTTGCGCTCCTGTGCTGCTGCTGCCGCTTTTTTTTTTTTTTTTAAAGATTTTATTTATTTGTTTGAGAGAGGGAGACAGACAGAGTGAGAGAGCATGACAGGGGAGGTCAGAGAGAGAAGCAGACTCCCCATGGAGCTGGCAGCCTGATGTGGGACTCGATCCTGGGATTCTAGGATCATGACCTGAGCTGAAGGCAGTGGCTTAACCAACGGAGCCACCTAGGCGCCCTGCACTCCTGCTTCTGATCCCTTCAGTTGTTTACACCCACACTCACTGTCCAAAGATATGTGTCTCAAGAGAACCGACAGGCAGAATGTTTCATTTCTTTATGATTTAGTCTTGGAAGTCATATCACATCATTTCTGCTGTAGTCACAGATTTGCCCAGGTTCAAGGGGCAGAGAACATAGACCCCTCGTCTTGAAGGCAAGAGGTCCAGTTGGCTGCACTGTAAGAAGATCATGTGAGATGGGAGACAATGTGGTCAGCTTTAGAAAACAGTCTACCATGGCTCTTAGAGAAACACATCCCAGTTTGATCACCCTGCCGAAAAGCCTTGCTACTTAATAAGCTTCATCTGTGCATATGAACGTCAAGCCTGCTTTTTAAATATTTTTTTTTAAGATTTTTATTTATGTATTTGACAGAGAGAGAGAGATCACAGGTAGGCAGAGAGGCAGGCAAAGAGAGAGAGGGAAGCAGACTCCCCGCTGAGCAGAGAACCCAATGCGGGGCTCCATCCCAGGACCCTGAGATCATGACCTGAGCCAAAGGTAGAGGCTTAATCCACTGAGCCACCCAGGCGCCCCTCAAGTCTGCTTTTTAACTAGTACTTCCTTCTTAACTATGACTGAGCAAAGATCATACACATGAAGAAAGCTTCTAACAGTCTAACAAAAACAGATAAAAGACACTGAAGAAAGAGGAAATGCAAGTTGCAGGAGGAAAGTTCAAACTTCAAAAACAAGAGGCTTAAAGAACTAAAAGGAAGGCGGTACATTCATGACACAAAAATAGGTTGGGGTAAAATAGGCAACCATTCAGAAAATAAGAAGAAACTCTTGGAAAATAGAACAGCAGAGAAAATTTTCAATAGGAAATCGTCCATAAAGTAGTAGGCAAAGACCAATGAAAAAGAGACTGGATAACGCCTGGGCCTTGATTGGGTCCTTGATTGACAAATACCATTTAAGGTGGGAGGAGGAAGTGTGGAAATGTGAATATGGACTGTGTATTAAGTGATAATGAATTAATGTTAATTTTTCCAAAGTGTAATAATGGCGCTGTGCTTATGTAGCAGGATGTCCTTATTCCTAGAAGATACATACTGAAGGAGCTGAGCCTTACGGTGCCTGTCTTCCTCAAATGGTTATGTGTATGTGTGTATGCGTGAGGGGAGAGAGGGCAGGCGCAAGAGAGATAATTAAAGCTATTATGGCATAACGTTAATAATTAATGATGAGTACAAAACAGAAGAGAGTGTATCAGAGTTAATGGATCAGTTTGGGAGATCCAACTTCCGAATTACTAGTGGGGGGATTAAGAGGGAACAGTGATTAAATTAACACTTAAACATTTTCTAGGACTAATGGTCATTTCTCCACATTGAACAGACCTACTGAGTGCCCAGCACAGTGAAAAAGAGAAAATATATCCTAGTATATCCTAGTGAGATTTCAGAACAGTGAGAAGGGAGAGGATCCCCAAATCTTCCAAAGGCCACAAATCAAGTTATAACAGTGGCCTGAGGGTCTGCATGACACTGGAATGTGGGCGACAGTGAAATAGTGCCTTCAGATGGTAGCTGTGTTTCTTCCAATGTAGGAGTTTGTGTCTAACTGTGTATGTCAAGTGTAGAAACAAAGACATTTTTTAGACAAGTCTCCCCCCCCCGCCCTTAAGGGTGGGGGTTTACCCTCCCCATCACTATATGTACTGCCTTTTTGGGACTCTGAGTTTAAGGTGCAGATGTGATACTTTATTTTTGTTCTCTGAGGTTTGTTTGTTTTGTTTTGTTTTGTTTTTTAAAGTAGGCTCTCTGCCCATTGTGGGGCTTGAACTCATGATCCTGAGATCAGGAGTCGCATGGTTACTGAGCCAGCCAGGTGCCCCAGAGGGATTTTTTTTTTTAAGTAATAGCTTTATTGAAATATAATTTACCCATTTGAAGTATACAGTTAAGTGATTTTAGCCTATTTCCAGAGTTGTACATCCATCACTACAGCTGTTTTAGAACATTTTCATCATCCTAAAAGAAACCCCATACCTACTAGCTGTCACTACCCATTTCCCCCAATTCCCAGCCCTAGGCAACCACCAGTCTACTTCCTGTCTCTGGATTTGCCTGTTCTAGACATTACATATAAGAGGATCATATCATACGTGATTCTTTGTCACCGGCTGCTTTCACTTGGCACGGTACTTTTCAGGTTCATCTGTGTTATTGCATGTATCAGTCCTTCACTCCTCTTTATTGGTGAATAATACTTTATTATATGGATATACCACGTTTATCCACTCCTCCCTTGATGGGCATTTGTGTTGTTTCTACTTTAGAAGATTTTTTTAAAATTTATTTTTTAGGGCGCCTGGGTGGCTCAGTGGGTTAAGCCGCTGCCTTCGGCTCAGGTCATGGTCTCAGGGTCCTGGGATCGAGTCCCGCATCGGGCTCTCTGCTCGGCGGGGAGCCTGCTTCCCTCTCTCTCTCTCTGCCTCTGCCTGCCTCTGTCTACTGGGATCTCTCTCTGTCAAATAAATAATAAATAAAATCTTTAAAAAAAAATAAAAATAAAATTTATTTTTTAAGCAAGCTCTACCCCCAACGTAGTAGTTGAACTCATTACACCAAGATCAGACGTCTCATGCTCTACTGACTGAGCCAGCCAGGTGCCCCTGTTGTTTCTGCTCTTTAATTCTTATGAATAAGGCTGCTGTGAACATTTGCGTACAAATTTTTGTGCAGAAGTAGTGTTCATTTCTCTTGGAAATACCCAGGAGTAGAATTGCTGCGTCATATGTTAACTCTGTGTTTAACCTTTGAGGAACTGCCAAACTGTTCTCCAAAGCGCCTGCACCATTTTCCCTTCCCACAAGCAGTGTAGGGGAGGACTCCAGTTTCTCCACATCTTTTTTTTTTTTTAAAGATTTTATTTATTTATTTGACACAGAGACAGAGCATGAACACACAAGCAGGGGGAGCAGCAAAGGGAGAGGGAGAAGCAGGCTCCCTGCTGAGCAGAGAGCCCCATGTGGGGCTCGATCCCAGGACCCTGAGATCATGACCTGAGCCAAAGGCAGAGGCTTAACCCACTGAGCCATCCAGGTGACCCTCACTGTGTATTTCTTATTAATAAGGGTGTTCACCTTTATAACCGCAGTGTAACTGTCAAAATGAAGAAATTGGAATATTGATACAGCGGTACTGCTAATACACAAACCCATCTAAATTCCATCATTTGTCCCAGTAATGTTCTTTAAAGGCCCCAAATCCAATCCTGGCTTATGTGTGGTATATAGTTGTCATGTCTGTTTTCGTTTCCTTCCATCTGCAATTGTTCCTTTGCCTTTCCTTGTCTCTTACGACCTTGATATTTTTGAAGAATACAACTAATTACTTTATAGAATGTACAGAGAATTGAGTTCATCTGATGGTTCCTCATGATTACATTCAAGTTTTGTGTTTTGGGGCAGGGATAGTGCTGAAGAGATACTATGCTCTTCTTAGTACATCATAGCAGGAAATAAGTACGTCATAGCAGGAAATAACGTGATATAGGTTTGGCCTGTTATTGACCATACTAAGCTTTATTTCTTGATTTTTAATTGGTGTCTTCCAGAATTCTTCACTGTAGAATTATTTAAGAAATATTTTCAGGGGCACCTGGATGGCTCAGTGGGTTAAGCCTCTGCCTTCAGCTCAGGTCATGATCTCAGGGTCCTGAGATCGAGCCCCGCATTACGGGGAGCCTGCTTCCCCCTCTCTCTCTGCCTGTCTCTCTCTGCCTACTTGTAATCTCTCTCTCTGTCAGATAAATAAATAAAATCTTTAAAAAAATTTAAAAAAATTTTAATACTAATTCATTTGTAGTAAGCATTTTGTGAGGAAATAGTATGTAGCTTCTAATTCTCTGCCACATATTTCTTCCTTTATTTATATCTGTGTAGACTCATGATTTTCCATTTTACTCAGGATTGTAATTCATAACTATTATTTATTTGATGCTCAAATTATTCCAGCTTTGTCCAGTGAAAGCCCCTTTAAGCTGGCTTCTTTGTCCTCTTGACAGATTTCGACCATTCTTTGAATACTTCTTTGCTTGCTGATGTATCAAAATATTCCAAGTTCATCTTGTATTTTTCCTGCCTCATGCTGTAGTCAGCTGTTTCTTTAAAGAGGACTGATTGCTTTTAGTGGAGGGAGTAGTACTATAGAAACCAAGATTGGGGCATTAAATGTGCTCATTGCTGCCAGAGTATTGTGGCTTCTGAGCCTCTCAGTGGGCAGAACTAGGAAAGACATTTATGTATGTCCATACATTCCTCTATTACCTATTTCTGTACTTACCCATTTGTATATATTAGATGCCTGGATTCATACCAATGCCACCATTTTTGATGTGGCACCACAGAGTTCATTCTGGCCTTTCCTCTTTCTTTTTCTTTACTCCCTTCTTTGACACCGAGAGTCTTGCTTTTCATTATCATCAGTTTATTTAACCATTTGCCTTTTCTTGCTGAAAGCTTGGCTCAGACATGGGATCCAGGAAATGGGGAACTCAACAAAGGGGTAAGGTGAAGGAAATTCTTAGGGTGATGATAATGAGAAATCTTGGGATAACAGCTCTGCAGGCATCAACCAACCATCCAGACTGGCAAGTGAAGACAGGGCTCTAAAGGGGTGTTTTCAGGAAATAAACAGCTGGATCTGTACTTCTAGTGGAAGTTTGCAGGGGGTGAATTAGTGTTGAGTACACAGAAAACCAGGCAGGCAAAAAAGGACAATTATTAATTCCAAATTAGACATACTGTATAAAAAAATGGACCTATAATAATAATATGCAAGGTGATTCAGCTGTGGATAGCATTTACATAGTCACAAACAAGTAAAATATTAATTTAATCAAAACGTGTTAAGCATGTCATGGGACGACTGGAGAAAGGGAGAGTTTGGTTGAATAAGAAAGCCACATCCTGTTCTTCTTTATAAGGTGGTGAGTAGATGATGTTGAACCTGGGGAGGAAATTAGTAGCAGTATAAGCATGCTGTTTAGAAATACTAGAAATGGCTAATAGAGGCGAAAATGACTCCACTCTGTAGAGTAAGGAGAGAGAGAGCCCTAACACCGAGCTTCAGGGAATACACTGAGAGAAAACTAGGCATGGGCCTTAGGAGGGAGCGGGTGCTCTGGCGTCACTCGTGGGTATGCGCAGTTTGGGCGCTAGTACCTTTTGAACACTCTAATCTTTGGTGGGGTGTTTCCCACTTGATTAATCCTAAAGTGGGAGCTATTAATATGCTCCCCTCCCCACCCTTCTTCGTAGTTACTGACAGACGTGTAACTTTTGTCCCGTGGACCCCAGGGCAAGACCGAGGGCGGGAAGCAAGTGATGTAAAGTAGGCCCAGCATCAGTAGGCCAAGGGCATCCTGATTCCAGGGGCAGCAGGTCCTAGAGGTAGTGCCCACTGGCCAGTGCCCTTGTGTTCAGCAACCAGCTCGAGCGGTACTGGGGGATCATTCTGCTGTTGTCCTGACGGTGTGGCTGCTAAGCCTGATTCTCCTATCTTCCTAGATGTTTTGGGAGCCACTTAGTTACTTCTAGTAGCAGAATGGGTTCCGTTTATAGTAAAGAATCTGATTGATGAAGAAATTGGCACTAAGAGTAGTGATCTCTACGGAAATAGATTGGTTGTCTAGCCTGGTTGTGTATGAGGGCAGTGAAGAGACAAAGGAGAGAGAGCTTGAAGAATTCAGCAGTGTTTAATGACTAAGATTAGTCTATTTTTTGGTCATTGTATTAAGTTTCAGGGGCTAGTGAATGAAAAAAATACCCCACAGGTTTTACAAACCTTACCATACCCACTCATAACACAAAACAAAAGAGGATTTCCTTGGATAGTGGGAAAGGGAGATCAGACCTCAAAACATGGTGGACAGGATTATGTCTTTTCATTTGTTTATCAAATGGACTCTAGAGGTCAAGTCCAGTTCCCTAATTTTACTTATGGGGAAACTGAGTCCTGGGTACTTTTAAAAAATTTCTATATTTCTGCAAGCGATTGGTTCTTCTGTAGCTGTTACATAGGAAGGAGTAGTCCTGGGGTGACTGGGCTCCATTTGTTCTCATTGGCATTGTGGGTTCCTTACAGCCAAGTGAGCGAGGGGTTTCCTGAGATGTTTAAACAGTATAGGACTCATTTCAGAATTGTCAGTCCTAGTCATCAGATGTTGGGTGGTTTGCCCTTGTACTGAATAGTTTAGTTTTCTTCTCAGTAGCATTTGCTGAATTAGACACTAAGACTCGGACTCATACTAGAATCCAGATATTTTAATGAGAATGTTCTGATTTTTAAAGTGAACTCGTAACTTACTAGCAGCCGATGGAGCTGTCATTGTTGCACAGTAAATTGCTGACTGCGGTTGGCTGGAATAATTTGACAATAAATTTTGAATATTGACATTAACGAGGGGAGACTGGAGTAGAAGTGGTTGATAAGAGTAAGTGTACTTGTGAAATAAATGGGTTTCCTAATTATTTAGATAGCTGCATACATCTGATTTCTTGTGGCTGAGTGTTGCCTGAGTTGACTGAGTAGACCTTTTAAATAAAAGGAAACTTACACTGGAGAGCTTTATGCTGAGTTGGCTGGGATAAGTAGGAATTGCTAGATCTGCTTTAGATGAGAGCATTGTAACCGGGTCTCTTAAAAACATCCTTGTGATTGAATCTATTTTCATGTCTGGATCGATTATTTTAAGCTCCCAATATGTAGCAGAATCTTTGCTACTTGTTTTAAAATGCTATTTTATTTCATCTCTGTGGGGAAAGGATTCTGTCCTCCATCTTTATGGAAGAGAAGACTGAGGGGTGGAGAGAGGGAGATAACTCTCCTTTGATCTAGGCAGAGCTGGGACGGCATTCAGTGACACTAGACTGATACACTGATCCCGATAAATGCTAGCTGCATTAAAGAATGGCCGACGTGAATACCTTGAGCCTCCAGTGTCCATTTACCTGGATGGAGGAAGGAATGCTGAGAAGTGAGTTACAGGCTCCCTCTCCCCTATTCTGCCTTCTTCGGCAGTGTCCACATTTCTCAGACCTTTGCCCAAGTGTTTTATGGGATTGCATTATGTCTGTTTCTTTTACATGTTAAGCGTGTCTATCTTTGTGTTCCTCTGAACAGTTCCTTCAAGTGTTGTACCATTCCTCCACGTCTGTATTTAAATATTTTGTGTTTAAGTATGTTGTGTCCTTTCATTGAGACCCTAATTTGGGTGAAAATTCTCCAAACTGCTGGTGTATTCTGTTTGTATTACCCGGAACCATCTTCCCAGTCGAGACTTTTTTCATAGATATATAGCAGCCACCTACTTTTAATATTTTCTGTCTTCCAGTTGGCAAAAATATATTATTAAGGATTTATTTATTTGAGAGAGAGTGTGCTTGCGTGCACAGGTGGGAGGAGTAGAGAATAGGGAGAATCTCAAGCAGACTCCCCACTGAGCGTGGAGCCAGACGCAGGGCTCTACCTCACGACCGTGAGATCATGACCTAAGCTGAAACCAAGAGTCTGACGCTTAACCAGTTGTGCCACCCAGGCGCTCCAGACAAAAATATTATTATTGATAAATACCGAATGTACTTAGAATGTATAACTGTGCACATAAAATGGGAAGGATGTGTGTCTGCACGATTTCATGGAAACATGGGAAAAAACTCTTAGAAAATAACTTGAATTTTATAGTGTTATTCCTTAGTAATTCTCAGAAGACTCATTTTACATGTTTGTAGCCATCATGTACAATATGGATTCCATTTTGAGTTGGGCACTTGGGTAAAGAGTGAGTAAAGATGAGATTTAGTTCTCATTTGAGCTAGTCATTTAGTCTTTGAGTAATGCCTTAGGATGGCTCTGGGGTGCTGACAGCACACCTCCTCCTGTGATTTGGGAGGCCTAGAGAGAAGGGTGTTTTGGAACCAGTGTTCCCTGGCAGAGGTAGGTGATCAAGACTGATCTGTGTGATTTATAATTGTTGGTTTTCGTCACACCTCTTTGCCTCTTTGACATGCTGGCTCAGTCAGAGGAGCATGCAGCTCTTGCTTGACTTAAAAAAAATTTTTTTTATTGAATATTTGAATAGGTAATACAGGCATGTGGTACAGAATTAAAAGATGCAAAAGGGTATGTACAATAAAAAGGAGACTTCTGCATTCTTAGCCTTCCAGTTTCCCTTTGCTGGAGACAACCGTTTTTGCTAGTTTCTTCTGTATGAGTTGACACTGGCTTCCAAAGGAGTGTCTTAGCTGTTGCGCTTTAGAATGGCAGGAAGCTGAATGACTTACATTCAGACATTTTTTTCCTTTCGTGAAGCTCATTGGTATTCCTTCTTCTCAGTACCTTTCCTGTGGCAAATTTTATCATGACATTTTCCTGTGTTTTTATGATATTCCACTTTTTAAGAACTGGCTTTGATATCTCTTTCAGAAAATTGCCATGATTATAAGCTAAGGTTTGTGAAAGTTCCTGGCACATAATAGTTGATCGATAGGTATTTTGTTTTTTTTTCTGTTTTTCCCTCCCACTGGTGGTATGTATAAAAGAAAAAGCAAGATGAGGGGCGCCTGGGTAGCTCAGTTGGTTAATTTCTGCCTTTGTCTCAGGTGGTGATCCCAGAGTGTCGGGTTAGAGCCCCGCATCAGGCTTCCCGCTCAGCAGGAAGTCTGCTTCTCCCACTCCCTCTGTTCCTTTCCTGCTCATGTTCTCTTTCTCTCCCTTTCTCTCTCTTCTTGCTCACTCTTTCAAATAAGGAATTAAAAATCTTGAAAAAAAAAAGATGAAAAAATATTTGTGAACCAGACAGTGCGGTTCCAAAATTAAGGTTAAGCTCGTGTGAATTGTTTCTTGAACTCATTTGAGTGGAAACAAATTATTTTTATTTTTTGAATTTACTTTGCTCAGATTATTTAAAAAAAAATTTCATCAAGTCTGGTTCTTCCCTTATGTAATTTCTTTACATTGACTGTAACCCAAACACATACGGGATAGAGACCCGTGAACAAGATTTTTGAAGATACCTTTGCACAGTGTTCCTCATCACAGTGATGAATGCTGATGTGTGCTGAGTGTCTGGATTTAGGTTTCCCACTGGTATTGTTCTTATGATGGGTCCGCTTAAGGTGACTTCATGTCCTCGGGTTTATTTATTTATTTTTTAAAGATTTTATTTTATTTCATTTTTGAGAGAGAAAGGGTGAGAGTGTGCACGAGCCAGCAGGCGTGGGGGCGAGGAAGGGAGCAGACTCCCTGATGAGCAGGGAGCCTGACATGGGAGTCAATTCCAGGACCCTGGGATCATGACTCGAGCTGAAGGCAGACGCTTAACCAACTGAGCCACCCAGGTGCCCAGTCCCCTTAGGTTTAAAACATATAGCCATACCGGCTTATTGGTAGGTGCATTAAAACCGAAGTATTTTCAGGGCGCCTGGATGGCTCAGTCAGTTGAGTGTCCGACTCTTGATTTTGGCTCAGGTCATGATCTCAGCAGGGAGTCTGCTTGGGATTCTTTCTCTCCTTCTCCCCCCACCTGGCACATGCATGTGCATTCTCTCTCTTGCTCTCACTCTCTCTAAAATAAATAAATCTTTTTTAAAAAACCTACAAGTATTTTGGGATACATGGCTGGCTCAGTCAGAGGAGCATGCAGCTCTTGATCTCAGGACTGTGAGTTCAAGCCCTATGCTGGGGGTAGAGATGACACACACACACAACCAACCTACCAACCCACCTGCCCACCCAAGTATTTTCATCCTAATCGTAGACTGAGTCTTTCCACGTAGAGCTAATCTATATTAACCTTTCTAGTGAAGTTGTCTTCAGTCCCAAGGAAGATAGATATAGCACAGAGATGTTCTGAGGATTAATTAGTTAATGGCTTTTGAAGTTAAAGAGGACTTCTTAATTAGTGTGTAATTAGAATGTCATCACACTGGAAAACTACCTGGAGTATAAAATATAACCTTCAATCTTATTGATAAATTCTTTCTGGCATTGGAAATTTTATTTATCTAATGCTATTTTATTTTTCTATTTTTTTTTAAAGATTTATTTATTTGAGAGAGAGAGGACACCTCAGTGATTGGGTTGGGGGGTGGGAGGGCAGAGAGAAGATCCTCAAGCAGACTCCTGGTTGATTGAGGAGTCCCACGTGGGACTTGATCTCGTGGCCCTGAGATCATAACCTGAGCCAAAATCAAGACTTGGTTGCTTAACCCACTGAGCCACCCAGGTGCCCCTGAATGATCTTTTGTTTAAAAAATGAGCTACAGGGCACTTGGGTGGCTCAGTGGGTTAAGATCTGACTTTGGCTCAGGTCATGAGCTCAGGTCATCCCAGGGGATGGAGCCCTGTGTCTGGCACTACGCTCAGCAGGGAGTCTGCTTGTTTGTTTGTCCCTGTCCCTCTCCTTCTGGACCCCCCGCAAATTGTGCTCTTTCTCTCTCAAGATAAATAAATAAAATCTTAAAAAAATTAGCTACAAACTATAGTGTTTTTTTTTTTTTTAAGATTTTATTTATTTATTTGACAGACAGAAATCACAAATAGGCAGAGAGGCAGGCAGAGAGAGAGAGAGGGGGAAGCAGGCTCCCTGGGCTCCATCCCAGGACCCTGGGATCATGAACTGAGCCAAAGGCAGAGGCTTGACCCACTGAGCCACCCAGGCGCCCCTCAAACTGTAGTGTTTTGATGTTTTTCATGTTTATCGCTCTAATTCTGAGAGGTTTGGGAGTGTTACTTTGTCAGCAAGGGAGTGGCTACCAGTCTTCCCACGTTTCCTGAATATGGTTGATTATCAGACCTTCACCCAGTTTCTCCAAATGTTAACATCTTACGTCACTGTCACATTGCATTATGAAAAACTAAGAAGCCAGCATTGGTACATTACTATTACTAACCAAGCTCCAGACTTTACTCACATTTTGCAAGTTTTACCCTTAATGTGTGTTTTCTGCTCTGGAATCCAGTCCAGGGTACCCACGAGTTAATTGTTCTGCCTTCCCAGTCTCCTCTGGTCTGTGACAGTTTCTCATTCTTTACTTGTTATTCATGATCTTTTGAGATTTTTGAGGAGTTCTAGTCCGGTTTAGGTATTGTGTAGAATATCCCTCAGTTTATCTGACTTTTTTCTTGGGATTAGACATGGCTTTGGGGAACAAGCTGCAGAGGTCAAACGCCCTTCACAGTTCATCGAATTGGAGTTGGAGGGCAGCGTATGTGCTGTAATCATGACTTCTTACTGGCTGTGTTAACTTTGATTACCTGGGCCAGGTAATGTTTACTAGGTTTCTCTGCTTTAAATTTATCCTAACCCCCTTTCACATTCTGTCCTTTGAAATCAAGTTACTAAGTACAGACCACACATGAGGGAATTAATCTCCACCTCCTGTAGGAAGGGAGTAATTATGTAGATTATTTGAAATTCTTCAGAGAAGCTGCTTTTTCTAGGAAATACCTTCTTTGTCAATTTTTCACTTGGCTTATTGGGTTTTTTATTTGGTTTTAAAAAGCGCCTTACTTACTTACTCCATAAATATTTGGATAAATTACTTAACTACCTACTTGCTTTTGAGTAGGTAGGTAAGTTATGAGATCTGTACTATCAAACAGATGTCTCTTCATCTCATCAGCATTTATAAATAGCTGAGTACCAGAATCATTAGGGCCCATAAGTCCTCCGTTTTTATATTGGCTATTCTGGTGCCAGATACCATAATATTGTCAATAACAGAGAAACTCACCTTGTTTTACCAGAAATTCCTGTGAAGTGACACAGAGTATAGGACAAGAAATTATGCTTATTTCTTAAACAAGAAGTAGAGTAATTCTTGACTTCTCTTAATCAAGTGTGGCTGAGAGAACCCCAGACTGGAATCGGGATGGGAACCTGCATTGAAAACAACTTTGATGCCATATCACCTCCAGAGTGTGGTTTCCTCACAAATTAAGCAGACTCTGTCTGTGATAGTCTTTGTAGCTTTAATATTCTGAGTCAGTTTCTGAGATTGCCTGAATTTTGGAGACATTCTTGCAAGGTAATGTGAGGTGTCATATGGAAAGTACAAGGGAGATACTTTGTGTTCCTTTTTATGGAATAGATTTGGATTTGGAAGCAAGGAGGAGCTGAAAGTTTTTGGTCAGGATGTTACTGCAACCCGAACAAGGCTCGCAGGGCCTAGACCAGCTTTGGAGATGTAGGAGAAGATAGCCCACAACCAAGATGCAGGAGGAAGGTTATGTTCAGTTATTTTTAGGTTTGTTGTTGTATTCTTGCTTGTCTTACTCCCAACACTTTAATAATAAGAATAATCAATTATTTGGTAAGTAGAGTATTCAAGGTGAGCCAGGGCATTCAGTTAAGTACCTTAACATGTCGTGTTTCATTTAAATCTTTGGCTATGAAGTAGAGATTCTTTTTTAAACTGCCTTTTCCAGATAAGAAGGTAAAGTAAAGCTACAACTATTACTATTCTAATTCAAACAGTAACACCAATACACAAATAAACATTATACCCCCGAACTCAGCAGTATCACAATATACAATTTTACTGGTTGTTCTCTTTTAAAAACAAATCCGAGCCAACTTATAAAACTGCAATTTATGCAAGTCAAACCATATTAAGGAAACTTCTGTTCTTTTTTTTTTTTTTTTTTAAGATTTTATTTATTTGACAGAGAGAGAGAGAGAGTGCGCACTCCTGGGCACACAAGCAGGTGGAGAGGGAGAGGGAGAAGCAGGGAGCCCAGTGTGGGGCTAGATTATAGGACCCTGGGATCATGACCTGAGTTAAAGGCAGACACTTAACCAGCTTAACCACCCAGGCACCTTGAAACTTCTATCCTTAACGTTATACCTGAAGATGAAAACTGCCATACAATTTCTTCATTAGCATACTAATCTGGCAATAACACACTTTAACAATAGCAAAAACCCAGATGCCCTCAATTTCTTACTATTAGTCACAGAAAAGGTACATCTCTTTTCCTCTTAATTTAGAACAGGTTGAAAAGTTAATTTTATTACACAAGATATGAAAGAAACTTAATTTATGCCCAAAAAGTAACCTATGCAAAAGTATCTGTTCAAATTTCCCTATTTGTTAAAAAAAATCACAAATCACAACAAATATCACTTACCTTGTACATCAAATTTTTAAAGCTATTTTATTAAAAAGGAGCAAAATGGGACGCCTGGGTGGCTCAGTTGGTTGAGCAGCTGCCTTCGGCTCAGGTCATGATCCCAGCATCCTGGGATCGAGTCCCGCATCGGGCTCCTTGCTCGGCAGGGAGCCTGCTTCTCCCTCTGCCTCCGTCTGTCAGTGCTCACTCTCCCTCTCTCTCTCTCTCTCTCTGACAAATAAATAAATAAAATCTTAAAAAAAAAAAAAAAGCAAAATGTTCATATTCAGCAGACCATACAAACCGTACTAACTTTAGCTCACATCTACAGAGAACCAGTAAAATTGTATATTGTGATACTGCTGAGTTCCGGGGTATAATGTTTATTTTTGTATCGGTGTTACTGTTTGAATTAGAATAGTAATAGTTGTAGCTTCACACTACATATACAACATAAAAGCATTGCTTATAATAGGGAAATAGTATCCCCCCAAAAAGTCCATTATGAAATTGTGTATGTCAAAAAGGGAGGAATTCCCTATTTCCTATTTAAAAACACAACGAAGGGGCACTTGGGTGGCTCAGTGGGTTAAAGCCTCTGCCTTCGGCTCAGGTCATGGTCTCGGGGTGCTGGGATCGAGCCCCACATCGGGCTCTCTGCTCAGCCTGGAGCCTGCTTCCTCCTCTCTCTCTGCCTGCTGCTCTGCCTACTTGTGATCTCTGGCAAATAAATAAATAAAATCTTAAAAAAAAAATAAAAGCAGAACGAAAAGTCTTATTTTTAATTTGGTTCTGTGCTTTCTGGAGCCCAGCTTGTTTGAATACTGCTCTTGGGTCTGATTGGGTTGATGTCATTATATTCAGATTTTATGCTTACTTTACATTTGTCATGCTTCTAACAGGACATTTTAGACTGTGTGGGACCAGAAGTGCTCAACAGTTTTTTAGAGGGATAAAGCACTGTAAAGAGAGACTGTGGAAGCTGGAATCTAATAAAATCCTCACAAATCTGGATTAACTGTAGAAAAGTCAGTAATAATTATGTAAGTTAAAAAAAAACCCTGACCCATAGTGCTATTTTTTATTGCACCAAAAGATTGGATATTCATTCCTTCTTTCATTAAACTGTATCAGTGGCTTTCTACTCTCAGTATCTCCTAACCTCATAAGACTAAAGAGGGAAGAAAACAGTTTGTTCTTAAAAATGTAGTCAACAGTATAATTTATATCTGTTGAGTGTTAAGCTTTGGGACAAGCACTGGCAGAGAGCAGCTCCATGGGTAGTAGCTGCTCTAGTGAGGGGTGAGCACAGGGGGTTGCTGGAGCCCCGGGAGGCCCCTCTAAGGGATGTAGTTCTGTTTATGGAAACATGATTACAGTCGGACATGAGTTGTTGTATCAGATGATTCTGTGAGGTGGTTCTTTCTAGTCTGCTCTTCTCACTGTCACTCAGGTGTGCTTCTGTAACCTTACATAGCTGCACCAAACTGTAAGTCTTTTGTTGTTGGACATTTGAGCTATTGCCAATTTATTTATTTATTTCTAAAGATTTTATTTATTTGTCAGAGGGAAGAGAGAGGACACAAGCAGGGGGCGTGGCAGAGGGAGAAGCAGACTCCCTGCTGGGTAAGGAGTCTGATGTGGGGCTGGATCCCGGGACCCTGGGATCATGAGCTGAAGGCAGACGCTTAACCGACTGAGCCAGCCAGGTGTCCCGAGCTGTTGCCAATTTATTGCCATTTTTAGCAGCACTTGATGAATAACGTTTTAGGTGGATCTTTTGGTTTTAGGGTAAATTACTAGAGCCTTTGGTAAACATTGACACACTGCCCTTCAGAGAGCCTAAACTAATTGACAGCCCACATCTGGCAACATTTTGGGTGGCTACTTTTTCTGTACTAGTTTCTAACATCCTGCTCTGCCAAACTTTGGGAAAGAATTCTGTGTTCTGTTTTTCCTAACTCAGCTCTTCATAAGGAAGCTCTTAGCACATGTGTATAATTCACAAGATATGTCCTCAGCTGGCAGTTCAAGTAGTTGACGTTTTTGCTGGACTGTGGGGGAAGTAGTGAGGATATTGGGAATGTTGTGTTATGGGGTGAACCTCCCAAGCCCCTGTATTTCTTAAGATGGGGGTACATCACCATTAACCAGACAATGCCTTGAGGGTTTTTTCCCCTCCTGGAGCCTATTCTGATTAGTGTGTTTTTGTGACACTATTGGTGGCATAGTGTTAAAAGCACTAGGAGAAAGCACATGAAATTAACAGCGTGCCACCAATAGTGTCTCTGAAGTATTTTGTCTGTTTTTGTTTTGGTTTATGGTTTATATGTGGTGGTGTAACAGTGGTGTTAAACGTTGAGCCAGTTAAAATGATAGCGTTGAAGAAACCATATTTGTATTTTCTCTAGAGAAGACTGAGTCTGAGTCCAAGGCACCTGTAGGTCAGGGGAATGAGAAAAAAATAAACTGAGTCCAGAAATCCAGTTGCTAGTGTAGACAGAGTTTATGGCGTTTGTTTAAAATCCAGCTTCCTTCTTGGGAATCAGGAAAGGGACATAGATGAGGCATTGGCTGGACTCAGGGGCCTGGACACTGATACAACTAGGTCTGATGAGTTCAGCTTGGAGTATTGTGAACTGTGGTGTATTTGAAATAGCCTGTCTGTAGGGATAGAGTTTATGCCTTCAGAAGGGAGAGCACTATTACAGAGAGGAGCAGCAAGTGAGTGTGAGGGTTGCACTCTAGAGGTCAGGCTGCAGGAGCTGCTGCTCAGCCTCTTGGCTCCCACCCTTGTCAGTCTGGACTGCTGGGGTGATCCGGATTAGGCATGTGCTGCTCCCTTTCTAAAGCTTTCCATGAGTTGGCCACCTAACTTGTGACTTCATGCATTTTAACTTACTCAGCTTTTGTGAAGCACCTTGAATGTGTCAGATAGTGAAGATACACAGAGGTCTCGAGGACCTCAGTCTAATAGGGGAGACAGAAGAGGACAATGGTAGGTACCAGGTACTTACTTATATGTGCCCCCCCCCCTTTTTTTTTTTAAGATTTTATTTATTTATTTGACAGACAGAGATCACAAGTAGGCAGAGAGGCAGGCAGAGAGAGAGAGAGAGGAAGGGAAACAGGCTCCCCGCTGAGCAGAGAGCCCGATGCGGGGCTCGATCCCAGGACCCTGAGATCTTGACCTGAGCTGAAGGCAGAGGCTTTAACCCACTGAGCCACCCAGGTGCCCCTATATGTGCCCCTTTTAATGCTCATAGAAGCCTGGACACAGGGAAGGCATTATTCTTCATTTTTTCAGCAGGGGTCCACTAAACTGTTCCTTACCACTCAGGGACAAGGTGGCTAAGATGAGATTCAGACCCAGCATGGGATTTAGTTTCAGATGGTGAGCTCAGATCTGGGCCAGTGTTGTGCTCTAATGTGTCGCTTAACCCCACTTTTCAAACCTAGAGTAGAACAGTTCTCTCTCTCTCTCTCTCTCTCAAGGTTTTTATTTGTTTGTTTGACAGAGAGGCAGTGAGAAAGGGTACTCAAGCAGGGCGAGTAGGAGAGGGAGAAGCAGGCTTCCCCTTGAGCAGGTAGCCTGATGTGGGGCTCTATCCCAGGACGCTGGGATTATGACCTGTGCTGAAGGCAGACGCTTACAAGAGACTGAGCCACCCAGGTGCCCGTGCCCCAAGGAGAACAGTTCTTACCTCATAATGTTGTTTTGCACATTTTATGATACAGATATGTATAGTGCTTTAGCTCAGTTACTGGCACATAGTAAGAGTTAATGAGATCTTAATTATCCCAAAGTCACTCATAATAATCACTACCAATAATTGTCTTAACTTACAGAGACCCTTTTCTTTGCCCAGCTGCAATGTGTCTTTGTTTTTCCTCTTTTTTTTCTTTGAAGACTTTTTTTTTTTTTTTTTTTTACTTTTAAGGATTCTCTGTACCCAGCATGGGGTTCAGACTCAAAACCCCAAGATCAAGACTCCTATGTTCCACTGATTGAGCCATTTGGAGCCTGCAATATGCAGACCATGAGTGATCAGACTCTGAGCTAGGAGACTGTCACGGGAGTATTCAGGATCGGGGAGACTGCTCACCTGGCTTGGAAGAGTTAGAGCAGACTTTCCAAAGATGCTAATCCTTGAGCTATCTTGAAAGATTAATGAGAGTCATCTGGTGGGAAAAGATAGCGAGGGATATTGCAGTGAGAAGGAAATTTAAGAGGAAGGATGTGGGGGACTAAAAAGGCACAGCAGTAGAATTACCATGCGTGGGTAGATGCGTTGTGAGAATGGGACATAGGTTAGAAAGGCTGGCCAGATCGTGTAGGGCCTTAGAATGTTACGGTTTTATCCTAAAGACAATGGGGAAGCCATGGGAGGACTTGTTTTCAAAGTAAACTTATTTTAGAATAGTTTCAGATTTACAGAAGAGAATTCCAGTATATCCCACTCTGTTTCCCTTATTGTTAATATTAATGTCTTACATTAGTATGTTTGTTACAATTAATGAGCCAATATTGATTCATTTTTATTATCCAAAATTATAATTTATTAACATTGCCTTAGTCTTTACCTAATGCCCTTTTCCTGGTCCAGGATCCCATCCAGGACATGACATTCCATTTAGTTGCCGTGGTTCCTTTGGCTCTCTTGGCTGTGACAGTGTCTTAAGGACTCCTTGTGTTTGATGACTGGCAGTTTTGAGGAATACTACTAGTCAGGAATCTTTAAAAAATGTTCTTCAGTTGGGATTTGTCTGGTGATCTTCTAATGGTTAGACCAAAGGTATTGGGAGGAAGACCCCAGAGGAAATGTGCCGTTCTTATCACACATCAGGGGCACGTACTAGTATAACATGATTTAGTCTCTGTCGATGTTGGCTTTCAGTGCCTGGCTGAGGTCGTTATTTGTCAGGTGTCTCCACTGTGAGGTTAATCATTCCCTTCCCCCTCCCCACCCTCCCTTCCATAACATTCTTTTGAAGAAGATACTATGTGCAGTCTACACTTAAGGAGAGGAGGGTTAGGATCTCTGTGGAAGGATTTTAAACATCAGAAGTGATTTGATCAGAACTGTGATTCAGAAAGATTGCTCTAGCTGGAGTGGAGAGACTCTGACTTTGAGGATAGGTCCATGTTTGTGGTCTTGGTTAGCCTGGAGAGTTCCAGACAAGGTGAAAACAGATGAAGACCTCAACTTAAGACAGTGGCAGTGGGGTTGGAGAGAGAGTGATTTGAAAAGAGTTGAGAAGTATGATTGAGGGGTTCAGTGGATTGGGGTTAGGGACCTGGCAGGAAGTGGAGGAGGAGGGGTTCAAGATGACGTGCAGGTGCATACTCTCGGCCTGACGTACCAACTGTTGATGCTGACTTTCATCACCTGGCAGAAATGGGGCTTGTCAGGGTTCTCATCAAATTCGGGAGCACTTGGGCGAAGTTTGAGGTATTTTTTTGTTTTTTAAGACTTTATTTATTTGACAGAGATCACAAGTAGGCAAAGAGGCAGGCAGAGAGAGAGGAGGAAGCAGGCTCCCTGCTGAGCAGAGAGCCCGATGCAGGGCTTGATCCCAGGACCCTGGGATCATGACCTGAGCCGAAAGCAGAGGCTTTAACCCACTGAGCCACCCAGGCGCCCCATTGAGGTATTTTTTGTTTGGTTTTGTTTGTTTTTTGTTTTTTTAAAGATTTTATGTATTTATTTGGCAGAGGCAGAGAGAGCGCTCATGCTCACAAGAAGGGGGTTCTGGAAAGGGAGAAGCAGGCTCCCTGCCAAGCAGGGGAGCCCTATGTGGGGCTCCATGCCGGGACCCTAGGATCATGGCCGGAGCCAAAAGCTGATGCTTAACCTGCTTAACCAACTGAGCCACCTGGGCACCCAGAGTTTGAGTTTTTAAGAGCTTTATAATATTTCTGTGTTTACTGTAGACTTTAATTCCAGAGAGCTCATGATAAAAAATTACGCATTATTTATTCCAACTCAAACTTTTAGCATTTAAAAAAGAAGAGCTTGGAAGAGAACCAGACAAAGACATGTATATATATATATATATATATATATATATATATATGTATATATATATATATATATGTATATATTTTTTTTTAAGATTTCATTTATTTATTGGTCAGAGAGAGAGCAAGCACACAAGCTGGGGGAGTGGCAGGCAAAGAGAGAAACAGGCTCCTGACTGAGCAAGGAGCCTGATGTGGAACTAGTTCCCAGGACTCTAGGATCCTGACCTGAGCCAAAGGCAGATGCTTAACCGTCTGAGCCACCCAGGCGTCCCAGACATGTATAATTTGATTGTAGAAAGATAGAAGTATTTAGATACCAAATTGTTTCTGACTTCTTTGATTTATAGAGGACAAACTGTTGTCATTTGAGAATTCTTAAATTCTAAGATAATTAATGGAATAATATTATGAGGCAGAAAAGTGTACTTCATATTCTAGCTTTTGATCTCTTTATACTTCTGATAACTTACTTTGTCTCTAAAATGTAGGCCTTGGGGCACCTGGGTGGCTCAATGGGTTAAGCCTCTGCCTTCGGCTCAGGTCATGATCCCAGGGTCCTGGGATCGAGCCCCACATTGGGCTCTCTGCTTAGTAGGGAGCCTGCTTCCCCCCCTCTCTCTGCCTGCCGCTCTGCCTATTTGTGATCTCTCTCTCTATCAAATAAATTTAAAAAAATCTTAAAAAAAAAAGAAATAAAATGTAGGCCTTGTATATAACAGTTAACATAATGGGTTCTGGAATCTGCTGCACATGGGTGAGATCTTGGACATGTTACTCCGTTCTCTTTATGCCTCAATTTTTCTATCTGTAGAATGGGGATGGTGATAATACCTGCTTTGGAGGGTTCTTAGGAAATCTCTCTCTCTCTCTCTCTCTCTCTCTGTCAAATAAATAAATAAAATCTTTAAAAAAAAAAAAAGAATAAGAGTCTACAGGGGCACCTTGGCAGCTCAGTTGGTTAAGCATCTGCCTTCGGCTCAGTTCATGATCCCAGGGTCCTGGCATCGAGCATCACATTGGGCTCTCTGCTCAGTGGGGAACCTGCTCACTCTCTCTCTCAAATAAATAAAAAAATAAAATCTTAAAAAAGAATAAGAATCTACTAATTTTATTTATTTATCAAAAAGATTTTATTTGAGAGAGAGGGGGAGAGAGAAAGCACAAGCAGGGGGAGCAGCAAAGGGAGAAGGAGAAGCAGACACCCCACTGAGCAGGGAGCCTGACATGGAGCTCGATCCCAGGACTTTGTGATCATGACCTGGGCTGAAAGGAGATGTTTAACCAACTGAGCCACACAGGTGCTCCTGGATCTACTAATTTTTTTTAAAGAAGATTTTATTTATTTTAGGAGGTCAAGACAGAGCCTGTGAGTGGGGTTGGGGTGGGGAGCAGAGGGAGAGGGACAAGCAGACTCCACTGAAAGCAGACCCTCAGCGCAAGGCTCAATTTCACGACCCTGAGATCGTGACCTGAGCAGAGTTTAAGAGTGAATTCTTAACCAGCTGTGCCACAGGCGCCCCAAGAATTCCCTCCCTCCCTTCTTCCCTTCCTTCCTTCCTATCTGTCAGAGAGAGAGAGAGAGTGAGTGCAAGCGAACACAAGCAGGGGGAGCCTCCAGCAGGCAAAGGGAGAGGGCACCCCTAGCGTAGTGCCTTTTTAACAGTTTGTCCTAGTCCTACAGCCACTACCAGAAAAAAGAGGATAACACATATGTAACATCGCACAAAAACAGTCCTTTTGCCTTAATTCTCAAATTTGGGCAGTGTCGTTTGTAATTTTTTTCCTTAATTTCTGGTGTATTTGGATATATATATCCACTTTTTTGATTAAAATTTTTGGTAAGTTACTTCTTCCGTTGGTTCTCCTAAGTTTGTAGTGTTCTGTTGTTCAGTTTTAAGTGATTTTAATTTTTTTGGTCAAGATTTCTTTGATCCGGGATTGTGTAAGAGTATTTTGTCATTTCTGAATACATGAAGATTTTTGGATTTTCCTGTAATTATTGGCTTTTAATTGTATTGTGGTTTCTACACAGTATAATGTCTATGCAACCTATTCCTTAAAATGTGTTCAGAGATGCTTTTTGATCTTGTAGATGGTCATTTTTATAAATATTTTGTTAATTTGCTTGAGAAGAATGTTTATACTTTAATCGTTAGATGCATCCTTCAGAGTATGTCCAGTAAATGAAAATTGTTCAGTGTGTTTAGGTCTTATGTATCTTTTAATTTTTGTTTGGACTGTCAACAAATAATCTCTCAGTCTGGTGATGTATTTGTCAACTTTCTGTTTTTCCATCAGCTTTTGCCATGTTTATTTTGATGCTGCTTTATTAGGGGCATATAAAATTACAATTTTCATGCCATTTTATTTTGTCCCACTCTTACGTTTTATTTTGTTAAGGAGTCTTCCATTTTTCTGCCTTCTGCTGGTTTAGAAGTTTATATATACTAACTTTTAATAACTGTTTTTGAAGTTTTACTGTGTAGACTTAATTTAACATGTAGAGTTAATCTTTCTTTCTTTTTTTTTTTTCTTTAAAGATTTATTTATTTGAGGGTGTCTCAGTCGGTTAAACGTCTGACTTTGGCTCAGGTCATGATCCCAGGGTCCTGGGATGGAGCCCCACGTGGGGCTCCCTGCTCAGTGGGGAGCCTGCTTCCCCCTCTGCCTCTCCCCCGGCTTGTGTTCCCTCTCTTGCTGTGTCTCTCTCTGCCAAATAAATAAAATCTTTTTTTTTTTTTTAAACAAAGATTTTATTTATTTGAGAGAGAGTATGTGAGCAGGGGGAGGGAAAAAGAGAGAGGGAGGGAGAGAATCTCAGGCAGACTCCCTGCTGAGCGTAGAGTCTGATGTGGGACCTGGTCACATGACCCTGAGTTCGTGACCTGAGGTAGAATCAAGCTTTGGATGTCCAACGGACTGAGCTGCCCCACACCCCCACAACCTGTAAAGTTAATCTTTGATCTTTAGAATGGTTCAGCTATGATTCACTACCCCTGAGTTAAATGTTGTGAATCTCCAAATTTTAGTTCTGGTCTTTTTCAAAACTCCTTAAATTGGACATGATTTTTATTTTTTATAGGCAGTATTTACAAAATCTTATTTACTTCCCATTTCTTTTTTGAATATCAGTCTTTCAAGTTTTTTTTCCTGCGCAAATTCTTTAGGTAAAAATCTCCCAAAGTTGTTCTTGTAATTTGCCCATTTTCTGAGAATTTTGCAGGATACATTCTTAGTATTTCCCCTGAGCACTTTCAGGATATTTTTCTATATCTGGCTGCTGGTGCTTTTGGGAATTTACTGTCTGTCATTGTATTTGTAGGTGATCTTATTCTCTCAGGATTTTGAGATTTCTCCCAACCTTCATGAAAGTCCTTTTTGGTTTAAAGTATAACTGACACACAGCACAGTGCATGGCTCTTTAGTGTTAGTGAGATTGAACAGTCGTATGTACTACGGGGTCTGACGCCTCAAACATCCCCAGCACCCCGCATAGCTCCCTCGTACCCCTTTCCAGGTGCCACCCCTCCTCTACCATGCGCTCTCATTTCCGCCATCACGTAGCGGGTCTTACTGTGCGTGGATTTCGTGTTAGTACGTTCTGCAGCTTATATTCTTCATGATCGGGGGCTTTTTGCTCTTCGTGTTCTTTTGTTTCTGAGGCTGATCCACGTGGTCGCTTGCAGCCCCGGTTCGTTCCTTTGTGTCTGTGGCGTTGCTCTGCGCGATGGCCCTGCTGTTCCGCTCTCAGTCTGTTGATGGACGCTTGGATTGTTTCTAGTTTTAGGCTGTTATGAATAAGGCTGCTCTTATTCTTTTTGTGGATGAGTATTTCTCTGGAGCACACGTCTAGGAATTGAATTGCTAGCTAAGAAAGTGGTTTTAAGCCCAACTTTATAAGGAGTTGTCTCAGACAGTTTGTAAGATTTCTCCTTTGTCTGTGGAATATCTCAGTTTCACCATAATGGGGCCTCGGTATGATTTTCTTTTTAATTCATCCTGCTCAGTGGACATACTGGATTCATGTCTTTCATCATAATAATCTAAAATTATCAAGTTTATTGCCTCAAATACTGCCCCTCAAATCTGTATTTTTTCTTCTGGGACCTTGATTATATATAGGTTAATCTTTTTCTATCCTCCACTACTCTTAACCTGTCTTTCATATTTATCGTCTTATCTCTTTTGTATTATGAATAATATTTTAGATTTTGTCGCTTTTCAGCTGCATCTACCCTGCTATACTTTATTTATTGAGATTTTCTTTGGATGATTTTTCTTTTCTTTTCTTTTTTTTAAAGTACTAGCTGGTTCTTTTTCAAATCTTTCTGGTAATTTTTGGTAATGTTTTGTTGCTTATTCATTCCAACTTCTCTTTCTTTAAGCATTTTGTATGTATTTATAATTCTGTATTTGTTAATTATAATATCTGCAAACTCTCACACTAATAGTATTTTTTCCCCTCATATTTGTCATCTTTGAATTTGAGATCATCTTCATTGATCCTGTCATGGCGATCTGAGTGCTTAATCCTCCAGGAAAGTTGCCTCCCGCCACTCCTTCTGCTAGGCCAAGTAGAGGAAAAAGGGGATAGTCTTGGTTTATAGTTACAGGTTTTTAAAGTTCACTGCTGCCCACCTGTTTTTAGGCTCTAGGTCTATGGTAATATGTCTCGCTATACACTGTAAAATAGTAAAAGCAAGATCAAATTCACTGAAACTAAAAAAACAAACAACAAAGAAAGCAAAAGCAAAAAAAACCCCCAAAACAACTAATTTTTTTTAACTGAAACTGAGTGTGATAATGCTTTCTTTTACTTTATTTCCATTATAGTGGATGTCGCTGTTAAGTGTTTAGAGTTCTTTAATTCTGAAGGTGTGTTTAGTTTACTTTTGTAAGTAATCTGTACAGTTTTTCTCATTTTTAGGAAAAGAGGAACATAAGAATTAAAATTATTATGAAATGATTGTTCACAGATTTTAGATGAATTTCCTTAATGCTTTTCTTTAAAGAAAATGTAATTGCAGACATACTAATGGAATGCATTTTTATAATAAAAAATCCAAACGAAAAGGAACTATATGCTATAGCAAAACACAAATTCCATTTTTCCTCCCAGTCTAGTGCCTGCTTCTTTCCTAGAATTATCCACTATTTAAGTTTATGAGGTGATTTGTTTGTCCTATCTACAGTTCATATTTTTGCTTTTTAATTATTTTTTTAAGATTTATTTATTTATTTGAGGGGGGAGGGAGAGTATGCAAGCAGGAGGAGGGTTGGGGGAGAGGGAGAGAGAATCCCAAGCAGACCCTGAGCCTAGCACGGGGCCTGATGCATGACTCAGTCCCAGGACCCTGAGGTCATGACCTGAGCTGAAACCAAGAGTTGGATCCTTAACTGACTGAAACACCTAGGTTCTCCGCTTTTTAGTTCATTTATTCACAAAGAAATACATATGCTAAAGGCGATTTAAAAAAGTATTCTCACTTGCTTTTTATAACAGCTTTTTTTTTTTTAAGATTTTATTTATTTCTTTGACAGATCACAAATAGGCAGAGAGGCAGGCGGTGGGGAGGGGGGGAAGCAGGCTCCGTGCTTGTTACAGGTACCCCTATAACAGCTCTTTTGAGATATAATTCACAAAATGTATAATTTTATAATTCACCTTGTTTAAAATGTATTATGCAGGGAACCTGGGTGGCTCAGTTGGTTAAGCATCTGCCTTCTGCTCATATCAGGATCCCAGGTCCTTGGACTGAGTCCCTCATTGGGTTCCAGGCTCAGCAGGGAGTCTGCTTCTCCCTCTTCCCTTGCTCCTCTACCCTACTCATGTTCTCTCTCTCTGTCAAATAAATAAATGAAATCTTTGAAAAAAATAAATAAAAATATACAATTTGGTAGTTTTCAATATATTTACAGAGTTGTGCAACATCGCTAAAGTCCATTTTAGACCATTCTCTCCATCCCACAAAGAAACCCTGTACCCATTAGCAGTTACTGGTCTGTAGAGTTGCCTATTCTGGGACATTTCGTATGAGTAGAATTATGCAGTGTGTGTTTTTTGGTGACTGGCTGCTCTCACCTAGCATAATGC